>NC_139250.1:8953737-9432162 GCF_977018435.1 Lepisma saccharinum | reverse complement strand
AGAAGGGAGACTATCTCTCTCTCTCTCTCTCTCTGCGGTCTCTTTCTTTCTTTCTCTTTCTCTCTCTCTCCCTCTCTCTCTCTCTCTCTCTCCCTCTCCCTCCTTCAGAGAGAAAAGAGAAGGAGAGAGACTCTCTCATCTCTCTCGACCCCCTCCCCTCTCCCCGAGAGAGAGAGAGAGACTTCTCTCTCTCTCTCGAAGGAAAGAAGGAAATAACCTCTCTCTTTCTCGTATCTCTCTCTTTCTCTCTCTGTTGGTCTCCAAAATCAGCTGACCTTTACACCGTGCGACTTCTTTTCGTGGGATTTCATGAAGGGCAGGGTATTCGTCTCACCGATGCCGCGTGATATCGCAGTCCTAATGGAGAGCGTATCATCGCAGGGATATACACTATCGACAGGCCCATATTGATGAGAGTATGGCAAGAACTAGACTGTCGTGGAGATGTGTGCCGTGGTGCACACATTGAACATTTGTAGCTGTAAAAGGGAAACTGTTTTCAGTTCCTTGTTCGTTCTGGACTGGTTTCACTATCGTAAGTTAAATATTTTACTTGCAATAATTTTTTGTAAACACTCAGTTATTTATGAAACACCCGGTGTAAAGAATTTTGTAATTGGCAAATAAAGCTTAATATTGCCTGTTGTCGCTACTGTGGTCGAATGAGCGACTTAGGATCTCGCTACTGAAACTTCCCAATTCGAGTCTTTGCAAGGCATGGTTTTTGTCCTGTTCCTAAATTTCCACACTGTCCCTGTACCAAAAGTGGCATACAATTACAAATATTTTTGCTTATTGGAATTAAGAATAAAGAGTTTGTGCCAATGCACCTTATAACAAGAATAAGTCTATTCTTGATAATCAAAACTAGATCAAGAATGATCGAGCATTTGTAGCAGAAGATAACGTGATTGTCTCGTTGCTCATGATCTCTCTGAGATCTGAATATTCTAGAACAGACGGGACAGTATGAAGTCATTTGTTTTGAATGTTTCTCCTCTGCGTCGTGCGAAGCTGCTTGGTATTGTGGGAAATATGGCCATAAAAGTGGCATCGCTGGTATTTTAAGAGCTGTAAACGGATGATTGGCATTAAAGATATCTGTTCGTGCGAGGTCGTTTCCTGGTTAGGTAGCAGAGTTATGGACGTCATTAGGACAGCTCCGTGGGTGTATGGAGGTCGTCTACAAACATTCATCCTTGGTCCCACAATTGTATGCTCATGAATTATCTGTTGGCAAGATGAACGCATTAAAACTCACCAGTGGTTTGGTTACTGACTTCTAGTTAATTTGAGGGTGTATTGTAGGCCCAGTCAATCCCCCTAGACTCCCAGCCATATCTGTGTAAAGTAGGAGGTAGTATAGGGTGAGCATAAAGTCTCATAAAGTCTCCCTGATTATGAATATTTATATCTCAACTTCCACGGTAGATAGGCAAATAAAACCTATGGCAGTAAGTAGTGCAATACATCAAGTTTTTTTCATTCCTTTGTTTTGTCTTGATTCGTAGAGACGGTCCCGTATCATGGCCACCGCGTTCGCCGGACATAACCCCTCTTAACTTTTTTATGGGGTTACGTTAAGGACACAGTGTTTAGTTCACCAGTTCCTGATATGCAAACTCTTCAGACACGAATACGGGATGCTATAGAGACGGTGACGGAAGAGATGTTGGCAAAGACATGGAGAGAAATTGAGTATCGCCTAGACGTTCTAAGGGCAACAAAGGGAGCACATGTCGAAGTGTACTGATAACAAAACATTATGAGTTAAGCTACCATTTCCAACAAACCGCATATCTGTATCTAGCATAGTTCTTTAGCAATAAAAGTTTGTAATCATGGAAAGACTTTATGCTCACCCTGTATTATAAAGTGAAGTTAGTTTGAATTTGTTGTTTTAAGTCCCACTTTATGCACAGATAAGACTAATCGTGAATGGACCTATAGTTTAAATTCAGATCCGAACCACTGTGCAATGTACCTCCACCCGGGACCGCTTGATTCCAAGTCGACATATAAAGTCAAGTGTTTTAATCTTTTCGTCATCAGTAAATTTAGTCATGACATCGTCACAATGGCGTAAAATAGGCAAAACGTTATTATTTTACTTATTGTCACACAAAGCCTTTTCTGGAAATACATTGTTCCTGCATCCAGTTATTTAACCACACACCCCTAACCCTCAAAATGTATTGTTTTCTTGCACATTTTGACAAAAATTTAGGTCAATAAAAGTTTTGAGTTCATTTTATGATCACGTAGGATAATTGGTATTTACGATGCAGTTTAACTCTTCAGCTGTACACACATACTTTTGTTACATGATTTTTACACCAGGGTCTGGCAGACCCTGTAATTATATTCCGTCTTTGGATTGTCAAAAATGAATGTAAATAAGGAAAATATGCTAGAATACTGTTGAAATGCTTGTCATAACGTGCAAAATGACATCAATAATTAAACTATAGAAATGTACACAAAAAAATTGTAACTTACTCTGTCCACCAGCGTCTGACAGACAGACCCTGTGAGATGCCACAGAAAGTTAAATGGATCACACTGGTTCTATTTCAAGATGCAGAATGCTGCACTCCCTCCTGTTTACACATCTAACACCAAACTGAATTTACACAGTCAAGAATGACCTGCATCGTCTATTGCACATCCGCGCAGAAATATATTGATCACATCCGCGCAGAAATATATTGATGGTAAACGGTCTGGGAGACCCTGATGTACAGACGGATGGTTAAAGTGAGGTGCTAACCGCTGTCCCGCACCGGTAAACGTATTCGAGACTTCTTGATTACAAGGTGATAGTTACCGCCACTCCATCGGACTTGTTCTTCGTATTCTGTACAGTATTGTTACTGTATATTCGTCCAGGGAACGGATTTATATGTAAATACATATTTATGTCTAAAGCTGATCATGGCATGTAGACTAGAAAAAATCGGTTCTTATTTTCTATATTTTTACATACACTTGCGTGCAAAGAAATAGACCCACCTCACACTTTTGACATAAAATGTTATTAAATTTATTAACGTCATACGTATTTATTACTGAACTTTATCTACATACAAGTAGGATTAGACGCTTCCATTTGGATAAATATTTTATGTGCCGCCAAACAGTTGGAAGAAAAAGTAAGAACAAATAAACATTTTATGTCAAAAGTGTGAGGTGGGTCTATTTCTTTGCACGCAAGTGTATATAAGGTTTTGGCTCATATTTTAACATATTTTAGTTATTTTTACATATTATTTCCATATTTCAGAACATTTCTCAACATATACTCAATATTCGTGAAATAACTACATGTCTTCGTGTGACCAAAAGAGTTGGGTAAATTTCTTGCGAATAACTGACAAATTTTAAATACACTCCCATTACTGCTTGCGATATTGAACGCAGTTTTAGTCAATATAAATCCATCTTAAGAGACAAGTGAAGGAAAATCACGTTGGAACAGTTCAAAAAGAAAATCGTTATTCATTGCTTTGGAAACGGAAAATGAAAACACATTTTGTGTTTTTACAATTAATGTCAATGTAAGCGTACCGTATTTTATGTAGCTCATGTAGTGTCTTATATTATTAAAAATGTAAATTTGTACAATTTTAAGTCCATATTTAACTCCATATTTGTTGAAAATGACTAAATCTGTATTTACATATTTATCACCCGTTCCCTGGTGATTATTAATTGTCACGTTCATTTTCATTTGGTATCGTTGATGTGTTTTACAGTAGACACAACTTTTTATATTCCTTGTATTCAAAACTTGGTACGAGCCAAGCGGCATCAGCAACACTTCTTGGCTCGTCCCCATATACGGAACCTGTTGAGTTAACTCAAGAATTTGGTAAAAACGATGAACCTTTCCAATAACCCCGCCGCTAGTATCGGATCATTGATTCGACGTGCCATGCAAACCGTTGAAATAATGAGTGCACGGGAGCTATCGGAATTTTTTTTTCCGCTCTATGCCCAATTAACCCACGATCCATCGCCGCCTCTCACCCTTAGGTTTCCATGGCGATCGTTCGACCCTTCTGGCGTCTCTTGTTTAGTGACTGCATCCTTTGCGTATATCGTGTACGACCAGATCCTGCGTTTATGAGTGTGTACACACTTACCTTTGCCCACAGTCGTAATTGCATTCCACTTAACTGTTTTTATTACTCACTTAAGTGTCCAATACCTTCTGGAAGACAGTCCTGTTTAAGTCTATGTAGTGTGATCACCGATAGGTTATAAATAAGTAATGTGGGACCGTATTGAGTTAGAGTTGACGAGCTATACCTTTGCGGGCAACCCATGACCAAGTAGTCTGTCTTCGCAGTGGTAAGTGAAGGAGCTACAAGCTGCCTTTAGCAACTGGACGTCATTCTTCTCTAAAGGCCGAATCACACGGAACTGAATTACCAGTAGGAATGCCCTAGTTGGCGCTGGACTCGCTACCCATTTGCTAGTTTTCGCCTCACACGATATGTACCGTACTTGTCGATAGACATTTGTTCTCGTAAGACATTGCGCAGAACAGACAATCTGTAAAGATGGACGAGCAATTTGAAGAATGTTGTAGGAGAATTTGATTTGTGCTTTTATTAAAAATTAAAAAATAAAAGTATGGACTAGAGATTGGCTCATACCGAAGAAGCTCATACATGAGATTCACAGGATTCTTTCACAAAATCGTCAAACATTCAATGCACTTGTAATAATAAGGATTTTCATTTTAGCTAATCATATTTGTCACGTACAAATCTCATCGCTTTGCATAAATACCTAAATATTAATGAACTGAACACGAATGCACTGCACGTCATCTCTCTACTTTTTTTTATCGAGAAAGTAACAAAACAGCCAACAGTCGGAAATCACAGACAAAAAAAAACTCTCCTTTGCAAACTGACAGATTATCTTCACATGGCCAAACTTTGCTCTGATTGGCTGTTCCACAGAATACAGTCGAGGAAAGCCAGTAGCAATTAGAACATGTCCTATTCCTCCAGCCTGCCAGGCAGCCATCACATCCGGGCAGGTAGCCAGTTCAGCGCCAACTAACTGGATATCCAGTTCCGTGTAATTCGGCCTTTAGTATGTTATAGAGTTGACGAGCTGTATCTTTGCGTGTGAACCCTGACTGACCATGCCGGCTGCGCAGTAGCAAGGAGAGGAGCTGGGCGTCATTCTTGCTAGAGTTGACAAGCTCCACCTGTGCGGGTGATCCCTGAACAAACTGGCTTCACAGTGGCAAGTGAAGGAGTTACAGACTGAGCGCAATTCTCTTACTTTGTAAAAGCCGCCGACCACCCGTACGGCGAATAGCTTGTAACGACGTAATTGTATCTTTTTCTGTCTACGAGAGGTCGCTAAGGCCACTCACAAAGATACAGTCATCAACTCTGTAAATCACGATCTATAATTTTTAAAATGTGACGTCCACATAGACTATTTTAATCGAGCGATTTAAACTAACCAACCAATAAATTGCGAACATGAAAAGGTTTTAATTTTGAAACATCAAATAATGAATTTTCTTATTTATATAAGAGAGTGGCGAAATTCCTACGAGGCTCAGATGCCGGACGTACCTCAATGTGTTTTTCTAATTTTTATTACTAACAGATTACCCGGCGTTGCCCGGGTATTTGTTTATCCCAATCTTGTATTAGACAGAAAAGTAATGAATTCTAACTATAGTGTAAAATGTAACTAATTTTAGATGTGATCGTGAATGTCACCAATTAGCTTAGCGACTCGGAAAACTATGGATTCGACACTAATCATGGTCATTTGTGGCATTTTAATTTTCACCCCCTCTTACGCCCCATGCCGATAGGTGATGAACTTGGAGTTGAACCGCATTGGGAGTGTTACGAAAACTATGGATTCCATTCACAGTACAGCCTGAATGTTATACAACCCGAGAAACACTATCGTTGTGCGGATTGCATAGAGTCACGGATGTCTGTCTGTGCGGAATTTAATATCGGTGGTTCTCGATTATTTTTACATGTCACCCCTTCCCACCCCACCCCTAGGGGTGCCAGGGATGTCTTACCCCCACAGTATTTCTTTCCAGGTTGCAAGTGATACGCTACCAAGTTTGGTTGAAATTGCTCCAGGCGTTCGAGAGTTATGCCGGAACAAACAAATATACACACACACATACGTCCATTTTTATACGTATATATAGATAATTTAATTCAACCACATTAATTTTAAGAAAATTGAAATTCTAGGTTTTACGATAATTTCTGCAAATTGACATCCCTGCGCTGTTCTCTATCTTCGCATGCAGAGAGTCCTTTGCAGGGGACTCATCTTGTCCCATGACTTCTATGTAGTTCGTGCGGGAAAGCCTAATATCAGGAGGAGTCACCTATATATGCATGTCCTTATCATAATTCCTCACACTGCAGTACACTGCCACGTTAAACTGAACGATCAGATATGTAAAGTGAAAAAACAAAGACCTATCCTGCCGACCTCTGCGACGCGAGAGGTCGCGGGTTGGAATCCCGGCATGGGCATGGATAAATTTCATCATATCACTGATACTCATCTTCGCGTGTAGCCAAGACTGGTAGAAAAACCAAGTGAAATGAACCAGATCAATCAATCAGTCTTGTGGCTGACTGATTTTTGTAAGCTTTCCCTCCCGTAGCCAGGAACAGAAGAGACCGGACAATCTTGCTGATTTGCATAGTTCATTCGGGTCGTGCAAGTTATCCCCACTTCAGTAACATTAAGATATACGATTAACAACAATAACTGCGAGTTTAGACTCGTTTTGAATATGATTCAGGTCTTCTTCTTAGGAGAAAGGCTGGAACCATAAAACCATTGCAACTGTTGGCTGATCCAGTACCACACTGACCGTTCGTGACGAGTCGTAAGTTCAGGAAAGATTACAGTCTACATCTGAACAGACTTCGACACGAGTTCATGCGCTGGAGATGAAACATTAAAGATCCACGATGCACTTCGTTCTGTTATTAATCGGCGGTCGGAAGCTCAAGGCATCATCATTCCATTTATCTTAATGAAGGGTGAAGGAAGCCGCTCTCTGATGAGGAAAAATGCCGAAATGTTATCAGCCGCTCTCTCCCCCACAACGGACAACTCACATCATAATTAAATTTCTCAGAAATTAATTACACACGATGCGACGTTATCTTAAGCTTCGGCCAAGTCTGTAAGCCTTCCGGGGGCATGCCCGGATCTTTGCCCTGTTAATCAATTAGTGGGAGATGTTTTTGAAGGCGTTCTGACGAAGGGTTCCCTAGACACACTACCATGAGTACTCAATGGAGTGCCCAGGATTAGTAGCCCAGCACTAGCTAGTAGCCAGTCGTTATTTAGTTAGTTATTAGTAGTCTGTCTTCTTGATTTAATTACTCTAATAATATCTGGACATGAATACAAATTATGCAGTTCTAAATTATGTAACCTCCACTCACCTGTTTCCTCATCCCTTTTAGGTGCAAATATTTTTCTAAGGATTCTATTTTCAAATACTTTTAATTTATGTTCCTCTTTCAATGTAAGGCACCAGGTTTCACAGCAGGCAAAATTACTTTTTCTAGAGAGAGAGGAATATTTATTTACGTGCAGTCACTGCAGTCACATTACTTTATTCCAATCTGGGGACGACCCTAGTGCAACGACGTTCCGGTCACACTTGGCTCGGTTGCGCAAGCTGGGAATACACACGCACCTGACCGTACATAATGTACTCGAATACCAGATGGCGAGTTTACAAGGGTTTTCTTCTCGAGTCAGCATATTGAGGTTGGTTTGTTCTTCACATGCGGCTTCCTCCTCTGATGCGTGGGCGTGGAATGTCGCGTTCGGTTGCTAAACGGCAGGCACCGCGCAGTGAGGGGGTCAACAATCCAATGATTCAACAGGATGCATCCACTTGTCTCATCAACGGGGGCACCGTCCCCCTCACATCGTCGCGATTTGCTTGTAATGCTCGCTCATTACTCCTCACTTCATTAGGGCCGATTGTGAGTGGCAATGCACTGCAGAAGGCGACACGCCCGTTTGAGCATTACGCCGATGCTCGAAGAGGTCTGGAAATAACTTGGTAAATATTGACGAGTTGGAACGTGGGGGACGTAAGGAGAACGGCTTGTTTGTAAATGATTCATGCCTTTACGGGGCATGCATCCAAGTCTATGCTATGACGCCTAGAATGCAGAGTTCGAGCTTGGAAGAGGCGGTTTCTCTATTTAGTGTCATTTCTTTTTTACCATTCGTCGCGATTAACTTCAGTGTCAAAAGTAACTAAATTGATGGGTTTACCTACCCAGCGTCGGGAAAATCGGAATGGTTCAAGGATGCACTTAACTACGTGTCCAGAACTTTAGTACAGTAAACCCTCGTTAACATGAACAAAATGTTGGTCCCGGCAGGGATGTATTATATCTTATAGAAAGTTTTATCGGTTAACGCGAATTTCGGTTACCACGAATTACGAACTGTTTTTTAGTCCGTTGCGTCTTTATATCTCATTTAGAGTTGACGAGCTGTATCTTTGCGGGTGACCTTGGCTACTATGCTCAGAGAGAGATATCCGTAGTTGCCACCTACTCGCGTTTGATTGGTCGACAGCAAGGGCAGAACTCCGGGACAATGACTAAGCTCCTCCCCTTGCTACTGCGCAACCAGGTTTGGTCAAGGTTCACCCGCAAGGATACAGCTCGTAAACTCTAACACGAACTTTAAAAGTTTTTCCTCTTTCGTTCCTCTGCTACGTATGTAAGAAATCGCTCAACAATCTCTATCATCTTGTCGACAATCAACTTATACAATATTGTAACCAACAGATTCAATCAACAATGTGTTCAAATGTGTTTTTCTATTCTTTAAGACATAGCCAGTACGAGTAACATCAAGATTAAAACTTGGGTGCAATTGCTCGACAGTCGCGATCATCGCGTCAACAATGAGCTTATACGCATTTAACCAACAAATTCAGTTGTGTGTCACAAATTGACCGCTAGTTTAAGCTATGAGTACAGTTGGCCGTGAAGTTACCAGGCATTTGTGTTCCCGCCTGCGACAGCGCAATATACAGGAATTTTTCACCAGAAAATGATCTGAGAGTACTGTGTTTTCTATGACATACATAATACGTATTGTAAATGGTTAATGTGTGGAAAGAACTGTATTGAAACAATAAAATTTGAGTCCCCGGTTAGCACGATTTTTTTAACACGAACTCTTGATATTTCGGTCCCTTGGGATTCGTGTTAACGAGGGTTTACTGTACTTTACTTTAGGGATGGCCACAATATCCGAATTTCAAATTATCCTTTTCGGACAATCCGAACATCAGACTAATGCGGTTATTTCTTATATCCAACTATCTGTGTATTCAGACACCTATTTACTTGTTCAGTAAGTTATTCTGGTAAGAATGGTGCCTGAAATTTAGGACATAATTACCAAATAACGGATCGGGACACCCAAGTTGTTAACCTTGTATTCTAAACTAAACTCCGTACCAGCTAACTGTAGACCAGGCGAAGGAGCACAAGTCTCTGCGCAAGTAGTGACGCGAGACGGCTCCACCAATGAACAGTGAGAGAAACGGGATTGCGTAATGGGCGACTGGAGTTGCCCGATTTCCCTGCTTCGCTCTGTAAGCGTTGCAAACTTTTGAAAGCGACAATACCGTACGCACATGGCAAAAGGACCGTATTTTTGTCTCCAGGTCCGTACGATTGGTTTAAGAATTTCTTATAAAAATACGAGGGCCATTTTTTTTCAACCTCCGATGGGCCGTAAAATGAAGACAAGTGTAAGTAACAAAATGAATGTATGACCAAAAGTGATGTACATACCTGGTTACTTTTTCGACATAATCGCCGTGAACATTCATGCATTTGTCATATCGTGGGACGATCTTTCCGATCCCCTCTGCGAAGAACGTTGCCGCCAGTGATGCGAGATGGGCCTGAACGTTGTTTTGAAGCTCCTCTGACAGTAAACAGCTGCAGTGATCGTAGTTCCCGGTTTCATAAACTCAACACACCTTGGTGGTCCCAAAAGACGGTAGCCACAACCTTCCTGTTGTTGAAGGTTTGTTTGGACTTCGTCGGTTTGTTTGGCGAGTTTGAGTGCATCCATTGTTTTTACTGTTGTTTTGTTTCTGGTGTGACGTACTGAATCCAGGTCTCATCTCCAGTAATAATTGTTTTCAAGAAACTTTCACCTTCAGTCTCTTAACGGGTGAGGAGGCCAAACCTTCCAGACCAATGAGGATCTTCAAGACAACGTTCAGGCCCATCTCGCATCACTGGCGGCAACGTTCTTCGCAGAGGGGATCTGAAAGCTCGTCCCACGATATGACAAATGCATGAATCTTAACGGCGATTATGTCGAGAAGTAACCAGGTATTTACATCACTTTTGGTCATAAATTCATTTTGTTACTTACACTTGTCTTCTTTTTAAGGTCCATCGGATGTTGAAAAAAATGGCCCTCGTATTAGGGATAAAACTGCAAGAGCAAATTTTGACAAGTCGTGCTTTTAGCGTACGGGCTAAGGTCTAGACCGTACGGTTGCCAACGCTCAGGTTTCACCATTCGATTTTCTTCCTCCTCTGTCGATATGCGCGGCCCTGCTCTACAGTTAGCTTGGACAGGGTATATATCTCTCTTTTCTTACGACGGAAAACTTTGTGCATCTATACTGAACTTAGCAACGTAGAGATCTGTTTAGGTAAAAAATATAAAGATTTAAAAATACACGGAGATTCCGACGGCCACATTGGATGTGTCCGCTTATATGCGTATATTTCGAATATACGGACATTTCGGATAATCCTAATTGCCAGAAAATCCTGATATAGGATAACCGGATAAACATTTATCAGGATTTGGTTACCCTAGTGGATGTATTTAATTTTTGTTACTTAGCGTCGCTATTTTGCCAGATTTTGCTAATCGCGACGACGTGGATGGATGATATGATGAACTTGATGATGGGACACTCACCCATGCCCAGGCCAGGATTCGAAACTGGCACTCATGACGTCACAGCACGCTAACCTCTTCGGCAATGAGATCGGCGGGTATTAGTTACTGCTTTCTTTATCCTTGCCATCTTACCATACACCTATTCACTGTTCGCTGTTTGAACCCTTAAATTCTAATGGGTTCTATTTTGTTCCGGTACATAACCGGAACCATTTTTCTCGTACAGTTTAAATTTGATCCAAGTTGCGTATTGTTTCATTGAAAAAAGGTCCCTGGACCGTATTTAAATTCATACGGAATAAAGGTTCCTGGACTGTATTTAAATTCATCCTGAGAAATGGTTCATGGAGGCCTAGAACTATTTTACACTTGCTCTTCCGGACGGGAATTGCATTTATTGTTAAGGATCCAGAAATCCATACATTCTAATGGGTTCTATTTGGTTCCGTAACGAGGACCTTTTTTTCTCACACAATTTAAATTCGATTCAAGTTCCGTTTTGTTTCATTGAAGAAAAGTTCCTGGACTGTATTTAAATTGATCCTGGAATAAAGGTTCCTGGACCGTGTAACGGACCTGAGAGTTTAAGGTTTTATATTTGTAAGACGTTAAGATTTTTAAAATGTTTGTTACTTCAAATAATGTTCAAGTTCTCACAGATAATTATAGTTAGATTGATACAGTTGTGTTTGGAATTTGTGTAGATGTTTATAAATACGTCATAATCTGTTCGTGTTGACGTCACTTTCTCATCTCAGCAGAGGAAGTGAACACACCTGAATATTTCTCACCTGACGACAGACTGAGTTTACAAAAACAGGTGAAGAATCAACAAGAACGTGGTAACAGTTAATAGAATGCCGGAATAATGTAATTGGTAACTATTTTCGTTTCATTCTGGCTATACTCGAAATAATAATTAAGTACATAAACTTACGTGTATTTATGTTTGTCTTGTCCAATGTTAATTCTATATGCAAGTGTCTTTAGTGGTTGTGATGCGATTTAATGTGATATAGAATTGTTCCTCTTCAGGCAGAAACGTAAGCAAATCTGTGCCTTGCTTGTAAGTACACATACGATAGGAAATATAAGTGCTTATAAAACTACGTTTAACTTTGAATACTGTGTTGTGTTTCTTTTCTACCCAGCAAGCCCTGATGATTTGCAAAGATTCCCATGTTGCCGACTAAAGGAGTAGCGGACTAACTTTGTGATGACTGGTGTCCAACCGGGGGACGTTGCAACCGTATTGTAATTGATCTGGAAAAAAGGTTCTTTACGGTCCAGAACCCATTTACGCTTGCTGATTTTCTCTCCTGGACCGGAATTGAGTTTATTTAAAATTCCTGGACCTTTAAACAAAGCTGGTTTGAACCTAGTCAATGTAAAAAAGTACATCTAGCTTGTAGAATGTGACGCAAGATATCCAAAATAGAAATGGAGCGTCACAGAATGAGCATAGTAAAGTAGGCACTTCATTCTCTCACATGTAAATCCCGCAATGGACATGTTGGTTGACCTATATTGTGTCCCAAGAAACTGTCCCACACGTTCTGAGAAACCGTGCTATGCATGCTTCCCGATGTGGTCGTGTCTTAAGTGAAAAAACAAAAGATATGGCATCTCAGCGCTTGAATCAGCGGCAGCCGAGTTGTTTTCCACCGACAACCGAGATTGACATTGAGTTCGTATGGAGCAGGTGGTCCTTCTTCCCCTTCTTGAAGAGAAGAAAAAGAGCGACAATGATTCATCGTTACGTCATACGATTACTTCTGAGTGTCTGCGTCATCGCATCGAGATAACTTTCACATGTGACGTTCTGTCAAGACCACCAGCACGTTGGGCGATACCGGCATTTGGTAGTGTTTCCAACTGAAAGACTATGTCACTGCTCTTTCTTGTCTTGTTTCTGGGCGTTATGCAGTATTACCAACCGAGAGACCATACTTGAAGAACACAAAGATTTTGCAGTTTTGACAACTGAATGAACATATTACTACGCGTCACTTGTTTAATGCGCAGAGTAGTTCCAACTGAAAGACCACTGTGCTTCTCTTGTGTGATTCTGGGATTTTACAGTATCGCCAACCCAAAGACCGTGTAACTGCGCTTTACTGGTTGAACACTGGGATTTTTGCAGTGTTGCGAACTGAAAGTACATATTCTTACTCGTTACTTGTTGGATACCGGGATTTCGTAATGTTGCCAACTGAAATATGAATACGCTACAGCCTTGTAAAGTTTGTATTAGTTTCATTTTACGTCGTTTTTCAGCGTCTTATCTTTATCGCGGCGATGAGAGTGAATGGCGATTTCATGTAATGATCAGCCGGCCCCAGTGGCGGAGTGTTAGCACATCGCGCTACGACGCCAGGGGTCCCGGGTTCAAATCCTGACCTGGGCATGGGTATTTCTGAGTGTCCATCAATTTTATCATATCATCACTCATCCCCATCTTCGCAAATTAGCCAAAAGTGGCACAAAAAGCGAAGTAAAATAAAGCAAATCAAATCGTGAAATGATCGGAAGGAACAATCACAAATATGCATGCAGAAGACTCAACACACACCTTACAGAGGATAATACTGGTTATTTTATCAGGCTTTGCAGGTTCATGCTCCATCAGTTTCAATTAATCATCAGTCATTATCATCTTTCGCGATTAGCCAATCCTTGGTCGATCAGTAACTGATTGTCTGTCCCAAATCATATACACTGCCCTCCAGAAATTAAGCAACAACAAGAAAATGTGAGGTAAAACAGAAAACAGTTGGAGAAAAGAGAAGAAGAGTGGTGGGCACGCTGAAAGAAAGCAACGAATGCGTTAGGGAAAACAGGTGAGTCATAAAGTGCGATCATCGTGCCCTCGCACGGATTTCTGGCGTACCAGGTATTGGATTGTGTTTGATTCTATTGGATGATCACCAAGCACTATAATAAAGAGAAAAATTCGTAACATCTAAACAACTATATTTGGAATGATTGAAAGTTTGCATCATTATGAAGAGTAACTGAAAAACGTTTTAATGGCAACGCGCTGGAACATGTTGCGCAAGCGCAGGAGCTATATAATCGTTGAAACTGCCGATTGATTCATTTGGTCTTTTAAGTCCACTTCATGCACAGCAAGGCTAATCGGGACTGGACGTACAGTTTAAAGTGGGATCCGAACGACTATGCGCTTCTGGGTATCGAACCCGGGACCCCTTGATTACCCCCTGGAATATGTGCGTATCCTGTAAAACAGATAAACGGTAAAGATGTCCGAATATAGCTTACATTGGAATATCGAATATCCGGATAACATTTTATCCAGATTGATCATCCCTAGTTAAATGTATGTAAGAAGTTTTCAAAAATCAGCCTTAGTAAGTAGATTATTATTAATTATGATAATTTTATGGTGTAATTTAACGATTCCGTAGCAACTGCAGTTGTTATCCTGGCTGTACAAGTACTGTATTTGCACAGAGTTAGGAAAGCGACGTTGCACATTTGCCATTTCAAAAACGGCAGGAAATCTCGCAACAGTTGTTTTTCGTGCTCGTAATAACTCTTTTTTCCCCTCATAAGGGTTTACCTTTACCATGGAGTATCTATCTCAGCAGGTGTTTAAGCGATTTATGACCGCACAGGGCGCGATTGTTGGAGGTAACGAATTGTTGCTAAATGATTTGTTGCTCCGCGGAAGAGGAAAATACGACCGTGCTCATTAAAGAAGAAGTGACCTACGAGAATATAATTCCTGTTTATTTCGCGACGTTATCTCTTACAGAGATAGCTGGTGGGTTCTTATGTGTAGAGTTGCTAATGGTTTATCAGAGCCTTGTGTTGCTACTGTTTACTCACGTGTTGACTGCAGAGGCCATTGTGAAGCACAGAGATAAAAATGTTTGAGAGTGAGGAAGTACCTGGGAAAGTGGCGTCGGCAGGAATTTTGAAGGCGGAAGGGTGGTTCTGTTTAGGTGATGATGATAGCTGCTATGGTTCTCTTTCTACCTTTATCAATCTACTTTTTCTTTCTCTTATCTTCTCTGCGTCTCTCATCTTCGGTCTCTCCCACCTCTCTTCCAGTCCCTCATTTTCTCTCTTATTGTCTCTCCCTCATCTTCTCTACTTGTCTCTCTCTCTCTCTCTCTCTCTCTCTCTCTCTCTCTCTCTCTCTCTCTCTCTCTCTCTGTTTCTCCTCACACACATCTGTCTCCCATCCTCTTATCACATTCCCATCTTTTCTGCTTCTATGTCTCAACATCTTCAATCTCCAAATATCTCTCTAACTTTCTCCTTCATACACATCTTCTCTCCTATCGTCTTTCTCCCACATCTTCTCTACCCTCTCTCTTTCTCCTTCACACACATATTCTCTGCTTCTTTCTCATCTTCTGTATATAGTCTTTCTTCCTCATCTTGTCTACTTCCCTCTCTCGCTTCTTCTGTCTCCTTCACACACATCTCTACTACTTCTCTCTCTCTCTCTATTCCCTATCACACACATTCCCTCTCGTGTCATCTTTTCTCCCTCATCTTTTCTACTTCTCTCTCTTTCATCTACCTTCTATCATGATCTCGGTCTCTTTCTCTCTCCCTCATCTTTCGTCTCTCCCTTTCTCTTCCTATCTTCCACACATCTGCTCCCCCTTTCTCTCTGATCTTCATTTTCTCCATTATCTTCTCTAATTTTCTCTTTCTGCATCTTCTCTACTTCTATCGATCTTCATCTTTGTCTCTTTATCGTTCATCTCCCTCTTATATAGTTCCTCTCTCTCTCTCTCTCTCTCTCTCTCTCTCTCTCTCTCTCTCTCTCTCTCTCACACACACACTTTTCTCTGCCTCTTCCTCTCATTTTCTACTTCACACATGTTATCTGCTTCTCTGTCATCTTCTCTCTGTGTCGTGTCGTGTTTCTCCCCCATCTTCTCAACTTCTTTCATCTTCCCTCTCTTATCTCTGTCTCTTTTTTTCTTATCTTCCCTGTGTCTCTCTCCCAATTTCTCCGAATGTATGTGTGTGTGTGAGAGAAAGAGTTCAGTAGCATGGACGAAAAACAGATTTCAATTAAGGATCACCAGTGCTTCCGGGTTGGTACACCAATCAGAAAATAAAACAGCTCCTCACATTCTTGGAAACTTGGTTAAAAAGCATGCTTTGTTAGAAGCAATGTAGGGCGTGCCCTGACTTGCAACCACACTGTATGAAGCGTTGGCCGGGTGTTGATGGAAACGTGACTGCGGGGCACGCCCTGACTCATGGGAAGGGCAACAGAAGAGTGTCTGGTACCGCAGACGTGTCACTCCCATAACGCCTAATGAGGATGCTGCAGCTGTTGGCAACGTCTGCATCTTTCTCTTGTCGCGGTGCCTGTGGCGTGAATTTGCCTGCGTGGACACGTGTGTGTGTGCGCGCCACGTATGCGAAGTATGTTGATGAGGGTATGTATCTGGCGTTTCGCTTTATCTCGTCCCAAAGTACCCTCTCGATGATGCTGGGAACAGATCTTTGTGACGATGCGGCTTCTAAGATGGAATTCGACTTGCGGAAAGCATTTGTCAAGTGCTGCTCGCGGTATTTGTGTCTAATGGGTTTTTATTTGTGTAGAACAGCGGTGGTCCTGTCGGTAGGGCTTCTGGCTTCCACGCGGGAGATCCGGGTTCCATTCCCTGGTGAGTTATCTCGGCTATAAATGGGTACATGGAGGGCAAGGACTGGCAGACCGTGCTACTGGTCGAATCATCTACATAAATATCCGAGATTGTGAATGTGTGCAGCCCTACTTCCACATTAGGAGATGGGGTTAAATAGACACAGGGGACAAATGTTGCATCTTAGTCCCTAATATTCAGAGGAAGAAAACTATTTTTATTTTCACCGAGCCCCTCAGGATTAATGTTCCAATATTTCATAACAAAATCGTAAAATGTGTGTTCGTTTCTATTATTGATTTATTTACCGTTGCATTTCTGTCCCTTCTAGCTAATCGTGACGAATGGTGACTAGACGAAATGGATGTAGCATTTGATTTTTTTTTTGAATTTTTGAATTTAAAATTTTGGGTGCGTCAGCACTAAGGCTATTTTGCACCCGTCCCATTATACGGGGTCCAGCCCCTTATCGTTACACATACCAACTCTAACGTTGCATAACTAAAATCATAAAATATTAAAATCTTCTGACTTTCGTTAAAAGCAAAGGCTGTAAAGGAGCACTCAGCACGAATAAGGACAAAACACAGGACAACACAAACAAAATTATACTGGCCATGGGCCAGTCGCCAGAGCCTCGTACTACGTGTAAGTGAGGTTGACTATTGGGTACACTACGTGGAAGGAGCACCCTTTACATCCCGAAATGGATGTAGGTACATACATAGACATGTATGGACGAAACACACAAGCTCCACATGGCTGAGAGTATTGCGCCAGATCCTCATAGCTTGCAAGACTGCAGTTAACGGCTGTGGCGTTCCCATGGTTTCGAAAGGGGGTTTACCTATACTTTTTAGTAGTCAGCCCTCATTTTACAATCTTTTCGTGCCTTTGACTTTTTTTTTTACCGGGGCCAAAAAGAGGGGGTTACGACCCCACCAGACCTACCCCCCTTTGGCACACCGGGGTGTAACTTATAAAATCAATTGAACTTGTGAAGAAGTTGCATAATTTGATGTTGGTTACGTGCGATCCGGATACGAAAGAGTGACAAGTGTGCGAGAGATGGATGCGTCTGCTTTGGAAGAGAATTGCTAGGAAAGAAGCAACACTTTCCTGGTGGATGCAAATGCGGCGCCCGAATCCCCATTCGCAGGGAATAAATTGCACATAACATGCAGTCGAAGTGCGCATTAGAGCCGCTTCGGAGTTCTTGTACATGTGCCGGGGATCTGTTTTCGACGGGAAGATGCACATTCCTAAAAGTGCAGAGCCATGTCTTCCTGGATAGAGGCAGGATTTAGACAGTCGCAAAAAAACAAACTCCTTGTCTGGGTCTGGCAGAGACGTTGCTTGAAGATGCGCCCATCTGTCGCTTTATATTGTCATTCGAAAATGTCATTGCACGGAAATGCGTTCGTTTTCTTCAAAATATGGCATAGAGCGCGTGGTGGGATAAGTGGTATAGTGTTATTGTTTTCATAGCTTCCCTGGCAGAGCTGCGTTTGCAGGTTTGGAGCGAGGCACATCTTCCGAAGCATCCAATCAGCAAGTGAGCCGCTGACGTCATCTAAACAAAGCACCTATCGCTAACCTTCTTGCTCACGCTCTACGTTCTTGGTAGGCTCGCTAGCTAGACCTGACAAAATCAACTGGAGATGTTTTGAAAGTAACATGACTCTGCTTTAGAAGCAGGTTACGAAATCATGGAAGGCTTGTGGAGGGGAGGAAGATCTTTATCACACACTCACACATATGTAAGTGTGTGTGTGTGTGTGTGTGTGATATACAGGGTGTCCCAAAATGATTACCCTGATTTCATAATGTTCTTACTCTTTATATGACGCACGGTTTTAGAAGCGATATCGGGCGGAGCCACGCAGAGGGTGTGCGTGGCGACCAGCCAATGGCAGGAGTGCAACGTTGTACAGTTAGGAAACTGCGGCGCGCGAGTTAAACGACGTGTTCTGTATTTTTTTTGCGCGCATGAAGTTTTCATAAAACTCGCCACTTTAAGGCTCATCATAAGATGGGGCACCACATTTTGAACCTGACTGTTCAAGTCCCATGAATTTCCGTCGCCTACAGCCGGAGTTATCGTTTCTCGAAGAAACACGGGAAACAACACGTCTCTACACACAGACACAATGACCCTTTCGTTTTCCTTCCGTGTTCCGTCTGTTGTTTTTTTCGTTGCCACCCTGTTGACCCCGATGAGTTGTTGTGTCTTGCTAAAGCTATGGGTGTCAAATTCGGCTGAATATGCACAATGACCTTTCATTGTCTTGTGTGTTCACAAACATTGCGAGTTTGGGTCAGTTTTGAGTTCAGCGTTTTCATAACAAGGGCGGTGTAACATAATTTTGCTCGTACGGCACGAAGAACAGTTGTGAGAGGTTTCAATACAGCCCTTATTGATTGATTTATTTTACTTCGCTTTTTCTGCCACTTTTGGCTAATTTACGAAGATGGGGATGAATGATGATATGATGAAATTGATGAATGGACACTCGCAAACATCCATGCCCAAGTCTGGATTCGAACCCGGGACCCTTTACAAACTTACAAACACCTATGCCCGGGACGGGATTCGAATCCGAGACTCCAGCGTTGTAGCGCGTTGTGCAATACAGCCTCTTATGCTCAATAGTTGTGCAATAGTGTGTGTGTTGCGTGAGTGTTATTTAATAATGTCGCGCCGGCGCCATTGTGGAGTGGTTAGCATATCGCTCTACGACGCCAGGAGTCCCGGGTTCGAATCCTGGCCTGAACATGGATGTTTATGAACGTCCCTTCATGAATTTCATTGTATCGTCACTCATTCCCATCTTCGCAATTAGCCAAAAGTGGCAGAAAAGCAAAGTAAAATAAAGCAAATCAAATCAAATTAATAATGTTCTCGAAACCTAGTACGTACCAGTAGTACAGGAACCAAGGGTAAAATACTCGTATTACGTTCACAAGACAGAAATCTTAGTTTTAAAGCTTATTCTTACTTCAAGGAATTGGCGTTCGCAAGACGTGCGTGTGGAAACAGTTTTTTCTCAGAGTCGAAAACTTACGGCTAAAGCGTGTGATGTATGTGTGCATACTGTGTTGCGCATTATAAAACAGGGTAAAGTATGTACCACAGAAATTCGGCGAACCCCTATTCAAATCTCCTGGGAAACATGCCAGAAAACAGAAACGACAGCGATGATGATAACCTTGCAGTTCCTCTACGATAAATACGTAGGCCTACCTTCAAACCTATTTCAGTTACGAGTTTCTCTTATATGCTGCAGTGATATGATATAATCCTGTGTAGAATTATTCAGTATATATTTCATTGTACTGAAATATCACGTGCATGCATTATACCCATAAAAAGCTGAATATTGGACACAGCGAATTCTCTGTGTTTTCCGTCCGCTAGATGTTGGTTTGGCAACAGCGCGACAGCACTGGCTGCGTATTGGCTGAACTCATGTTCCTTCTAAAAGCGTACGCCGTATAGTGATTGCACTGATTTTGATTTTTTTCTTGCAGATGCGTTGGACCAATCGTAGAGTTTTTCTGGCTGTGTGAAATTAATATGCAGGTTCGTCACTTGGGGCGCTGCTGCTGTTTAATCTGATGTAATATTTTAAATTTTTCGACTGTATATGTTTCTAAAAACTTTTGCATCCAAGATTTTATCAACTTCACATCACACCTGGTAGTTGTTTTCCGTAGCGATATTGAAACTTCCGTTGCTCCGTTTTTGTTGATTTCGTCTCAGCCAGCCACACGACAAACTGAGCTTTAGATCAGTTTTCTTGTGTAGAAGCCATGTTTTCAGATTAAACAGCAGCAGCGCCCCTAGTGACGAACCGGCATATTAATTTCAAACATCCAGAACAACTCTACGATTGGTCCAACGCATCTGCAAAACAAAAAAAAAAAACAAAAAAAAAATCAATGCAATTACTAAAGAGTGAGAACATTATGAAATCAGGGTAATACTTTTGGGACGCCCTTTACAATTACAATATTATGGATACAAAGTAAATTACTAAATATTAAAAAATACAGTATTATTGAATGCATACTCGTAGAAAGGAATTATTTTTTTACACTAGTAAGCTCAATCCATGTCAAATTACAAAATAGTTGAAATAGTTTCATTATGTATAAGTAGATGGAGAGAGAAACAAGTCAACACTTATAGTCATCGGTCATTCAACAAAGGCTGTCCTAATTATCACCGTGCACTACTTTGTGTGTTTTTTAATATTATCCTTAGTAAAATGTATTTTAAGTCAAAACTAATTGCTTAGGCTATCTTTTGTTATGAAAACTGTCGGGGTGTAAGGGTTGGCCTTTCCACGTAGTGCACCCTGGCCCAGGGTTGTTAATTGAGCCGAAAAGGTTCCCGGACCGTATTTAAATTGGACCGGAAAAAAAGGTTCCCGGACCGTATTTAAATGGCGCGGAAAAAGGTTACCGGACCGTATTTAAATTGGACCAAAAAAAGTTCCCGGACCGGATTTAAATTGGACCGGAAAATAGGTTCCCGGACCGTATTTAATTTGAGCCGGAAAAAAAGGTTCCCGGACCGTATTAAAATTAATCTGGTAAAAACGTTCCTGGACCTAATTGAAATACTTTACAGATTAAAAGGTTCTCTACGGTCCAGAACCAATTTACGCTTGCTGATTATCTCTCGTGGACCGGAATTGAATTTATTTAAAATTCCTGGACATTTAACAATCCCTGCCGTGTACTTCATTTTGCAGACTAAACGAGGTTCTGACCATTTGGACCATGGCCACTATAGTCTTCTGTAGGGTGGTGTGTCTGTTGTTCTGTCGTTGTGTGTGCCCCTTTACAGCCTCAGCTTTTAACCCACGTTAGAATATTTTAGTCCTTCGACATTAAATGTAATGTTATATTAGTCATATTTTATGGTAAGGGGTTCGACCCGTATAATGTGACGAGTGCAAAATAGCCGAAGTGCTGACGCACCCAACATTTTAAATCCAATAAAGTTATTAAAACTTTCCACCCAGGAATTTTGGGAGGGGGTGAGATTTTTTGTCGGGGAAATCCCCCCTTGTCCCCCCAGGATTTCGCATCCTGCTTAGAATTCGGGGAAAGTTGCGCCAAGAATTGTTTTTAGTTGCAAGAAAGATTCTTGCACAACACGTCATAGTTATAATGGGCGAATGTTTGTTTTGATTGGGGCAGGTGGGCGAGAACTAGCCATGGTCACGTCGCATTCTATTGTAACCCACACGCTGATGAAATGAGGCCCAATAATGAAGTGGTGACGCGCAAATCAGGGTTATGAACTCGAGACTAACTGCCTGTGACATTCTGTCACCTAATTCCATTCGGCTGTCGCTGCCAATGATACCAAATAAGTGAGCGGATAAGTGGATGTGACAGGGGAGCCGAGAATTTGTGCCTGTTCGATGAGCGGGAAATGATTGCACACAAAGGAATTTTTCGAGCGTGGGTCTTGGCAGTACTCTCTTGTGCAAGATCATAGTAAGCATAGTAGACTGTTCGTTTCCGGAAGATATCCAAGCGAGCAGTCCTTGAAAAACAAACCTGGTATCTTGCGGCACCAGTCTTGCAGATTTTTTATGAGATTTGGTGCTTTGAGTTTTTCAGGATATCTCATTTTTACGGTGGACCATAAGACTATGCAGTCGGACAAGTCTGGTATTATAACTCGGGTTGCCAACTCCTGGGAACTCAGGTTGCCAACTCCTGGGAACTCGGGTTGCCAGCTCCTGGGAACTCGGGTTGCCAGCTCCTGGGAACTCGGGTTGCCAGCTCCTGGGAACTCGGGTTGCCAGCTCCTGGGAACTCGGGTTGCCAACTCCTGGGAACTCGGGTTGCCAACTCCTGGGAACTCGGGTTGCCAACTCCTGGGAACTCGGGTTGCCAACTCCTGGGAACTCGGGTTGCCAACTCCTGGGAACTCGGGTTGCCAACTCCTGGGAACTCGGGTTGCCAACTCCTGGGAACTCGGGTTGCCAACTCCTGGGAACTCTGGGTTGCCAACTTCAGAATCGCCATTCTTCTTTTTAAATCAGGTTAATTCACAGTTTTTAATAATTTTTCTTCAGTATTTTACTTTCTAGGCTTCAGGCTTCGCAGATAGCCTAGCTAGCCTGCAATATAAGCTCCTGCATTAAACCTACTTTCGGATTAAAAATTATGGATACTATAGTTTTGACTTCTAATAAAAATTAACCAGTATACCTACATAAAGAAAGAGTTATATCAAAATTTAGCTTATTCAATTCTGCGTTAAGCTATGGTAACCTCTTTTTCGATTATACCTTGGACTTGTTATCGTCGTGAGAAGAAAAAAGTGCCTTTTTTAGTTTTCCAAACGATCGCTCTCTGAAATTTTATAAATAAAGAACTTGTGGTCCCATCGTGATGGAATTTTAACTATCCAGGCAGAAAGGTTTTGAACACAATGCATAATTTTCAGATTTTTAAAACTTGGGAAAAAATCGTTCTTACCAATGTTGTTCTGCCACTTGGTCAGACATACATACTAAGCAGTATCTTACCTCATTATTTATAGACAATTCATATTCTGTTCATATTGATTACAAAGTCAATTAATTTGTTGTGACAATTGTGAAACTGTGCTGCGTGGTTGCATGTAATCAAGATTTATACAACCCTCTCGCAACGTTCAAACGAGCAGCCTAGCAGGTAATCTTTCTCAGAAAACTTCTTTTGTATTCATGGCTTCTATACATTAACGTTCAGGCTGTTGTTTACACTACATGGTGGCCATAAAGTCCGAAATCAATTGGACCTGCTGTGCGGAATGGGCATCACGGTCACCTGACCTCAACCCCATGAACAGTGTCATTAGGAAATTTGTACTCTGCGGTGTATGATGTGAAAATGCGAGAATCTGTGACTGCAACGACTGGGCCCTTTTGGATCCTCATATTACAAAAGAATTGAAGGAAACATGCTTAAACGTTTGAGGAAGTGTGTTGAGACTGGTAGTGGACATGCAGAGCACGTTTCTCATCAAGGGAATGCGCTGTTCAGAAGTTCTCCTATTGTTTGCATTCTTTATGGTCACCCTGTGTATATTTCGAGAATCGAAACTAGATTGATGTTTAGAAATCGAGGCGAGTCTCGTCTCAAACAACTCAACTTTCCGGGGGTCCCGGCCTGGGCTTGGATTTTTGTGAGTGTCCATTCATCAATTTCATCATGTCATCACTCATCATAATCTTAGCAAATTAGCCAAAAGTAGCCCAAAGCGAAGTAAAATAAAGCAAATCAAAATAAATCAGAACTTTGTGGGGCTATTCTTTTGCGGAACTTGGACTTCTTTCGCGCTCAATCCAGTTCTCAGTTTTTCTGCATCACATACATTCTTTGTGGTTTCACCGTTCGTCTTTTATATGCACATGTTTATTCATGTGATATTCACTGTTGTTCCCCAACCTGCCCCCATTCAGAGCTTATTGCAATGTTAACATTGGCAACGTCTGGAGTTTCCCGCACCAAGGTTACGAATGTGCTCGCAAGTTAATAGGGATGGTCAACATGAAATGTCATTGTTCCTCGCACCCACGCAAGGAGTCGAGCATATTCATTCCACTCTGACAAGTAAGCCGGTCAGCGCCCTTTCTTCGTACCATGTGAGCATCTGCGAAACTCTTTGTTACGCAATGTTATAGCTTGGGCGCTAAACTGTGAACGAACTGTTGTCCTAAGAATAAAGATGTTTTCTTCTACTGATTTTGTAGCTCGCCACTCCTGCATACCACATGGGCAATTTTAGATGGTTTCGGTTTACTTCATCCACGAGGGTTGTTCAATAAGTAAGAGTCCCAATTGATCACTAAAGTTCGAATTCAGGTTCCAGGATTCCTCAGTGTCCTGTGTTACCATTTTCGTCATGGTGGCAACTTCTAATAACATTTCCTGCATACTGTCGCATTAAACTTGATGCTAGGTTTGAGAAAGTTTTTAGAAAGGAAATGTACAGTATTGAAGATGGGTTGACAATACTGATCGCGGGCCCAACTGGCATAACTCCTTCTGTCCACCAATAGTCTCCGAAGTTTGAGGCGCGATGAGTGTCAACAACCTCAACCTCAGTAAAAGCTGTAGGGATAACATCGCTCTTCCGTTAATTTGTTTGCTGGAAGATTTCCACCAGAAAGTAACTGTAAAAGTTACTTAGTTACTTTTTAAGTACCGGTAACTGACTGTTACTTTAGTTTACTGAGGATAGGTACTGCTGTAGGGGTAACATCGTTCCCCCGTTAAAACGTTGTCAAGCGTACGTCTATTTTTGTCAATTGTTTGTATTAGCTTACTTGCTGATTACCCGGCGTTGCCCTGGTATTTATTTATCCCAATATTGTATTAGACAGGAAAATAATGAATTCTAACTATAGTGTAAAATGTAACTAATTTTAAATGTGATAGTGAATGTCACCAATTAGCTTAGCGACTCCGAAAACTATGGACTCGACACTAATCTAGGTCATTCGTTAAATTTTATTTTTCACCCCCTCTCACTCCCCATGCCGATAGGTGATGAACTTGGAGTTGAACCGCATTGGGAGTGTCACGAAAACTATGGATTCCATTCGCAACAGCCTGAATGTTATACAACCCGAGAAACTCTACCGTTGTGCGGATTGCATAGAGTCACGGATGTCTGTTAGTGCGGAATTTAATATCGGTGTTCTCGATTATTTTTACATGTCACCCCTTCCCACCCCACCCCTAGGGGTTCTAGGGGTGTCTTACCCCTACAGTATTTCTTTCCAGGTTGCAAGTGATACGTGTACCAAGTTAGTTGAAATTGCTCCAGGCGTTCGAGAGTTATCCCGGAACAAACACATACATCCATTTATATATATACAGAGATTTGTACAGTGTGTGTGTTTTGAGTAGAAATTTCCGTGCATTGTGCACTTTTGTAGAACTTTTATCCAGTAACGGTTCTGTTAAACACTCTCCCCCCGTTTTACAGTACGTTTGGCAACGTTTTGTGTATCCGACGGTCATTTCCCGCCAGGAAATTTCGGTGCCTCGTGACTCGAAAATGTCCGATGTCAGTCGAAGAAAATTCGACTGATCGCTGATTCGCTGTTTCCCAGCCGCCAGCTGGAAATGATAGTAGCATATGAAGGCTATGAACCAATATTATTTCATCGTGTAATATGTTGCGAGCCAACCTTCATGGCAGAGTGGTTAGCACAGCACAAGACGAACCAGAGGTCCCAGGTTCGAATCCCGGTCTGGGCATTCTTTGTGAATGTCCTTTCACAAATTGCATCATATCTTCACTCCTCATCGTTGCGATTAGCCAAAAGTACGAGAAAAGCGACGCTAAATAACAAAAGCCAGATATGTTGCGATTAAATACAGTAAAATCTCGTTAATCCGGACTAATGGGGGATAAGTTGACCGATTTAACGAATGTCCGGATTAACTTAAATAACCTAAAAGAACAGTAGAAGTGCATTAAAACTCCGTTTATAGCAACAAAACACGTTTATTATGGTGTATTTAAAGGACATAGGCCTAAATACACTATACAGTACAGTAAAATGTAAGGCAATACTGTACATACAATGCAGTACGTACATACGCAATACCCATATTATGATGTGCTATTGTTGACTTCTAGCCACATTTAAAACGTTGCATTCTGCTCTTTTCCCCTCCAAATATCGACTTCGTATCTTCCCTATAGTGAAATGTTCTTTTTTTAATATTTCTGTTTACATACATTATTTACGTTATTTTTATATTGTAGCAATTAATTGTGGTTATAAAATGTGTTATAACCTTGAATCTTAATACAATTCGACTTGAAAACCTGGAATAATACTTAAATTTTATATCCAATAAGTTGCTGACCAAGGCAGTTTATTAAGATAAAAACACTTAACACGTAACGTTTCGACCCTGTATCAGGGTCTTCCTCAGACGAAGAACTAAACTAAAAAAAAAAAAAAAAAAAGTTTAGTTCTTCGTCTGAGGAAGACCCTGATACAGGGTCGAAACGTTACGTGTTAAGTGTTTTTATCTTAATAAACTGCCTTGGTCAGCAACTTATTGGATTTAATATGGAAACAAGGCTTAATTATATTAAATTTTATCTCTGTCTGAATAGCTACCAGGTTTTAATTCAATTAATGTGTATATAAATCTAAATTCATTACTCTGCCATGATCATAGCGTGGACTTACACGCTATTGTCATTAACCCTTAAATAGATATGAGGCATCGTGGAGTTGTTTCTGTGTGTGTTCATGCTCTTCCATTACAGCAAGGAATGCTGCTTCGTTCGGTCTTGTAAATCGCGAAATGTTCTCTTCATTGTACACGAGGGTCGCCTAATGAGCAGACTTTCTCGTGTCCTTGTAAACCAGTTCTTTTACTTCACATGCCGTAATCTGCTACAGATTCATTTGAATTGGTGAATAAGGCAAGTGCCGTAATTTTAAAAGCGAGCGGCCTTCGGTGCCGGGCGAGGAGGGTGCATGAGTAACAACTTTGGAATGCGAGACCAAATGTTCTGGGATTATAGTGTATTAATTGAGACGAGACTGAGACTTACAGTTCTATAATCTCGTCTCATTCTCGTTTAGTATACTTTAATGTATGTGGAAATTTCATGTTTGAGGCATGTTCATTATACGAGGGAATCAGGAGCATATACTCTAGGCTAGATTGGCTCTGCGAAGCTCTAAGCCCAGAATTAAAAAGCCTTTGTCTTTCTTTTAAGACAGTGTTGTTTTGCCCTGGAACGGAAACATTTTGAGCCAAAATATCACAGGAAATACTATGGATCACAATATATCATCAATAGGCTTTTATTTTAGAGAAAGTTGAAAAAGAAGAAAAAGTGACCTCTCATCAATCCACCTTTTGTATAGTGTATCTCTATACGTTTTTTTTAGCAATGAATGTTGCGCCAAATTTATATTACAAGTAATATAATTAAGCCTAGTTTCCATATTAAAAACACTAAGTTGCTGACCAAGGCATATTTATTAAGAAATAAAGACACTTAACAAGTAACGTTACAACCAGGAGCGTATATTCTAGGCTATCTGCGAAGTCTGAAGTCTAAAGAATAAAATACAGGAGAAAAATAGATCAGAAATTGTAAATAATATTATTCATATCAGTGAGATGGTGCTGATCCTGGAGTTGGCAACCTGATTTCGTATGAGTTGGCAACCTGATTTTTTCGTATGAGTTGGCAACCTGATTTTTTCGTATGAGTTGGCAACCTGATTTTTTCGTATGAGTTGGCAACCTGATTTTTTCGTATGAGTTGGCAACCTGATTTTTTCGTATGAGTTGGCAACCTGATTTTTTCGTATGAGTTGGCAACCTGATTTTTTCGTATGAGTTGGCAACCTGATTTTTTCGTATGAGTTGGCAACCTGATTTTTTCGTATGAGTTGGCAACCTGATTTTTTCGTATGAGTTGGCAACCTGATTTTTTCTTATGAGTTGGCAACCTGATTTTTTCTTATGAGTTGGTAAATTTATTTCTATTCGTAGCCTAGGACCACGTGACATTGTGAGATAGCCCAGATCCTGGACTCAATATACGCCACTGGTTTCAACCCTGTATCAGGGTCTTCCTCAGACGAAGAACTATACTAAAATGACCAAATACAGATATAGAAAGATTACATACACATAGCAGGGTGACTATCCACACAAAGACAAATCATCTTGACAGTCCTTATCTTGGACGATTTCTCCAAAGGAAATATATTCACATTTATATATTTACTATTTAGAATCTACCAAGTGAGAGCTTTTTTATTTTTTTGACCTCAATTTTAAACTTTCCTTGATCTGCCACTACATGTTCGAGTCTTGGCATTGGTGTCTTTTTCATCCTCATCGTCGCGATTAACCAAAGTAGGTAGAAACGCGACGTAAAAGTGTGTAAAATCCAAAATTATTTTTCCAGATCGCTTCGTGTACATTAAGAGGCACTTCTGGGTTGTAACGATTCCATTGGTACCATTACAACCAAGATGTGCCCGAGCACAGATTGTGGACCACTGTTGTAACCAATGAGGAAATACAAGCTGAAGTTTGAACCAGCAACCAACCCTTTACACGCACAAGAAAACAAGAAAGCGAGAAACATGTGTTAAACTCTGTTTCTAAGATGCCAATTTCAGGCAGATGCAGCTCAGAACTGAAGAAAATTACATCCAGGCCTTCCTTGTTGCACGTTCGCCACTCTCTTCGGGTTAGTAACTCATTTACGGCTTTGCCCGAGGAAGGGGAGATTGCAGGAGTGGCGCGGGAAAGAATTTTCACAGGCGAGCCCCTGAATGAGATCATGCATTTCTGATAAACCTCCCGGAAGGTAAACTGCGCTTTAAGTATTTTGTTTATGGATGCTTCGCAGACATTAGCCATGTGCTGGAACCGTAAAACTCAAATTTTGGCATCAGTTCGCTCGGAATCGGAGCGGTTTTGATTCCTCCAGATCACACTGTTCCAGGTGGGAAATTGCATGTTGCAATTGTTTTTTTTATCTTCAGCCACGTTCCTACAAAGGTGTCAGGATGCTCGGGGAAAATATATATGGCTTCCGCACAATGTTGCCAACCTCTGAGCAGAGCCGTGGCTAGGGGAGCGGGTGTTGAGGAAAAAATATAAAATATAATAGATTAAATGGAATTTATAAAACACATTTTGGAAAGAAAGTAAGATTCAATAGATACCATAACATAATTTCAGAACAGTCTCTTCATATGACAGCGAATGTTGGACTCTGCATTAACATCAAACGACAATATATTGTTCACAATGAGATTTTTGCGGAGTAGAGTAAACCTTACGATACAAAATTAGAAGCTAAGAAATCCGAAATAAATGAAGTGTCGAAGAAATGGTGGATGAAATTTTTAAAAAGTATTAAATAAAGTGGAATCAACATGTTCTGAGGATGCCAGATAGCAATTTCCCTCGAAAATTATTAATTTTACAGGCCGAAAAGAAAAATAATATTAGGAAGACCATATGACAGATGGAATGACTAATTTTTGTAGTTGCAGAGCGGTCGTTGGTAACCCAAGATGTACAAGTATTAACCAGTAATTATTACATTACATATTCATAATTGTGTCATTGTTTCCGCATATATCATATATCCGAGGTGAGAGCAAATTTATCAACGCTTCTATGTTTTCCTGTTCCTAGCTCAGGTTCTCCTATCAGAATATAAATAACTTTTAAATTGCAGAGTATATTTTTTATGTATTAATGATGTCATTTGTTATTATCTACCGATTGTTATACAGTAAAACCTCGTTGATCCGGACCCCGATAAGCCGGACTTCACTTAATCCGGACAGACAAATGGAAAAAAAGAAAAGAAAAGCAGACTGCAAGGTTTTAAATGTGGCTAGAAGTCACCAGAGAACTTCCCAAAGAAAAGGCAGTCAACCACTGATTAAATTCTGTTTCCCGCAGACTTTGTACTGTACTGTATAGTGTATTTAGGCCTATGCCCTTTAAATACACCGTAATAAACGTGTTTTGTTGCTATAAACGGAGTTTTAATGCACTTTCTACTGTTATTTTAGGTTGTTTCAGTTAATCCGGACTTTCGTTAAACCGGTCAACTTATCCCCCCCCCATTAGTCCGGATTAACGAGGTTTTACTGTAGTTTAGTTTTGACTGTAGGGAATTATCGATTGATTCACAATGTTACAGATGTTTCAAGATTGTTACAAGGTTTGTAAATAAGTTTGATATCGATATGACGTCTCTACTTCTTTTCACTATACTATCTAAAGTTCTCTCCAATATCGCACATTGAGCCTACGTTTCAAGGTATTGGTCATACTTACGTAGTAGTACATGCATGGTAAGAACCGTAAAGTTGGCAACGCTCCCCCCCCTCCCAGCCCGGGTTAATATTAACAGGTGTGTATGACAGTGGAGCATCCTGATCTTCATTCTTCCCGGCGTTTTGCCAGACAGCATCCGAAAGGACAGGAGGGGGAATGTTTAAGAATGCGAATTCTTCCTCCCTTCTCCTTTGGATTATTCAAGGAGCGACCGTGTATATCTGAGGCGACTTAGCGCGATCCGCGTAAATTGGTTTCATGATTTATGTAGGCTTCCGCGTCGCTTTTGCTGCCTTGGCGCACGCTCCCTTCCGCGTGGAAATGTAGACCGGTGGTGTACGCCAGAGCGTGGTTTGTGAATTTAATCTCGCAGCCCTGTTTTGCGGTGTTCTCAAAGATTGAGTACAAAGGCGATTCCGAGAGCTCCGTCATTCGCAGCGCTACACCCCAATTTCAAATCCTTTTCTTGGATTGTTTTATCCCGCAACACTGGGTTTCTCTTAATAAAAAACAGCAATTTTTCTTCTATTATTTGTTAGTGTTGTAGGGTTTCACAAACCATTGTGTATGTGTTTTGTTTTGCGTCGGTTCTCTGCACCATCGGAGTAGACAGATTCAAATTACTTTGTGTTTAAGGTGAAGTGACAATTTCGCACCAGGCATGCATTTATTTCAATGTTGGAATGGCCACTGCTACTGGAAAACACACACACATACATAATATAGGTAAAATGTAAGGTAAAAGTTCCCCGTGCATATAGCACCGTGCTATGAAGGCAAATCTAGAGGATGTGGGGGATAGAGCACATTCATTTTGGAGGTGATGTCATCAGCACCACGCTCCCGACCACCTTTACACCCCAGAGTTGCCCGCAGGTACCCATTGATTTGAGCCCCGTCCTTAGATCTCCCACCCAGGGAATCGAACCCGGGTCCCCCGCGTGGCAGTCATCGCCCTACCGACTACACCACCACGGCTCTTACGCGAGTCAAAACATAGCACAAGAGAGTGTGAATTTCTCCCCATGTTGCACGTGGAAGCGGTTCTTTAAAGTTGATCATTAACCTATGTACGATCTGTAAGAAATATAAGTATTCACAGAATCCCATGTATTCCTAATGGACAAACAACTTCATTTTCGAGTTACGGCCAATCAAATGGAAGTTTCGCGTTTTCCCAATGCAAACAAAATCTTCAACCGGTCCTCTTTACGTTCATGTTATGCTACACCATCGGAACTTTGATAATCGACAGAAAACTAGTAAACTAATACACACATAAGCGTAATGATAAGTTTTCTCCCCCTCCTACAATCATCCAGCGCACAGACCCCTCTTTCTCCAGCTCGTCGCGGGGAAACGTCGATGGGGAGGAGCAGTTTCGTGTCCTCGCGTCTGGTTGGACATGGAAGCTGTTCCTCGTGCCCTTAAAGTACAGGGTGAGACAAGGTCAGGTTACACAGAAACACACAGAAGCCAAGTTACTTCTAGAGTACGGCCAAAGTAAGTCCCACCCCGGAGACCGCTTTTATGGCAGTGACCCTCTGTTGCCGCGTTTACTACGAAGAAACTTGCGGTCAAACACATTACACTTACCGCTGACCTTCGCGTGACGAAGACTAGAGTGGTCAGGATCATCCCTGGCAGGAAGAGATGACACCCTCGGCTAATCCACACCTTGACGCGCTACAACGAACTTTAACACTGAATGCAAATACTCAGGCCGCCACATTCACCTCAAAAGAACTTGGGAGAAGAAGGGGGTTGACCGACAATCTGCCGTCCTCTTGTTTGCTTCCGACTCTGGATCTTGTGGAAGTTTCGGGAACTGCTTCTTCCCTCGATTTCACGCTCTGCTCGACCTCCGCTGTCTGAAACTCAATTCCAGAGAGCTTGGAATACTCGTCTCTTTCTTATTTGATTCACTTGCCCAAGAGAGTTATGCGGATCAACTCTTCAGTTCGGAGAAAGTTTGGAAGCCACGGCCTCCCTCGCAGTTCGCTGCCGTGTCCGCCATTCTTGTATGAACTGAACTTGAAATTTCTAGCAACGGGACCTGGGAGATTACCTCCACGTGACACCCTGCTAGTACTTCTAAATTTCGTAATTACAAAAGAGCAATGGATGAAAACAAGTGCTTTAAGCCTGTAAAAGGTGACCTTCTAGGAACGCACCAAACTGTCTACCTCTCTTCTACATGAGTGTCCTCGGTAATATCTTCTCGCAGGCAAACTAGGCTCTTGGCTCACGGTCAGGATAATATTTGGGACCCTGTATTGTCCTTTGTGTGGAGTGCACTTTTAATTCTCAGATATATGGTTCGGTAGGCAGAAATAATCTCTGTAGTACTTGATTTCAGTGCAAGGGACCTGTCCCATTTTTGGATTTTATCAAGGAGCTTATCCCCAGCACGGGTGTGCCAGTACTTTTAAACTCAACTAATCCAAGTTGTTTTAGAGTTTAACAAAAACGCAAAAATAGAAAAGTGAAATAATTTTTCGAGATTCAGGAAGATGTGATAGTCACTATGTAAAATGTCCTGATTATACGAGGAATGATCAAAAGGTTCCCATCCGAACCCATCTGAATCGTCTAGAGGTGGTGGTCGCGTTGTCATGGATAAGAACAGTTCCTGAGTGCAGTGTAGCATGTCTTGTTCTGATAGTGTTTCGCAGTAAGTCTGCGATGTAATTGTTTTCCCCGGTTCCATGAACTCCACCAAAGAACACCTTGTTGATCGCAGAAAAGAGCTTCCATGACTTCGTTCACATCGAGTTTGCTTGAACGTTTTCCCCATTTGGTGGGTGTTTCTGTGTGATTCTGTAATCCCGCAGCCATTTTAATACGCTCTAACTCGCAGGAAAACAAACAGCTGACTAGCGAACTGATTAGGTCGCCAGTGGACTATAGTGCGTTTCAACCTTAAAAGTCTGCATGGGTTAAATGGAGCGCGGCGTTGACAGATCAACAAACGGAGGCGCATCGAGTCGCTCTTAATCGATAATGATTGCGACAAATTTACTTCCTTAATATCGTACAGGAAATCTTCAAAATTTATGTATTTGGTGCATTTTGGGAAAAACAATAGTTACCTCAAGATTTGCATTTAAAAGTTTATATTTCGACGTAACTATTTAGTACTATTTTACATTTGCATTATATGTGTAAATATTATGCGTTCTTTACCTCGAAGTTTACTAATACTGTCTTTTTCCAGCTTCTCTATCCATTATTAAACAAAGTATGTAACTTACATGCAATCCACAATTTTCACACAGCACACTGCACTTCCTACGAAACGGGGCACCTGCCTGCAACAGAATTTTAACCTCGGCGGCGCGCAATGAATTTGATACGCAAGACAGCCCGCGTAAACAAACTACGATTCTGCAATAAATAACGCGACGAACCGAAAAGTTTCTCGCTAACAAACTTTTTCGTGTTACGGTCTTTATACAAAATATCGAATATGTGTGTGTGTGTGTGTGTGTGTGTGTGTGTGTGTGTGTGTGTGTGTGTGTGTGTGTGTGTGTATATATATATATATATATATATATATATAATATAACTCGCTTCGTAAGCAAATTAATTCACTCAGGCGAAGAATATCATATCTACAAACACCATAGATCCCATAGAAAAAAAAACTGGCGAAGTTGATCAAGCGGTTTGATATTTATGGCTTTTGAAGTATTTAATAGAAAAGAAAATAAGCGTTTTGCAAAATTGCATAATTATGGAAATTTCAGATCACATGAATTTGACAGGTTGTATAATGCCGTCAGTAAATAGAGCATAAAAAACTCTACAGGATTATGATTTCATTGTTTAAAATTTACGACTTTACATTTTGTAAATTTTGTAACATCTGGTAACGCAGCTGTGGTAGAGAAGGACAGAGCTATTGGAAAAACTCATGTATTAGAGAGAGAGGGAAGTACTCCATTTTGAGACAGTCTATAGTTGATGTTACTGCGCGGGCGCGATTCGAACACTGTTGCCAGTCACTTTTTTAAAAATAATCGGCTCTGACTTTTTAAATGAGCCTCGTATATCTCCACCAAATTTACTTAACACATTTATCGTATCTCTAGTTTGACTATATCTTCGCAAAATTCAAGTAGAACAGGAAACGAGTCACTTCGCCCACTTCCGAATTGGACGCTCATTGCAACGGACACGTCACTCACAGCTGATAACGAAGAGTTCGAAAACATTACTGCGACTGTGAAGCGACGAGAAATCCTGTTGTTTGAATGTCAGCTGTGCAGGAATATACTGCTGGCGTACAGCCAAGCCATACTACTTAACGTAGCTACTATATTATAGTAATATGGCGTTGTATTTAGAGATGTTCAGCTACCGATGTACGTATTTATTTTGGGCAAAATAACACCGGATTTAGGAGCCTCCCAGATGTCGTATAGGTATGGGCGTCGCCAGAAATTTTCCTGGGGGGGGGGGTCGAATCGAAGATGTCAAGGACACCCCCTCCCCTAAAAATATTGTGATACAGACCACTGGCATATGCAGAAGTTTGTCAAAGAGGGGTTCAATTTTTAAATTATTGCATTATCGGTATTTTAAATTGTTATAATTACTACTACTAGTAGCAGTAGCAGTTTTAGTTTAGTTTATTTTAGCATCCAATAAGTTTATTATATGAATAATATAGTTCTTGTTACAACCAAGATTACATAATAGTTACTTCGAACATTTAGTAGCAGTAGCAGAAGCAAACGGAGTAATATAAGAAGCTTCAAAACGTTGAAAGTTACAAATTAACAGAGTTTCAGTGTTGCAAATTATGAAAGTTTCGTGCCAAATTCGCCATCTCAAGACCTTTTTTAAACAGTGATGCAAAATGAGGTGAAATAAAGTGCTTCGTTTATAAATTGCCATAAATTGAAAAACAGTAGATGGAAATTTCCAGGGGGGAGGGTGAACCGACCGGTCCGATCCCCCCTGCCGACGCCCATGCGTATAGGTAAGACCGTCGCCTTGTAATCAAGGGGTCCCGGGTTCGGTACCCGGTAGAGGCGCATACTGTTTCGGATCACACTTTAAACTGTGGGTCCTGTCCCGATTAAGCTTTCTGTGCATAACGTTAGGGGAATGATTTGTCGGAGATCACGTGGTTTTGTTAAAATTGACTTCGTTCTTACAGTGGATGGAGAAGAGACGAAACGTTTTGGTCCAATGCAACTAACATTCTGACCACGCCTCATAATAGTATTAATTTGTCTTTTATTAAGTGTTTAGTCGACTTCCGTGCCAGAGTCGCTTTCACAGCACGCTACAATGCCAGTGATCCAGGGTTCGAATCACAACCATATCATTCATCCTCATCGTCGCGATTAGCTAAAAGTGGAAGAAAGCGACGCTAAATAACGAAAACAAATCCGCTTGGGACAATGAGCTCTTGTTGCGGTCGGTAGTTCGTTCCAAAAGACAAGCAGGCGGTGACTCTATCACGGCGTAACCAGCCCACACTTCTTTTTCTCCCCCTAACCGGCTGAAGGCGTGAATTTTGGTCGGATTCCAAGATGTCCTGGAAAGAGGCGCATTCCTCCCTATGCACTTGGAGCAGCTGCATGGTGTCTTGAGGGATCTGCGCGGCGCTTTGGCATCGGAAATAGACACGATGGCTGCCGTAGGAATTCAGAATGCGCAAAGGAGAACGCTGTCAACAATCGTGTACGAGGCCTTGTTGGTGGCGGGCCCTAACCCAATGCCAGATTTTTCAAGCGCGGGAAGGGGGAGGTGTGTGTAACGATTTGCAAGATTTAACCGGAATTTGGGATTTTTGTGTGTGTGCAGGAACGCAGGCATTGGCATAGTCGTGGCTGAGAAGACGGAACAGTTGGGATTTTTACGACCTTTTCATGAGCGTGAAACCTATACTGGTCGCATTTCCAGATGACGGCTGACCTTCATGGCTATTACTGGCTCTTCCTGTCCCCCAATTGTCTTCGGAGGGGTGTGGTTCGATGGGTGTCAACACCCTCAGTTGCAGGGGTAACATCGCTCTCCCGTTGCAACGTTGCCAAGCGTACGTCTGTTTTTGCCAGTTGCATACCGATATGTGGGTGGTCGTTCCGGAAATGTCATTGCTTAGGACCACGTGTGAAGTTGTACCATTAACCCCCGTTGATTTCTGACGCTGACGATATCGTTAACGGAGAATTCTCTCACTTTAGAGTAGTTTGGCAACATTTTTTGTATCCAGCGCTCATTTGTTTCTTTCACTTTAGAGTAGTTTGGCAACAGTTGTTGTATCCGGCGCTCATTTGTTTCTCTCACTTTAGAGTAGTTTGGCAACAGTTGTTGTATCCGGCGCGCATTTGTTTCGTCCCGCTAAGAGCGTTCGGTGCCTTGTGACTCGAAAATGCCCGATGTCAGCCGAAGAAAATTCAACTTATCGCTGATTCGTTGTTTCCCGGCCGCCAGCTGGAAATGCCACCCTTATAGTAGCAGGATTGAAGATATTACCTCTAGTGGTATGATTTTCCTTCAGGAAAAATTGCAAATGCCATAGTCTTCTCTAGTTCTCACTTTAGTACAGCCTGGAAGAGACCGAACTCCGTGGTGGAGTAGTCATCACAGCGCGCTACCTCGCCATAGGTTCCGGATTTGAATCCCGGGCTGGGCATGGTTGTTCTTTGTGATTCTCCCTCAATAGTGTCATATCCTCACTCATCTTCATCGCCGCGATTAGTCACAAGTAGCAAAAAAGTAAAATAAACGAAATCAAAATTAAAATATCTCTGGCTATCGACCTGGTGAGTTGTGGAAGGGATTCCAAGCTTTCGAGAGCTAACGTCACTCTCATCTTCAGGGTAGAAGTGAAGATGAGAGTGACATTATCTCTCGAAACCAGGTCGATAGCCCAGAGAATCTTTTCATCATTCTTCACCAGGAAAGCTTCAAGACTTACTTCAAACCAAATCAAGTTCTGGGGGAGGTGAGAGGTATCTTTTATAAACTACTTGAAACTATTGCTGTTTCTTTTGTTGACGTTACTGGCCTCGTCGATGACGTAGCGGTAACGTCATTGCCTGTAATCAGTAGTCCTGAGTTCGATTCCCGGTGGAGAGAGACAGTAGTTCAATGTCGAATTTCGGCCAGAGCACCATATCTACCTTGTCGTGCAAAATTTCCATACGTGCCGACGCACTCAAACATTTTAGCCATTAAACTACAGCGTGTATCAAAAGTCCGGGAACACTTTAAAAAATTTATTGTAGCCAAACGAGTAGCATTACAAAGTAACAAAGTACACCATTTCAAAGAGTAAACTTGTAAGTTTTTTCCTCATTGTAGGTGTTACGTGTAGTTCCATATATCGACGCTAGGTGGTGTCATAATCAAGATGCGCTTTCTGCAGCTGGTCTTTGTCTTTAGGATATAACTTTTGAACTAATTGTAGTCTGTACGGATTCATGTTTAATTTTTTACGCAAAACACTGCACACAGTCATTGTTGACATTTCCAACTCACGTGAAGCTCTGTGTATAGATTTTCTCGGACTCTTGTGAAAGCTTCTCTCAACCGCTCAATGTCATTTTCACTCACACCTGGCCGACCACTTCTCTTCTTGACACACAAACACCCAGTTTCAACAAACTTTACATACCAATTGTAAATTGCCTTCCTGGTTGGTGCTGCTTTCGCCTACTTCATCCTAAATTTTCGTTGGACATCCGTTGCACTCTTCGTTTTGTCAGATTCTAGCACGCAGAAAGCCTTCTCAGCTCCAGAAAGTGCCATCTTGATTGTGACACCACCTAGCGACGATATATGGAACTACACGTAACACCTACAATGAGAAAAAAACTTACAACTTTACTCTTTGAAATGATGTACTTTGTCACTTTATAATGCTACTAGTTTCGCTACAATATATTTTTTAAAGTGTTTCCGGACTTTTGTTACACGCTGTATATGTTCGTAGACATTGTGTCGTTCTGCATCAAGTCTTTGCGCCCGAAGGCAAGAGAGGAAGATAATGTAAAGAGCGTGGGCTTGATATTTCATTCAGTGGAAACTGCCCCACCGAACGCTATCTTTGAGAATAAGCCAAAAATTCTTTCTCTATCTCGCTCAACCGAAAAAAAGTGAAACTGCAAAGAGACTTACTGGACAATCGCCAGGATATTTTAATTGCAAGAGTGGGAAACTTAGTCTTCAATTCAAGAATCAGCGACGGAAATTCAACTTGGAACCACCATTAAAGGAAATTCTGGCATAGTTTCTCCAACTCTCGCAATTATCTTAATGGTGGAAGAGCATTGGATTTCGATGGTCCAAAATTCCTTCGGGCTGACTTCTTTCTCCCAAAAGGGTAATCACCTCCAATCAGCACCGGTGAAACGGGTTAAACGGGCCAATGGTAAAGGCACAATGGGGATACTCCTTGGAATGCCGGGAAGATATAAATAAGCGTCTTCGCCCTCCAGCATCCAGAATGGGGCGGGAAGCGTGAATTGATGTGATCTGCGGTGCTGTATTTATTGCTCGACTATATTTACATCGCCGAAGAACTTGTGGAACTCTGACAATTCGGCTGCATTCTCCCGTGACGTCAGCACTTCAACGAACAAGTGGAAATATCCACATTGGCATGCTCATGTGAATTCCAGGACGCTACGTTGCAGCGTTACGTTACAAGAGATTGTCACTAGTTGAGGGGACATAAACATAATTGCAATTAAAATATTCGACCATCTTCCGAATAGTACAGAAACGGAAAACTCTCATTAAGAACACAGTCATTTAAAAAATCATGATTTTTTGTGTTTAGATTATATTTCGTCGCTTTTCTGCCTCTTTTGGCTAATCGCGACGACGAATAGTAATGGTGAAATTGATGAGACACTCACAAAGAACGCCCAGGACAGGATTCTCTCTCCCGATTCCTGTCGTCGTAGCGCGTTGTGCTAACCATTGACCCAGGGAAATCGGCACGAGTATTTTCGTGTAAATATAATGTAGATTGTTATGAACCTTCGAAACGTCATTGTACAGGGTGTTCCAAAACTAATGTTGGGGTTTTAATTAAGAATACAGAAATGAAACGTACCTTAAAAGGAAGGATAACTCACAGTTTTTTGTCACAAGTTACAAGTGTTCAATGTGGGATCCCCCGGCACACATCTAGTCTGTAAGCAATTTCTTCTCACACTCAAGCTAGCATGTCTGGTGTAACAGACTCCACAGCTGCATCAATCCTGCGTCGCAATTCAGGGAGGTCGGCAGGTAGCGATGGCACGTATACACTATCCTTTACATACCCCCACAAAAAGAAATCGCAGGGGGTGAGGTCGGGAGATCTTGGGGGCCATTGCAGAAGAGCCACGGCATCTTCACAATAACGACCTATCCATCGTTTGGGAAAAACAGCATTCAACCAATTCCGTACTTCACGATGAAAGTGAGGGGGCGCGATGTTGCCAGATGATGTTCCTTTTTTGCTCACGATCCAGTTGAGGGTAGAACCATTGCTGGAGCATGTCCAAATAAGCACTACCAGTGATAGTGTTTTCCACAAAGAAGAAAGGTCCATACACTTGTTCTTTGGATAGAGCACAAGACATTCACTTCTGGCGAATTCCTCATGTGCTGCACTGTTTGAAGTGGATTTTCAGACCCCCAAATACGCACATTATGCGTATTCACTCGTCCACTAAGATGAAATGAGGCTTTATCACTAAAGATCACACATGTAAGAAAATCATCTTCCATGTCCAGCACATTTCCTGCTTACCACACGTCACCCTGTAATTGGTTGAACGATCGCCCACCTTGGCAGGTGGTAGTCAGGCAGGCAGGCAGTCGGTAGGTAGACACTGGCCCTCACAGACTGTCTGTTACGGCACGTGTTATTTAACGTGTACATCTGTAACTAATCTGATAGGGTAAAGGAGGGGAAGTTCGCCACCAAAATGCTTTTAAATTTTTCCTTTCTAAACGAATTGGGGGAGGACAAAATTTATACAATACAAAGAGTAGTCATTGCGGATTATGAGGAATATAACATAAATATTGTGTTGCTTATACTTATGACGTAATATTAAAAATACTAAAATGAGAAAAAGTGGCGAAATTCCCGCCACATGCTGGTTAATTCGCCATATAACTTATTTATCATTTTATCGTCAGTTTAAGTGTATGAAATACCAAGTTGTTGCCAATAACTCAGACAACAAAGTGTAAGAGACCTACAAATGACAATAGAAAACTGCTTAAAAAGATACAATGCAAACATGTTTAAGAAACATAGGCGTAAATGTTCATATGCATTGTGAACAAGTTGTGTGTGAAAGATCGCCTGTAAGAAGGGAAATTCGACACATTTTATGTTACTCTGGCGAATTTACCAGCAAATGCATAGTCGAAAGAAAACAACTTATGTTTACTTGTACATGCACGCTTTCCAAAGCAAATCTTTTCACGACATTCTCAAGGTTTGAGGTTACGATATCAATAATTATAAGGAAGAAAAATAATTCTTATCTGCCACGAAATGGCAATTTCCAGCGCAGTATAGAAATTCGGCACCTTTCTTTGTCTTCTGTGTAGACGCAACTGCGCATTCCAAACTGTACTGCTTGCTTGCTAGTTCGCTCACCACACTGTAGTTTTCAATGGAAACAAGGCACATGTTACTTGATTTTTTACAGGCATCAGTGAGTGTTTTCAACCTATAGTTTCTATCTACGATTACAAAAAACACAAGTACGGCGAAATTCCCAGCGTGGCGAACATCCCTTCTTTTATCCTATCTCATAGTTAAGTATATTTGGATTAACTTTATTTTTCAAAGCAATACCACAGATAAAGGTATATGAGCAGATCTGGAACGAAGGCAGTAAAGCGGTGCACTGACCTCCTGCTGAGAATCCCTATTCGCAAGAAGTTTTGTAATAATCCGCTAAGAGGCGCTGAGAGGCACTATTCGCAATCTTGCTTCCACTTATTCTAACAAACAGAACAAGAGATGGCACTGCTAAATTTCAACAGCTGCCAAGCCTGTCGTTACCGGAACCATTGCCCTGAAGTGATGGATTCCCTTATCTCTGGTAATACCAAGAGTTCTCGCTCTCGTGTCGAATTTCAGAGGTCTGTCTCGGTCTCGTTTGGATCGGCTTGATCTCGTCTCGATTTTTACATCTCTCTCTCGATATCTGTGCTGTCCGTAACAGAGAATAAAGGCAGGGAGGAAGTAAGAGACGATTTCATGAAAGCAACAGTAATATCTGAAACACAAATATCTACGTAGGCCACAGAGAGAAAAAGGTAGGGGGAAGAAAGGTGAGTGTGTCAGAAGTGACAACGCAGCAGAAATATAGAAACTTACATTAAACACACACAGACACAGAGAGAGAGAGAGAGAGAGAGAGCGCGATTATCCTTTGGAGGTCGTAACCAAAGCATCAGCTCCCAGTTATTGAGCGCAATTTACGCGAGCAGAAAGAATCCAATTGCTCTCATCGTTAGTGCATAAGCGCCAGGGGTGTTTTCCGCCTCCCTGCCCAATGTAGTGTCCCGGCTCATGCACACCTCAACAGTTAAATAATTGAATGGGGCGATTGAGCACCTCGTCCACCAGTTTGTCATAGCATGTCAGTTAATCACGTGTTGTCCGGAGATGTAGGCCCAAGGGGTGAGGGGGCAGGCAGTGTGGCAATACCCTTACAACTACATAATTTCCCTTTGGATTTCCCTGTTTCCCTGTCATCAATTGTTTCCCTTTGGCGTGTACGAGGGTTGATTAAGAAGTAAAGTTACTAAAACATGATGATAGATTTAGATCGAAGCAATGATGAGGCCTACGCTTCGTATCCCGACAAGTTATCCATCTCATCAGAGAAGGAATCCATGTCGAGTAATTATTCCTGAAAGGGCGAATCCTGTTTAGATGTTACTTCGACAAAGTATGAGCTCTCGCGTTGTCGTGCCGGAGCAAGCATGTTTTCCATGACTTAAACTTCTTTCACATACACTGCATGGATCTCGCTATTCACCTCGATGTTTGAACATACGAGGGCTGCTGGAAAAGTTTCTGAAATCAATATGAAAACAGACATGTGAAATTCTGGGAATGTCTTTATTGGTTTTTCAAAGTATTCACCCGTAAGATCGATACACTTTTGCATACGCTCAAACCAATTTTGAAAGCATTTTTTCCACTCTGAAGCTGATACCGCAGTAACCGCTGTTCGGAATGCGTCAACAGCTGCTTCAGGCGACACAAATCGCTCACCACGCATCTTATTTTTCATGTGTGGGTGATAAATCAGGGTGAGTACGGACAATGAGTCATTAATTCGACATTTTTACTGGACAAAAAATCAACAGTTTGGTGTGCTGAGTGGGAACTGGGGTTGTCGTGGTGAAGAATAATGCGACGATTTGGCTTTGTTTTACGCACTTCATTGATGACATCTGGCAAACAAATTGTTGTATACCACTCAGCATTTACAGTCCTTCGATCTTCTAAAGCTATTGTTGCCACATGTTCGGTATAACCGAAGAAACAAGCAATCATTTGCTTGGCTGCACTCCTCGAACGAACAACTTTTGTTGGTTTCGGCTCACTTTGAAACACCCAAACAGTGGATTGCTGTTTAGTTTCGCGTTTATAGTATAAATAGATCCAAGTTTCGTCTCCTGTAACGATGTACGCCAAATTTGACTTGCCTCGGTTGAATTTTTTTGAGCATTTCTTTACACCAATTTACACGAACCTGTTTTTGAGCTTCGGTCAAGTTGTGTGGGATCCAACGACTCGAAAGCTTCCGTATGTTCAGATGACCATGCAAAATCGTATGTATTGCTTTCATGTCAATGTTGAAGGTTACCTGAATCTCACGGTATGTCACGTGCCGATCTCTCTCAATCATTTCACGTAGAGCATCAACATTACTGGCAACAACAGACGTGGATGGACGACCTTCACGAAATTCATCACTGAGAAATGTGCGACCACGCTGGAATTCGGAAAACCAATTGTACACAGTCCTATTGGATGGTGCTTCATCCCCAATAGCCAAATGAAGTCGCTCGGTACATTTGAAATCATTAAAAAATCATTGCCCGAAAGTGTTCACGAGAAATTTCCATTTCTCAGACGAAACTACTTCTTCAAACTGCTGTGAAAAATAAACGAATAGGCTCAAACAAACAATCTAAGATAAAAAAGGTATATTCTTCCGATTTTTATAATAGCCATAATAGCCAAACACTAGCGCCACTGGTGGTGGTAGTTTGCAGAAACTTTTCCAGCAGCCCTCGTATGTACAAGAGCGCAAGTTTTGATAATCATGTCAGATAGGTAAGCAGGCGGTGGTTCTCTGCAGTGGTTTCTCCGGAGGAATAGTTTGATTTGCTATGCATACTTGCACATAGGTGCATCGTTGCGATTCAAGTACGTAAGCAGGGAGAGGGGTGCTGAAGATCTCCACGAACTCCTACAAATATCTAATTTAAATAATTATTAGTGGTAATTAATTTTCCATCATTAGCAGCTTAAACAGTTCGTTGAATTGTTTTAAATTCACTCTTTACACATTTAGGATAATCGTTACTGGATCTACAGTTTAAAATGGGATCCGAACCATTATGTGCCTCCGCCGTGTATCGTACCAAGCACCCCTTGATTAAAGGCGACGACGTTACAACTACACCCTTTAATGATATGATGGAAGGCCCTTACTCATCTTGCACAAAAATTTGTAATGTAATGAGAAATCCATCTTCAGGGTTGTACCCCCCACCTTTTCGCCTTTAGATGGCGGCTGCTGATAATGGATGACCACCTTCCCGAAATAAAATTCTGACTACGGTTCTGTTGTGATTTACCCAAGAAGTATAAACGCGATTTAAAATAACCACAATAGATCATTAATCACTCTTATGATAGGAAATTAAAATACTTGATAATTAATAGCTAAAATTGATAATGAAAATGAACATGGCTTTACTAGGAAATACAAGCATGCTCTGATACTTTGCTATAGCAGATTTTCTGTGAAATTTCCCTATTCCCTCCTTGAGAGCAACACTGAATGAAGGGGGAGGGAATTTGGATTGGGCTCGTGTGGCCAAAATGGCAAAGCAGTCATCAGCAATTTACCCCCCCCCCCTTAATTTTTGTTGTCGTGTTGACTGTAGGGAATGAGCGATGAGATATTATTTTCACGACTAATTTTCCATTTGTCAAAGCTCTCTGTGCATGTGGATTTTCAAAGTGAAAATAACTGAGTGCGGCGTGTCGTGTTTGTGGGGGTGGGGGAGGGGAATGATGCGTAATGTCGCATGTAAGCTGCTTCCAGCAAGTAGTGATTGTGTATTCACCGGTCGCGGAATACACTACGGTATTTTGTAAACCTCAATTGAGTGGGTCATGCTAATTACTGCTGTGTTTCCACGTTCTGGCGTTATCGTGTCGTAATCGTGAACAAGAACCAGAATGTAGGATAGTAAATATTTATTTCCTTTGCCAGCAGTGACGCTGCAAGACAATCTCGTTTCTGTGGACAAAAGTGTGGACTTTTTTTAGATTGCTCTGACAGTGGTTGTGGCGCCTATGATTCTTTCTTTCCTTCTCTTTATCTCGCTTTCTTTCCTTTTCTTTATCTCGTTTTCTTTCACCTTTCTCTCGCTTTCTTTCTCCTTCATCTCACTTTTCTCATTTCCCCCGCTTTCTTTCTTTGTCTCCTCCTTTCTCTTGTTTTCTTTCTCCTTTCTCTCGCTTTCTTTCCCCTTCTCTCTGTGGCTTTCTTTCCCCTTCTCTCTGTGGCTTTCTTTCCCCTTCTCTCTGTGGCTTTCTTTCCCCTTCTCTCTGTGGCTTTCTTTCCCCTTCTCTCTGTGGCTTTCTTTCCCCTTCTCTCTGTGGCTTTCTTTCCCCTTCTCTCTGTGGCTTTCTTTCCCCTTCTCTCTGTGGCTTTCTTTCCCCCTCTCTCTCTGTGGCTTTCTTTCCCCCTCTCTCTCTGCGGCTTTCTTTCCCCCTCTCTCTCTGCGGCTTTCTTTCACCTTCTCTCTCTCTCTGCGGCTTTCTTTCACCTTCTCTCTCTCTCTGCGGCTTTCTTTCACCTTCTCTCTCTCTCTGCGGCTTTCTTTCACCTTCTCTCTCTCTCTGCGGCTTTCTTTCACCTTCTCTCTCTCTCTGCGGCTTTCTTTCACCTTCTCTCTCTCTCTGCGGCTTTCTTTCACCTTCTCTCTCTCTCTGCGGCTTTCTTTCACCTTCTCTCTCTCTCTGCGGCTTTCTTTCACCTTCTCTCTCTCTCTCACTGCGGCTTTCTTTCACCTTCTCTCTCTCTCTGCGGCTTTCTTTCACCTTCTCTCTCTCTCTCTGCGGCTTTCTTTCACCTTCTCTCTCTGCGGCTTTCTTTCACCTTCTCTCTCTCTCTGCGGCTTTCTTTCACCTTCTCTCTCTCTCTGCGGCTTTCTTTCACCTTCTCTCTCTCTCTGCGGCTTTCTTTCCCCCTCTCTCTGTGGCTTTCTTTCACCTTCTCTCTCTCTCTGCGGCTTTCTTTCACCTTCTCTCTCTCTGCGGCTTTCTTTCACCTTCTCTCTCTCTCTGCGGCTTTCTTTCACCTTCTCTCTCTCTCTGCGGCTTTCTTTCACCTTCTCTCTCTCTCTGCGGCTTTCTTTCACCTTCTCTCTCTCTGCGGCTTTCTTTCACCTTCTCTCTCTGGATATCCGGATATTTGAAATCCGGATAGAAAATTTTCCAATACCTGGATAACGAGACCGGTATCTTTGTAAAGTCGAAACGATTGAATTCAAGGTGTGAGAATACTCTGTAGCGGAGTTTCTCCAAACGGGATGCGTTTTGGGAATAATCTTGCTGTAGATGTACCGAAAGATCAAACCGGTTGGAATTACCTCAAGTGAACAAGGTCGCGTTTGTCTTGACGAACGCCGAAGCGAAGATGGCGGATGGAAGCCAAAAAGAGGAATCAAGTCTTTTACGTGGGCATGTCGTCAATGTCTGTTTCCGCTTGATTCACCTCGACCTTGAACTCAACAACATTCCGTGGCCTTAAGCTGAAGGATGATCCGTCTTACGTTGGACGCACTTCCGGTGACAAGAAAACATAGCATTGCAAGTGAATGTGTGCTCGCTTCCTTTTGATGCCTTCGTCGACCGTCTTAATGGACGCCATTATATAATTCGGTCGGGAGGAGCGAAATACCGTAGCACAGCAGCAGGAAGATTGGGAAATTGAGGGGGATTGTTGTGGATACTGTTGAAGCAACTGGCGCCTGCCCACTCACCGGAAACGATCTTGTTACGCAAGATTCCTGTTAGTGCGGCCCAGAAATTCGTGTGGAGCGTTTCAGATCGGCTACGGGCCGTGAAAGGATGGAAAAGTTGTAGAATATCTGTCAGCGTCAGCAAATTTTTAAAAAATTTCTTTCGAAAGTTGTTCAAGGAACCGCGTGGTATTCTCATTTTGAAAACTTGCATTTGGGTAGAATTCCTTCTAAGCACCGCGACAGGTTAAGTTTGCAGCAGGTTTTATGTATTAATCCGCGAGAGAACGGAGCTCAGAATCTTCCGTGCCAGTCTTGCCTCAACCGCCGAGCTGTTCATATCACAGACTGAGAAAATCGACAGTATTGCAGCGGAACTATATTCTGCGCGCACGTTTATGTCTGTATATGCGAGACGTTGCTACAAACTTAACTTGTCGCGGGGCTTAGGGAATCTTCACATGATTAGTTCTCACTGTTCTCCATACTAGGAATGCCTACAAAGACTGGATTCGGGATATCCTGATTTCACATTATCCGATATCCGTTTCGGATGCAACGGATAGCGTATTTAGAAACCCTGTGGTGCTGCAGAACCTGCAACCATATTTGGCTCCTGATTGGCTGTCTTCCGGAAGTTAATGCAGTGTTTCTTCAAAGTAACGCTAGATGGCAGAGTTCAACATGATGGGAAACTCCTTTAAACTGAGATTGATTTTTGAGCACATTTTAAAAATGATTACACCAAAATGGTATTATTTATCACACGTCAAGTTATGAAATTTCTCCTATACTGCGGTAGGTAATCACTTCACATAAGTTACAAGCGCTTTCAGAAATATTCAACATTGTTTTTCGAAGGCATATTGATTTTTATAGACAAGAAAGGATTCAATTGTATTTTTAACTTTTTCTATATTTTTCCACAAATATATATTTCTTATCATAATTTCGCCAGTTTGAAAACAAACTTCATTACTAGATAATCACGAGTCTATTTTTTTCTGTAAACGACCAGGCAAGAAAGGAAGGCCACGGAACATAAACACTTCGGGTGCTCACAGCCAATAAGAAAGCGTTATATACCTCTGGTTCTGCAGCACTCCAGGGTTTGTAAATACGCCAACGGATAATTCGGATATGTACATGGGACAGATTTGATGAAGGATTTTGAAAATCCGTACAGTGAAATACGAAAACGACTAATAAAAGAATATCTGGATAGCCCGTAAAACGGATAAATGATAAGCCTGTTCGGATAATGCACGCATTCCTAGTCGACATGTTTGTCACGGTTTCGTGTCACTAGAAGCCTTTTCTCTTTGTTTCTTCGTGCCTCTCTCTTTTCTCTCTCTGCTTTACTCTCACTTCCTTTCTTTCCTTCTCTCTCTCTCTCTCTCTCTCTCTTTATCTCTCTCTCTCTCTCTCTCGTCCCCCTCCCCCCATCCAGACAAGAGCCAGAGCAAACCACAGTAAGATACACTTCAAATCTCTACATCAGTGGTTCCATCTTCTATCTAAATTTAGTTCGTTCACCGATCCCAACAATTTTTTCCCCCTAAATGCCCTTTTAATTTTTTAAGCTTTATACAGGGTGGCCTAAAAAAAGTAACTAAAATTATTCGGTTACCTTTTTTTGGGTCACCCTGTACATTAAGCCAGGGGTTCCCAAACTTGTTTCCTTACACGGCACACTAGGCGTTTCATGATTCTTTCGACGGCGCCCAAGTCCGAATGTAGGCCTGTCTAACAACGCTCAGATATTTCAAGTTCAACAACATTTCACAGAAAAATTACTAAATAAGCACATACATTGTCATTTCAGTGAAAATATTAGAACATTTCGCGGCGTCCCTGTAAGTCGGCGCCGCGGCGCACACTTTGGGAACCACTGCATTAAGCAATAACCCTTGAACTTAAATATTAATAAATGAATTGCCATCACAAAGAGTAATTCAATTATGTGGAGGCTTGTTGACAAATATAAATTAGTTTTATTGTAGTTGTCAACCTCTGGCTGTAAAGAAACCTTGTAGGTTCCTCAGGACAAGATCATTAAATTAATTTGCTAAGTGCCGACTTCCAAAACAGAAAAATTCCAATTAATCAGAACATTTCCACTACAAAGTATTTGTTTGCGAAAATTGCTGCGCAAGCTAAAATGACAACTCTCGCGATCGGGTACAAGTGACGCCAGGGACCTGGCACTGCTCTACATGAAATCTTGGTTGGGCCTTTGTTTTGTGACTACAGCCCCTCCCCCCTCTCCCCATCGAAGTCGATATTTTTAAAACTGGAGAAATCTTGAACAGCTTGTTAAATTAGGGTCGTCAGTGCTATATTTTCCCTTTCTTTATGCACAACTTTTTATTTTCTTTATAAGTACAATCACCACATACCCTCATTACACTGTGTGCAATCTATGCTCTCGATACATTGCCGATAAACCTTAACGAAACTGACATAAATGAGACGAGAAAATAGATTAGGTCGTTACATTTGTCGCCGGCCCCTCTGGTTGACTTCAATCTCGAAGTTCCCGTGTTCGAGTTCCGGCCTGGAGATGCCGTTTTCCGGGAGTTTCCTTTCATCACCACCCATCCTCATCGTCGCGATTAGCCGAACTGGTCAGTAAAGCGACCCCGATAAGCCGGACTTGGCTTAATCCGGACAGGCAAAAGGAAAAATGTAAAAAAAGCAGAATGGAAGGTTTTAAATGTAGCTAGAAGTCAACAAGAGAACTTCCCAAAGAAAAGGCAGTCAACCACTGATGAAATTGTTTCCCACAGACTTTGTACTGTACTGTACTGTACTGTATAGTGTATTTAGGCCTATGCCTTTTAAATACACCATAAACGCGTTTTGTTGCTATTAACTGAGTTTTAATGCACTTTCTACTGTTCTTTAAGGTTATTTCAGTTAATCCGGACTTTCGTTAAACCGGTCAACTTACCCCCCCATTAGTGCGGATTAACGAGGTTTTACTGTACATACAAATACGTTACATGTGACACTCGGCTTCGATTCCAGACGGTGCTGGTCACGATTCTATTTCAGGACTAAAATTACCAGTTTGGGCCTATCGTTTCCATAATTTATTTTAACATTCCAGCATACGAGACGTAAAATTGTTTTAAGGTAGGGCCTCCCCAATGGCGCAGTGGTAGCGTCCTCGCCTTGTAATCAAGGGGTTCCGGGTTCGATACCCGGTGGAGGTACATAGTGGTTCGGATCCCACTTTAAACTGTAGGACCAGTCCCGATTAGCCTTAATGTGCATAAAGTGGACTTAAAACATCAAATCAATCAATCAATCAATTGTTTTTAATGTAACCATAGTATCACTTAAGAGAAGCATAATTTCCATATTTCCCAATCCACTTTTAAGTGAAGGATATTTTCAATATAGGCTGTTTCCTGCTGTCCCTATCCATAGTGAAACTTATCCAGTTATTTAGCTGAGTGCGACGTGTTGATAAAGGTTCCCTTATACTAACGTTTCCTGTTACGGGATGTTATGATAAGAATGTTTCCGTGTAATGTTGTTTTGAACATGCACTGCCATCTAGTGTGGAAAGTTGCTACTTCTTGAATATCGTTTTCACAGTGTTGCTCCTTGCCTCGAAGTGGAACAATTCGAAAGGTATGCATTTTTGTGGGCTGTGGAAGGCTCTGAAATAGAACGGTTACTGTTTTGACGAATACTGGGATGGTACCTTTTCCGTTCCGCTCGTGGAGTGCTCGGTTCACGATCTCTCCATAGACGTTTTCGGGTTCGAGTACCGGCTAACATCAATTTCACCTTATCGTCATTCATCTTTATCGTCACGGTTACTCTAAGTGTGCAGAAAACGACTTAAGAACACGCAAGCACCAGATTGTGTGTCACGGCCTGCAAGTTAAATATAACTTGTTCGATTCCCAGTTTAGCCATATTGCACAGTGGTGGAGATCCTTCTTTAAACTGTACGTCCAGTCCCAATTAGGCTATCTGAGAATAAAGTTCGACGAAACTTTTAGCGAACCAAATTATGTGCAAGTTGCGGGTATTAATGTTCGATCCTAACAATGGCCTCCCCCAGGGTGCGAAATCCTTGGGGAGGGGGAACTGGTGGGATTTCCCCCCACCAACAATCTTGGCCTCAAAAATACCCCCCACCAAAAATTTTCTGGGGGGGAGTTTTTGTTACAAGGAACAAAAGATAAAAAAAATTACTTTTAATTTCAAATATACTGTACTAAGAATAATATCGAATACATACACAAATTAGTGTAGTTGGGAGTGTTCAATGCTTTTTCTCTCAAGAGATCATTAACAAATCTACATCAATACGCACAATAAAAGTAAAACAAGAATGCAAAACAATAATAACTATGAAATCTAATTGTTTTAAACATAAAGCAAAAAGCTTAATAAAAACTTACACATAATAAAACCACTACAAATATTTCATAATGTATTAACATCTTTAACCAGTTAGCAAAGGACGTAGTTTCCTACCGGTACTTTATAATATCTGATATACAGGGTGGGCAAAATAATGTTACCACTTATATGGTGTTTTATGTGTGATACGCTCTGTACCGCAAGACGTGTGTTCAAGGGTCATGAACTCAATGGTTGACAGAATGCTCAAATGCATTCACATTTCTGTATGTTTCCCTTTCGGTAGTAACATTTTTTTGCCCCACCGAAACAGCATATAAGTGGTAACATTATTTTGCCCCACCCTGTATTTAAAAGTAACTTTTTTGTTTGTTTTGAATAATTAATAATAATAATAATATATTTTTAATTTAGTAATTTAAATTGGTAATTTATTTTTACTTGTAAAACATTACAAATATGTATATCGTATGATTTATGTGTGTGTTTGTGGGGAGGGGAGTTTGTAGATTAAGATCTTTCCCCCACCAATCTTAAATGATTTCGCACCCTGGCCTCCCCGATGGCGCAGTGGTAGCGTCTTTGCCTTGTAATCAAGGGGTCCCGGGTTCGATACCCGGTGGAGTTCATAGTGGTTCGGCACTTTAAACTGTAGGTCCAGTACCGATTAGCGTTACTGTGCATAAAGTGGACTTAAAACACTCAATTAGTGTTGCCCACGAGACGAGACTTTGGCTTGTCTCGTCTCGAAAATATTCGTTTGTCTCATGACACATGGTCAATCTCGTCTCGTCTCGAATTTTTAAAAGCCTGTCCCGTCCCGTCTCGTCCCGTGGGCAACACTACACTCAATCAAATCGATCCTAGCAATGATTTCTACCGTCACAATATTATTGGTATGTATTTAACTGTCGCAGTCATTTGTCTGATTTTTATTTAATTTTGTGTTTTGTTGTTATTTAGCGTCGCTTTGCTCTCCACCGCCCTATGGCTAATCGCGACGTCGAGGATGAGTGACGATATGATGAAGGGCACAAAGAACACCCATGCACAGGCCTTGATTCGAACCTGTGATCCCTGGCGTAACACTCGCTTGGGTCTCGTCACTGAAGATCACGGTTCGAGTTCTGGCCTGGTTGCTCTCTGAGCGTCTTTACATCAATTACATGTAGTTACCATTCATCCTCAGTCAAACATTTGAGAGAACGAGACGTAAAATAAGAACGAACATCACCAAAATCGTATCTACTTCTCGAGAAATACGCAATCTACAAGGTGGGAAATAACCTTTTGCTAGGGATCTGCAAGAAAAAGTAACAACAATTAAGAAATTATGGTAATACCAAATGTTTACTACGACAATTGTGGTTACAAACACAAAATTAAAAGTTAGTTCACGACAAAGCACCTTGCCTCAAGGCAAATGCTAAAACCAAGACCTTCTTCGGCGAAGTGGCATTGACTTCTTCAGCAGTTCTTAATGGCCAGGTGCATCACCGGACCTGAATGCAGCGGAGCACTTTTTGGCTATTCTGAAGGATGCAGTTGAGTCCTTGATGATAGTGGAACGCGGACCGGACCGCTATTACCGGCCAACACTCCTTGCACATCTGGAACAAGTCCTCCGTGGCATGGAATGGAATACGGAATGTTTGCTAATCTTCTGAGCTCCTACCCTGATCGTCTTCGTGCTGTGAGAGAAGCAAACGGCGGACATACTAACTTTTAATTTTGTTTTTGTAATCACAATTGTCGTAGTAAACATTTGGTATTAACATAATTTCTTAATTGTTGTTACTTTTTACTGTGGACCCCTAGCAAAAGGTTATTTCCCACCCCGTAGAATCCATCAGATCCTTTCATTTCTCAATTTTAAAGTGGATTTCAATAGAATTTAAATAAGTGTGCACTAGAGTACTGCATAAGCACTTTTACTCGCTCCTACCCATACAGCACAACATGGTTTCAGATATGTTACGGATACGTAACTCGTGAAACGTTGTAACATTGCAGCAACATTGCGAAACATTGTGATGTTTCAGGTATGTTTCAGCAATGTAAAAATGTCCGCGAATCTAACATAGCATTCGTAATGTTACAGAAACATGTCAGTGCAACATTACAGAAACGTGTCAATGTAACATTGCAGAAACATGTCAGGGGAACAATACAGATACATTTCCGTAAGGTTTTGTGATATTTAAGTTACATTACACCCTCAAGCGTATACAATGAGATATCATTTTAATGTGACAGTAACCGTATACACATGTATGTAAAATATTCGTCCTGGCAGTTTCAGCCCACAATCATGTTTCATTTTCATGTATCACTGCACTGGTAAGATAGACGGAACTACATTTCAACATGGAGATGATGATTATGTTTACTTAAGTTTCAATTTCACTGCGTCTTTCACCTGACTATCCATATTTGAGGATCCACTACCACAGACAAATTAGTTATACGTGTACACACAACGGCAAAAGAAACAGTACGCGAATTGTCCATCACCATTTTAATTCGGTCTGTATTGCACAATATGATGATAATGAATTGAAATGAAGACGTCAATAAGTAGAAGGCAATGCCTGTTTCGCACCAACATATAAGATATGCCCAAACGAAAAGGAGACTACGGTTATATCTAAAGAGTATTATATTACAGAATATTTGCATTACATAATATGTGAATTACAGTTAATGTGTAACATGATACCTACACATAATTGCCATTGATATTGATGCACTGATTCCAGCGCGTAGGAAGGGAGTGGATGGCTTCAGTGTAGAAACTCCTGGGTTGCTTACGGATCAAGTTTTCGACGGTGTTCTACACTTCCTTGTCACAGGTGAACCGTTGACCTTTCAGTAATTCTTTTAAGGGGCCGAAAATATGGGAGTCGCATGGGGAAATATCGGGGCTGTACGGAGGATGTGAGAGGACTTCTCATTGAAATGTTCTCAACAGGTCGTGGGTCTTCTTGGCCACATGTGGCCTAGCATTGTCCTGGAGCAGCTGTCTGCGCTGATCTGGAGAAATCCATAATGCACACGTCGCACACGTCTGCGCAAAACAACTCTCGCCCACTGAGGAAACAGCAGTCGCTACACCTGCAAACTTGGACAAACACTGCGCCATCTATCGGCAAACATATTTACCTTCTTCTATTAGATACAACGCCGCTACAGCAAAGGTCACCTTTTCATTTGGGCATACCTTATAATTTCATTCCTTAAAACAACACAGGATCAAAAATAATTAATGAATATAACGGTGGACAATTTGCCGTTGACTGTACTACTTGGCTTACTACCGCTCGTTTTGCCAGCGAAACCGCTCTCAATTCTGCGCGCTACCTAGCGTCGTCCGTGCAAACTATTTGGCGCTCGAGCGAAATGCTCTTCCTCAAGTGTGTGTGCACCTTACGTGAAGCACAACCCCCCCATGCCCTTAAACTCTGCCAAACATTTAGCCACAATTTATTAAAAATTAAACAAATTTCTTGAAAAACTTACGGTTATAATTTCTTGCGCTTTGTTTCGGAAAACCGTGGTTTAAACTTTGATGCTCTTATGTGTACCCATTATCCTAAACCTTGGAACGTAAACAGAAACAGACCTTTGGAATCTACCCCGAGGTCCTGGAGCGATCTAGTCACGTGCCGGTCTGAGATATAGTCCCCTGTACCTCCATATTTCACAAGAGATGAGCGGGTGGATTGCATAAATTACCGAGGGCGGAAAAATATAAGGTGGGGGGGATATCGTAGCTGCCAAGATGAAGGTCGCCGTGGAGGTGGTGATTTATAAGAGCAAGAGAGTTTAAGGTCGTGAGTAACTTCTTTCTTTTTGTTTATTTGCTCCGCCTTTTTTTTTCTTTCCGGAAACGAAGAGCGAAGTTCATTCTGTTGACGGTCTTGCCTTAAGGCCTTGCTTTGTTGCAAAGGATTTATTGTTTTTGCGAAATTTCCGGAATGCGGATTAGGAAAGTGTGATGTAAATTTGTTTTGCTGGAATTCACGTTGAGGCTGCTGTAGCGCTGGAAAGATATGGGACCTATAGTTTCGGACAACCTTAAAGAAACTCGGACCTTAATGTTACTCAAAATGGTCCTTCGTGTTGACAGTTTTTTTAAGCGAGACCAACACGCCTCGTCAAGATTGTAAGGAGCATAAGATCCTAGTTTATTTAAATTTGTCCAGAACTGTAGCTACATACAAGAATTGGCAACACTGAAGGGATATGTGGTAGCTAGAAGCCTCGTCAAGAGTGTGAGGAAGATAAGGTCAGAGTTTCTTTAATCCACACTTAAGGGGTTGTCCGGAACTATACCGGCTTCACCGTGGCTTAACATTCGACACTATAGAGCGACAATAAACAAAAGAACCTTCGCGAATCTTCCCCTCCACCCGTTCAATTCGGGCTACAAAGAAACGTGCTTCACTCTACCCCTTGGATTGATTTGTTTTATTTAGCTTAGATTTTCTGTCGCTTCTACTAATCGTGATGATGAATATGAATATTATGAAATTGATGAAAGGACATTCACAAAGAACATGCATGCAAAGGCCGGGATTCGAACCACTGCGCTCGAAGTATATAGCGTATACAGCGTATTACCGCGCAAACTTTTCACAGCGTATAGAGGCAAATAACATTCACTAATAACGTTTTTCTCTTTGATGCCTCGTTCCGACACTAGGAGCGCTCAAAAAACTGAATTTTATCCTGGATGTATATGCAACCAAAGCAGCACAGGCTCAGAATTCAGACTATACTCCATGAGGCCTTAAACACATCGTTCGCGGGCTTGCAGCAGACGACAATATGGGTGTGTGTCTACGAGAACCAATCAGGTCTGCGAATGAACGAGCATGGTTGCCACAGCTAGCCTGCTGCACCCTTCTGGAAGGGTGAGTGACCTCTTGTCTCATGCTACCTCGGCCTGTTTGTTCGCCTGAGGAGCAGACGACACGAAAGTATCGGCAACAGTGTGCGAGCGACGTCTGCTGTTAGCCCGCGAAGCGCTCTTTCTAAGGCCTCCTGTATATTGACTTGGTTGGTACTTACTATGAGCAAAATATGTAATTTTTCCAAATGATGATAATAAAAGTAGATATCAACTTGGCTGAAGAAGTTGCATAGTAAAATAAATTTGAGCTACTTGAGAAAATGAAGTAGCGGGCTCCGGTTTTGAAAGCCAGAAAACCGCGGCGATGGGACTCGTTGCTCTGACCATGCTTCGTCCAACGAAAAGCAACTTTGTAGGCCCAGGCACTTAGGATGTTCCGCCATGGAGTTTAAAGTTTGTCACATCGAAGTTTCGAACAAGACGAAGGGTCTCTTGATACCAGTCTCAGTTTCATCTCTATTTTTAGAATGACGTCTGGGTACCATCACTACGGAGACTAGTGGGTGCCCAGTGTGTGGTTGGTGAAGGTTATAACCCCTATTTGACCCAGTATTCCTAAGAATGAAAGCAGGAAAAGATGACAACATGAGGGCTAATTGCTAACAAAAGTATGTGTACCCGTTCCCCCACCCCCCTTGTTGAAAATCCTGAGCACGTCACTGAAACCACCGACTTTCGTGCAGTAAGTCTGGACTCTTCTCATCCTGGCAGTGGACTATTGTTCTTGTCTCGCTTTGTGAACGTCTGTCCCAGTGTCAACCCTCGTACACATGGCCGTATTTAGAGGGGGGTTTCTAGGGTTCAACCCCCCCGAAAATTCTCACATCTTGGATTAAGGGAAGTTCAGAAACCAAAATCTAGAACTAATTTTCAAAAATGTATTCGAAGTTTGAAAGAAATTGAAGGAGACAATTTTGAAACGATCCATCTAGAATTTTGATACATTTGAAATTTTGAAACTTGAGTGGAACAGTATTTTTTCTCGGAATTGCAGCCGACCCACGCGACTCCTCCAATTTCACTTCTGCTGTCTTCTTTCCAGTATTATTCCTGGCTGGGTCAGACTGAAAATTTTCTTAAGTTTTTAAAAATAATAACTGGTTACATAGTTTTAAAAATTCCAAAAATTAAGTTTTAAGGTCAAACAACAAAAACTTTATGACTAAAATTTCCATCTAACTTTTAAAGCTTTTTCCTTGAAGGTGTTTAAAATTGAATAACAAAGTATATTAATTGTGCATTTCAATACACAATGTATGCTGTGTGAAACGTAAGAAGAAAAAAAATTAAGAATAAACTTGTGCTGGATATTCACTCATCTGCTGGACTAAGCCTCCTCAAGGAAATAACAGCAATAATAATAATTATTAAAATTTTGGAATAAAATTGGTTTATAATTGATATTTTAATTATTATTATAATTATTGTCATTATTTCTATTATTCAAATTTCTGGAGACACCCATGAGAACAATTATGAATTAACGCCACCCGAAAATTTTTCCTGCCTACGGCCATGCTCGTACACACAATTCCATTTCAATACAAGACAGGATATTGAAAATTTATTTAAGATTTGAAACAATGCGAAGATTTTTTTGGTACACCCTGTTTTTTTTTTGTTTTGTTTTTTTAAAGCGGGAGTAATCCCAACACGCTACCAGTTTTATGGTGAAAGTAATTTCATCTTTAGTACACCAGAGCCGTATTTGTTTGTCCTTTTTTGTCAGTTACAGGAAGTTAACTGTTTACTTCCAGGATGAAAGATGCCTTGAATCTCATCGCTGAGAGGGGGCGGGGGGATAGAGGGGAGGAGATCACAACGCTGGGAAAGCCTGAAGCACATCACGTGCAAACTTCGCCTGCGAGAATCGCAAGCAGAAAGGGGGGAGGGGGAGGGGAGGATTGTAACTCGAACTTGGGATTCTGGATTTCTTGCTCGACGAAGATACCAGAGTTAGTTTTTCTTGCTCGCGTCTGCTTCCCTTCTGTGCCTTGTTTTGCTGGAAGTTTAAGTGTTGCAATCTACAGATAAAAAGATGTGTTAGTACCATCAGTCGGATGTCCAGGTCGTAGAAATTTTGAAGTATCGTCCTTTAGGACAATTTCCCTGCGAGAGACTTTTCAGTTTTGCAAGTTCGATATTTTAATGACATGGTAGATTCATTTGACGTCATATGATATGAAACCATGGACGTCGAGACGGGGGTTTACCACCCCCCCCCCCCCCCGGGAATTGGCATCGTTCATTTCAACTTAGAAAAATGAGAAACCTCGTTATTTTTATTGTTAATATATATATTTATATATAGTTCAATTAGTTAGTATTCGAACAGAATAATGAAGCAAACATGCATTAAATGCAAAAAAAAAATTAGTGTAAAATAGATGACCTACTTGAATTTTTGAAAATCTAACATTCAATTTATATTATAAATTAGTTCATAGTTTTCAATATTCCAAGAAATTTAGTTATTGTGAGACATTACTAGACCTCGCATTTTAGATTTTTAACCTATTTTTTTTCCTTTACAGGTATGTAAGAAATAATAAGTTATGTCAGCATTTCGTTATAAAACGTATCAACTGATGAAGTCTTATAGCGCCTAAAAAAAACCTATTTTGCTTGTTAGAACCTATTTTAGGTTTATGCACCTAAATCAAGCCATTTTTAAAAGGTTTTTATATATTTTTAAAGGTTTACAAAATTTTTATGTCCCACAGATACATTTGCTTGGTTGGTCACGAAAAAATTCAATGACGAACGTGATTGAAACGTACTCTCTGTCGATTTCCCTTCCTCCATGGTGATTTTTCAAAGCTCAAAACAAATCAAAATGTCTGGTACCACTGTTACCTGTACAATCCAAAGTGGTCTGATCTCTGTGGTCTTGCTCACTTTTGCGCCACTTCGGTGCTCTGTGGCATTCACGCCTTGCAAACTAACATTTCAGCATTGAAGTTTGCACCACTGACTACGTTTTTATTGAAAGATTATTTTCAGCATACTGTATAAGATGATCCTCATAGACAAAATTGCGGAGTTTGACTGCGGATAACATGAAAAGAGATTGTTGCCTAACTATGCACAGCAAAGAGTGGATTTTCATATCAAATTTCCATCCAATGCTAAGTTCTGCCATCGCCGTAGGGTTAGGCAACACACATAAGGTTATGGAAGATAGTGCATATTTCAGGATGTAATATAGGTGTCCCATTTTCATTGCCGGTGACTATACCTAATCAGAATTTTTCAGGAATTTTGAACTATTGTAAGTTTTTTTTCAACCTGCTTCAGGATTTTTCGAGCCTAACTTCTGATTTTTAGAACCTATATTAGGATTTTTAGAACCTATATTAGGATTTTTAGAGCCTATTTTAGGAATTTTAGAATTTTTAGAGCCTATTTTAGGATTTTTAGAGCCTATTTTAGGATTTTTAGAGCCTATTTTAGGATTTTTAGAGCCTATTTTAGGATTTTTAGAGCCTATTTTAGGATTTTTAGAGCCTATTTTAGGAATTTTAGGATTTTTAGAACCTATTTTAGGATTTTAGAACCTATTTTAGGATTTTTAGAGCCTATTTTAGGATTTTAGAGCCTATTTTGGGATTTTTAGAGCCTTTTTTAGGATTTTAGAACCTATTTTAGGATTTTTAGAGCCTATTTTGGGATTTTTAGAGCCTATTTTGGGATTTTTAGAGCCTATTTTGGGATTTTTAGAGCCTATTTTGGGATTTTTAGAGCCTATTTTGGGATTTTTAGAGCCTATTTTAGGATTTTAGAACCTATTTTAGGATTTTTAGAGCCTATTTTAGGAACCTAAAAGCACACTTTTTTAGAACCTAAATATCCGAGGTCTAGGCATCACACAGCATGAACACTATGACTAAAATTTCTTCCCAACTTTTGAAGCTTTATCTTGAACGAGGTGTGTAAATGTGGACAGCAATATATAATTACTATGAATTCAGTACACTCATGCTAAAAACACTACAGATGCTGACTAAGGCAGTTTTGTTCTAAACTAAATACACTTTACACGTAACGTTTCTTCTTCCCTATATCAGGGTATTCTTCAGATGGTGAACTAAACTAAAAGAAAAAAAAATCCTTCATGACCAAAAGGATAAAAAAGATTCATCAAACCATACTCACGGTATGAAATGTAAATTATTATTAATAATAATAATGTAAAACATTTGTGCTGGATATTCACTCATCTGGTAAAATCGAGTAGAAAAGTCTCCCCAAGGATATCATAATAATAATTATTATAATCGTTTATTTTAAGTGTTGAGCACAGTATGAAACCTAATACAGCACTAAGTCAAATACAAAAGTACAAAGTTACACGAATAAAATACATAAGCTGTAGAATAACATAACATAACAAGTTAGCATATTTACCCTTCAAGTTAGTTTTCAACGAGATCTATTATATCTCTGATACTAATAATTGTTTGTTATATAATATTGTGCAATTAACTGAGTATTGTTATAATAATAATATTTATTTATTTAAGTGATGATAACGATTAAACAACCACGTATATCACTATGTCAAAATTGGTTATACAAAATTATAAAATAAAACAGTGGATCCTACAATCTTATACATCAACATAAATTCAAATTGTAGGTTTCAACAAGATCAGCTACTAAATCTCTGGCCTTGTTTAGGCATGTGAGAATTGAGATATACCTATGGGAATATCTGGGAATTTTATAAGCCATATTATTCAAAAAGTATTCACTGTCAACTTGGAAAGTTAATATCTTCTCTACAAAATTTATCCTTTTCATTTTTCTTCTTTCTTCTAAGGAAAACATATTCAACTGTGTTAACCATTCAGAGTAATGTTGGTCATAGTAATTTTTTTTAACTTTGTGCATAATAACCTGATAAAGAGTTTTTGAACTGATTCAACTTTTTGAAGGTGACTGGTTGCAGTCAGAAACCATAATTCATTTGCATATTCAAGAATAGGACGAACTATCGTTTTATACAGGAATATTAAGGTATCTTCCTTTTTAAAAACTTTCCATGAGAAAAATATATAACCAAGCATTCTCTTTGCTCTTTTGCATTTTTCGGAAATGAGCTAATCAAATATGAGAGAGGAGTCTATTAATAATAATAATAATGCTGATGATAAATTTGGAATAATCATTTCCAATATTATAGTTTCATCGATGATCTGAGGGGTTTATTCAGAATTTTCCAGCTGGGGTGTAAGAGTAAATTATAGCAAAAATTACCAAAAATGGGGCTTTTGCGAGAACATTAAAGAATGTTAAGACAACTATGTGGATAAACAACCGAAAAAAATCTATACGCCCATATTTGGAACCCCGAATTTGTGGGGTTTGATCGATGAGCGCCACGAGAGCAGTTTTATTGGTAGAACTACAAGTGGTGAATGAATCCTCGAGGTAGCAACACTGGCAGCGTCTTGCCGGAAGCAAAAAGACTCCGCTGGAGCTGTGATCTTTCTTGAAGTCTTCCCACGTTTTCCTCCCTTCCTCTTTTTTTCCGTGGAAGCTGCGAATCTCATCCACACCCACAATTCCCTTCGTCATGCACCAAAAATCCCTGCGGTTATATCATACGAGACTAGGCCCCTCGTTATAACAATGGGTGGCAGAGGAACCGGAAAAGGGCCCAACGGTATCTGCCCCCCCCCCCCTCTTCACCCCCTTAGATTCTTCATCTTCTTAGGGTGCTTATGAAATTCTGACAGGGTGGTGTGATGGATAACTCGGACCCTTTTTTATGTTCGAAATCGATGCAAGGGATGAGTCGTGTCGATCTTGCCTTTATCAAGCTGCAAACCCTCGTCTCAGGCAATGCCTCCATGATAGTGACAGTGTGTACATGAAGAATACATCAGTGTTGTTAAAGGTTCAGGAATTTTAAATGCATTCAATTCCGGTCCAGGAGAGAGAATCAGCATGCGTAAATGGGTTCTGGACCGTAAATAACCTTTTTATCTGTAAAGATTTTAAATTCGGAGTAGTGACCTTTTTTCCGGAACAATTTAAATACGGTCCGGGACCTTTTTTTCCGGAACAATTTAAATACGGTCCGGGACCTTTTTTTCCGGAACAATTTAAATACGGTCCGGGACCTTTTTTCCGGAACAATTTAAGTACGGTCCGGGACCTTTTTTCCGGAACAATTTAAGTACGGTCCGGGACCTTTTTTCCGGAACAATTTAAATACGGTCCGGGACCTTTTTTCCGGAACAATTTAAATACGGTCCGGGACCCTTTTTTTCCCGAACAATTGAAGTATGGTCCGGGACCTTTTTTTCCGGAACAATTTAAATACGGTCCGGGACCTTTTTTTCCGGAACAATTTAAGTACGGTCCGGGACCTTTTTTTCCGGAACAATTTAAGTACGGTGCGGGACCTTTTTTTCCGGAACAATTTAAATACGGTGCGGGACCTTTTTTTTTTCGGAACAATTTAAGTACGGTGCGGGACCTTTTTTTCCGGAACAATTTAAGTACGGTGCGGGACCTTTTTTTCCGGAACAATTTAAGTACGGTCCGGGACCTTTTTTTTTTCGGAACAATTTAAGTACGGTCCGGGACCTTTTTTTCCGGAACAATTGAAGTACGGTCCGGGACCTTTTTTCCGGAACAATTGAAGTACGGTCCGGGACCTTTTTTCCGGAACAATTTAAGTACGGTCCGGGACCTTTTTTTTCGGAACAATTTAAGTACGGTCCGGGACCTTTTTTTTTTTCGGAACAATTTAAGTACGGTCCGGGACCTTTTTTTCCGGAACAATTTAAGTACGGTCCGGGACCTTTTTTTTCGGAACAATTTAAGTACGGTCCGGGACCTTTTTTTTCGGAACAATTTAAGTACGGTCCGGGACCTTTTTTTCCGGAACAATTTAAGTACGGTCCGGGACCTTTTTTTCCGGAACAATTTAAGTACGGTCCGGGACCTTTTTTTCCGGAACAATTTAAGTACGGTCCGGGACCTTTTTTTCCGGAACAATTTAAGTACGGTCCGGGACCTTTTTTTTCGGAACAATTTAAGTACGGTCCGGGACATTTTTTCCGGATCAATTTAAATGCGATCCAAGTTCCGTATTGAAATGGAACAATATGCAACTTTCTACCGAATTTAAATTGTGCGAGAAAAAAGTTCCGGCCATGTTACAGAACCCATTAGAATTTATGTATTCCCAGACCTTTAACAACCCTGGAATACATGCCTCATGGCATGGAGGTACCTGAACTCTTAATACCAGTCTGTACGGCTTAAGAACTGCATTACAAGCACCTCTTTCCTCATCCAAGTTGAAAAATGATCAAACAACTGGGAGTATTTTATTGAAAAGGGATATTTAGCACATAAACATCATGCTGTTTATTGATTGATTGGCACCAAGAGTCCCGGGGTTCGAATCCCGGCCTGCGGATCGGTTTTTTTTTTTTGTGTATCCCTTCATCAATTTGATCATATCATCCATACTCATCTTAGCGATTAGCCAAAACTGGCAGAAAAGCAAAGTAAAATAATCAATCATTGATTTCTGACACTTTTCGGTGAGGATGAATCAGGCTCGTAGCTAGAATTGATCTCCAGGGGGGCTTTGTAAACCCAAGTCCATTTTTCAAGAGTTTTATAGTATTAAATTAAGGTAAATTTTATGTGTGTTTATGGGGGAGGTCATTGTTATTATAAAACAAAATTTAGAAATATCATTCAAATACTACAGTTGTTTCTATATCTTGTAAAACATCTATTGAAGTGTAAATAGACTGCTTCTGACACCATCCCTTAATACACACTCCATAGTATTTCCGATGATACAGATATTTATATCATACAAGTAAAAATGTACAATATTCACTTCAATCGTAGTGCCTACCGTACCCCGCCCGAAGCAATAAAAATCCCCTTCGTTCCCAAAATTTTGTATCTGTTATCATTTGACGCAGCTGTGGAAGGAATGTGGATGATGACGTCAAAGTCACAGATATTTGTCAATCGAGAGGCTGCAACAAGGGCAGGGAAGTTACAGATAAAGAAGACCCTCTATGAAAGAACTTTCTAAAGTCTAGAGAATCTTCTAAACACTTGCCGCTACTTAGACTTCTGCTCACAAAAGATGAACAAATGTAATAGCTGCTGTTCATGTTCTGTGAATTTATTCTTCGTGAACTTGTGAACAAAATAATATATGCTGTCTTCAATTTCACTCTTCACCTCAAAGAAATTAGAATACAAAATAGTTTTACCTAATGTCAAGGGGCTGGCGGCCCTGCCAGGGGGCTTCCCCTGGCCCCTATCTGGCTACGGGCCTGGGATGAATGATGATACGATGAGATGGATGAAGGGACAATCACAAACACACATGGCCAACACAAGCTCCACAGAGGATTAGCAGGTCCAGGCGCCACAGCTTCGTTAGTCTGCAAAATGCAGTCCAGGGTGTAGTACGTAGAAAACAGTTAAACATTTAGGTGTGTCTAGAAAGAGTCGCCCCTTAATCACCAGAATGCTGTTTCTTTGAACTTGAATTGTTGGGTGCGTCAGCACATGAAGGCTATTTTGCACCCGTCAAGTTATACGGGGTCCAGCCCCTTACCAGAACTAAAGTAACTAATGTCGTTAACTAAAATATTAAAACATTCTAACTTCAGTTAAAAGCTGAGGCTGTAAAGGGACACTCGGCACACATTAAGATAAAACATAGGACAACACAAACAGTCCTATACGAAGATTATACTGGCCGCTGATCCAGACACCAGAGCCTCGTTAGTCTGCAAAATGCAGTCCAAGGTGTACTACGTGGAAGCATCACCACCTTACACCCCAGAATGCTGTTTATTTTATATTATCTTTGAATAAAGTTCAGTTTTACTTATTCTGCGTAGAGTTTAACACCATTCTATACCTAAAATTTACGAAATAGTGCTAAAATACAAAAAAATTGTAAATTTGTGTTATGTTTTTTGTAATTTTAATGCAAAATGACACAAAAATCGTCCTGTTTATGCCAAAATGTATTCCGAGCAGTTTTTGTTTCTTGTCAATCCATTTTCGAGGGATGTTTATATTTATTTGTTTTTAATGGGCGACTGGCGGCCATTTTGTCCGCCATGATGGTTTGTAGCATCAGAACGAGGCGTTAAAGAGAAAAACGTTTTAATGGAAGGTGTTTGTCCTTCTAAGGTTGAGATCGTAGGATAAATGAGACTAAGTGTTGGTCTCGTCTAGAAGGATCTAGTCTCGGTCTCGTCTCAGTGATTCCGCCGAGCCTCGAACGTCATTAAAGTCTAACGAAGCTCTGGCGCTTGAATTCGTGGTTCAGCGTGGTTTATGCTACCAATCTATTTTCTGTTCTATTCATATATTTGATGATCGTATAAGTTATCTTCTTTTCATATGAGAGATCAAAATTTTAATCTTCAGATGCTAGTATTACTTGTGTTAAAAAGTCGACACGATGTAACGTCAGTCTGTTCTTTTTCATAAAACTCGATTGAATGTGTACCAGCAGTGTATACTCTAGGCTAGCTAGGCTATCTGCGAAGCCTGAAGTCTAGAAAATAAAATACAGGAGGAAAAATCGACCAGAAATTGTATATAAAATTATTCATATAAGTGAAATGATGATGGTGATTCTGGAGTTGGCTACCTGAATTCCTATGAGTTGGCTACCTGAATTCCTATGAGTTGGCTACCTGAATTCCTATGAGTTGGCTACCTGAATTCCTGTGAGTTGGCTACCTGAATTCCTGTGAGTTGGCTACCTGAATTCCTGTGAGTTGGCTACCTGAATTCCTGTGAGTTGGCTACCTGAATTCCTGTGAGTTGGCTACCTGAATTCCTGTGAGTTGGCTACCTGAATTCCTGTGAGTTGGCTACCTGAATTCCTGTGAGTTGGCTACCTGAATTCCTGTGAGTTGGCTACCTGAATTCCTGTGAGTTGGCTACCTGAATTCCTGTGAGTTGGCTACCTGAATTCCTGTGAGTTGGCTACCTGAATTCCTGTGAGTTGGCTACCTGAATTCCTGTGAGTTGGCTACCTGAATTCCTGTGTGTTGGCTACCTGAATTCCTGTGAGTTGGCTACCTGAATTCCTGTGAGTTTGCTACCTGAATTCCTGTGTGTTGGCTACCTGAATTCCTGTGTGTTGGCTACCTGAATTCCTGTGTGTTGGCTACCTGAATTCCTGTGAGTTGGCTACCTGAATTCCTGTGAGTTGGCTACCTGAATTCCTGTGAGTTGGCTACCTGAATTCCTGTGAGTTGGCTACCTGAATTCCTGTGTGTTGGCTACCTGAATTCCTGTGAGTTGGCTACCTGAATTCCTGTGAGTTGGCTACCTGAATTCCTGTGAGTTGGCTACCTGAATTCCTGTGTGTTGGCTACCTGAATTCCTGTGTGTTGGCTACCTGAATTCCTGTGTGTTGGCTACCTGAATTCCTGTGTGTTGGCTACCTGAATTCCTGTGAGTTGGCTACCTGAATTCCTGTGAGTTGGCTACCTGAATTCCTACGGGTTGGCTACCTGAATTCCTACGGGTTGGCTACCTGATTTCTATTCATAGCCTAGGACCACGTGACATAGTGAGATAGCCCAGATCTTGGACTCCGTATACGCCACTGATGTGTACCATACCCTTTAGAGCGCTTGGATAAAGGCTGAAGACCTAAAGAATGAAAGAAAAGAGATACCTCTACAGTTGCAATGAATGCGAAAGGAACATTAATTTCAGTGAAAGAGGAGAGTTATGGACAAGTGTGATGTTCCTGCAGAGTTGACCTGAAACGGAGAGGAGGTTAATGGAAATGGTCTTCAATTCAGAGCGTCCATTGATTGAAAATAGTATGCTTTAATTCACCTGCTTTTCTCTAGAGCAGAGACCGAGATAGATAGAAAGGATGCAACGGTATGCTTCATCCATTAGCATTGATGAAAGATCGCCCGTAATAGAGATGGTAAAAATCGAAACAAGAACAAGGCTTTCAGGCTTGGAAAACTCACCACCGCCAAATTTATTTTACTCTTTCAGTCATCCGAAGCGTTTATTTATTTATTTATTTACTGCCCTCAACAGAGGTAAACCTCCAATTACAGACGGCAGAAAAAAAACAAAGAAAACAATACAATTAGCAAATATATAAACATACATCAACCGATAATACAAGTAATCAATAATGAAATTAAACAATCTGGCCCTTTCTCTTGTCTTTCACCATACAAGAACAAAGACTTGTGCAATAATTGCAGACATAAAATACCTATAGATATATAAATGTAGAATACAATGGAATGATTACAGTGTATTTGTTGTCATAATTCTGATTCAATCATTTTTTTATATAGTTTGAATGCAATGATAAATCTAAGGCCTGGCTATTCATTGAAAGCGTATTATACAAATCACACATTCTACTTAATGGGGTGCTTCTATATTTCTGTTTTAGGAATTTTCGGAATCAGTAAGTTTCGCCCACGTAAATTACATTTTTCTCGTATTGAATTGTAGTTGACTGAGGAAATAACTATTGTCTAATATACCGTTTACAGTTATGTATCTAGTTGTTGTTTGTTTACCGTAATTATGGATTTGATCCATTAGTTGCAATTGTGAACGTGTTCGGCGTGCTTGCATACATTGACGATCAGGGTTTTTTTATGCATAAGGAGACGCCAAACAAGTTAAGAAAGGTTGTAACGCCTCTTACAGCACTGAACAGAATACACCATTCTCCAGGTTGAATGGCAACCTCTCTCCCACGTAGTACACCATGGACTGCATTTTGCAGACTATCGAGGCTCTGGCGTTAAGACACAGCAAGTATATTCCTCTGTGGCGCCTGAGTTGTGTCGTCCGCATATAGGTATATCTGTGCTTGTGCCTTCATCCACATCAACTTACTTCTCATCCTCATGTTCGCTATTAACGAAAACTAGCAGAAAATCTACCTAAAATAAACTACATTGAATGTAATTGTAGGAATGGAATAATCTTTCAATAAGTTGTTATTACATAATTTGGACATTGTTTGATGTTCTAAGGCGCAAAATTTTGTGAATGTACACTCACCGGCAATAAAAATGGAGCACATAGACCCTGAAATACCCTGCAAGGCGTCATGCGTGTTGCCTAACTCCACGGTGATAATAGCAAATTTTCATTGGCAACTTCTACCATCACCGTAAGGTTAGGCAACACACACACAACGACAACGCCTTTATTTCAGGATCTAGGCGTCCCATCTTTATTGCCGGCCAGTGTACATGTTTTTATTGAATGAGAATTCAAACTGTGTTTGAATTGTTGTAACTCCAATATTTTAAATTATTTATTTCATCTTTGAATCTTCTTTCACAGGTTTACACATGTTCAACATAAGTGGGACGTTGGTCCTGTGGCGAGCAAATAAACTTTTGAATGGAAGCACGCTAAGACAATGCCTGCTGATTCATCTGGGCACTAATTCCCTCCCCTGTATCTCCAGCCGGGGAGATTTATGCACGCATTAAAAAACATACACTCGCATCATTATAGCCAGTTTCCCTCTCGTATGCTTATTCCTCCCCTATGTGGGCACGCCGTGGAATGACAAAGGGAGTGAGCGCGTATGCTCCATTACGGCGTTTGAATAATGTGTTCTTCCCGACCCTGCCCCTTCGTCTGACTTGCGACCGGCTGGGTGCAAGCCTTTGTTTCCTCATTGGTCGTACTCTGCTTATGATTCACGTAGTAATGCCCATGTAGTTGTTCCTCTGTTTTGTGATCATATGCTAGGGGTCCATCGGTAGATTTTCCAATTTCGTAACCAATAATTGATAAAGATCTGTACCAGATTAGTAGATTGAGAGCGTAAATTATTATTATAAACCTACACGCACGGCCATGAAATTAGGCGGGTGGCAGAAGTTCGCGCTGTTGCCACGTCGAAGCACAACCCCGTGTGTTCGGAGGTTTAAGCGAATGAAAGATCTCACCATAGACTTGTAAGGGTGGGTCTTTGTAATCCATGTGATACAAACTGACAGTTTTTGCGACTTTGTCCCGCTTTCGCTGCTTTTCCCAGATGTGGCACCATCGCAATTCTGCCCAGCCGTCTATTTTCATGGCCGTGCGTTTAGGTTTATAATAATAATTTACGCTCTCAATCTACTTTGAGACACAAAGTAGACGTTCAATTGAACAAAATATATTGGAAGGTGGTGAGAGAACAATTTAAAATACGTTAAAATAAAAATGACTGGATCCCTTAAATGATGAGCAATGTCACGTACACAAACTTTGCTTTTCTTTGAAATAAAGGACCATAGATGGCAGCATGCAAGAGGAACAACGGTTATAAAAGATGATGCATAAATAAGTTTGGAAAGTGGGTAAGAGATGGCACCACCCAGGAGAACTTATACGATTGTAAATAGAGACAACGGAAAGAGCAGATGTGATGAAATAACGATTGTATATATTAATACTAGTTATAAGGAAATAAGTTTAAAATAATAACAGGATATAAATAAGGAGAAAGGGGGAATTATCATTCAGTAATGACATAAGCGATTAATATACAAAAGTAAAGAAGTCGAATTGCAATTTCGATTTTGTGTCTCGTGCGGCTTTTGGGTTGTTTTCCCCAGGTGTAGCGCCATTTCTCGGCAGCACCCAAGCACATTTGGAGGCGCATACATTGTAGCTCCAAGTTAAGGTTAGCGCCGGCCATGCGGCGATCTTTAACTAACCCCTTTCTCTTTGTCTGGGAGATCGATTTTCTTAATATTTACGTCAATTTGAATAAGATCGATATAGAAAAGAAAGAAGGAAAAATACACAATATGTAATAATTACAAGAAGAAGCAGCAGCATTAGTAATTATAAGAAGAAGAATTAGTAATTATAAGAAGAAAATTACTGTATGAAAAGACTTCAAAAGTTATTTAATATTTGTACATAATTAATCAAGAATATAGTACGAATTGTACCCTCAGTAGTGGGCTAAATCTGTTGTTTCTTTCCATATATTTGTAGCGTTAGTAACCCTGGTCTGTGCCCAGAGGTATCTCATTGTCTCTCCCCTGTGCTAAGCTGGTAGATGCTCACGTGAGAGGACGTGGCAGCAAGGACTGTTTCAGGTAGCAGCATAATTGTTTTGTCCTGTTTTTAGCAAGAAGTAAGTGGACACTTTGTGTTTCAGCATAAGGTAGACAATTGATGAAAATGACTCAATGGAGACTATTACACCGCTTACGCAATTAACCAAACTTAATATACGATTTGATTTGATTTGAATTTAAAATTTTGGGTGCGTCAGCACTAAGGCTATTTTGCACCCGTCACATTATATGGGGTCCAGCCCCTTATCGTTACACATAACACCTCTAACGTTGCAGAACAAAAATTATAAAATATTCTGACTTTCGTTAAAAGCTGAGGCTGTAAAGGAGCACTCAAGGACAACACAAGAAAATTATACTGGCCATGGGGCTAGTCGCCAGAGCCTCGTTAGTCTGCAGTCCAGGGTGTACTACGTGGAAGTGAGGTTGTCTATTGGGTGCACTACGTGGAAGGAGCACCCCTTACACCCTACTTGATATACGAGATCGGAAAGAAGAATGCGAAGCACATTGACATGTTATTAGATACAAAGCACGAAAAGTGTGTTCTCATATGTCTGTGAACACCCACTTGAGATGAGGGGAAAAGATTCAAGTTTTTTTTCCTGTAGATGGCAGAAGCCCGCTGTTTTGGACGTTTTTACAGTCTCCACGGAAGGTGGGCTGTGGACAATGGTGAATAGATGCAGATGCGTCGTTCCGTTTCCAGTTTTGAAGCGGACATCCAACTTGTATGTAGTTATATACAGGGTGTTCATAAAGTCCCGGTACCATTACAAAAAAACAGTACCTTCTTCCTCAGTTAGAGGAATTCCAGCCAACCATAATTTTTCAACAAGATGGAGCACCCCCTCATTGGTCCAAGGATGTTCGAGGTCTTCTGGATATGCATTTCCCTGGCAGGTGGATAGTCCGTGATCTACCTATTCCCTGGCCACCGCGCTCTCCAGATATCACACCCTTGGATTTCTTCTTCGAGGGTATGTCAAAGATTGTGTTTAGCGCACTCCTGTTCCAGATGTTGCTACTCTTCAATTTCAGTTTTCCTTTATTAAAGGGCGAGGTTCAGCCTGCGGCTGTTCAACCACCTAAGACTAACGGAGAGTATCCTAACTGTTGCTGGTGATATGCTGGGGCGTGTATGGGCAGAAGTGGATTACCGCCTTGACGTTCTGAGAGCAACAAGAGGTGTATTGCATATAAACGTGGAGAGTTGTAGCTCATTTTGCAATCAACAGCATTGTTCTATTGCATGTAGTTTCCGAGCTATGCTTTTCTTTTTGTAATGGTACCGTGACTTTATGAACACCCTGTATATTCGTCGCAACACAAGTTATGTTTTTTTTTATACTGAGTATTTACTATAAAGCATCCGTCTATCAGATCCTCTGGAACCACACTTTTACAGTCCTAAGCCCAGAGACAAGGAAAAACAGTTCTTTATTACAACAACTCGCAGTACGGGGCTGTATGTTACATTTCCCATGCATCGTGCATGGACACCGCATCATATATAATGTAAACTCTCGAGAGAGTAATTAAGTTAGGGAAGATTAATGCAGCGTTTTAGATGTATTGATATATTCAGAGCCATAATGGCTCTCCATGGTTCTGAATATGCATGAAATGCATTATAACGATATTGAAAATTCCATTTAGATTAACTTCTGTGAAACGTGATGCACTCTGTTGCAGCAACAGCCGTGAAGAACTTCAAGAGAAGTCTCGTGGAATAAAGTACTGAGTTGTGTAATGGTGGTGCGGTTCTGTTGCATGCAAACTTCTTGTTGCGACTGGTGACTAACCTTTTCCTCATTATTCCTCATGAGTCAGTCCAAAGATGATTCAATCGCACTGTTGGTGCTTGCCCGAGATCGCCCGTTGAGTTTAATCTCCGCAAGTGAGCGTTTGGGTATTGAACAAACTTCCCCGCAACTTTTAATCAAATGACGCCGTTATGCAAGTAAAATTCTGAAAGGATTAAATACTCTCATTATCGTTCAATCTTTACAGTTTCCATTGTTGTTGTTCCTGCGCACCCTTCTCCCACCCCCCTTGGTGTGGCTGATGCCCCATTGAATTTGTGGTCCATTTCTTTGACCCATGCCTGAGACAATGTGGGAGCTCGGTAAGCAGTGCTATCTAGCTGTCATTTACAAATGCATATTCATTAATGCCCACTGTTTATCTACAGTACATCATTGATCCGTTCATCTTTCACAGGTTCTATAACGAAGCCTTTATGCATATTTTCCCCAGGTATTGTTGTTCCTTCTCCACTTAGGCTCATTCTCCACATCTTCACATAATCCTTCATTGTATCTCTCCACCATTTCCTGAGTCTTCTCTTCATCTTTCTTAATTGTCCTCCACATCGTCGTGCATTGTATCTATTCACTTCTTTCTTGTCTTTTGATATTTTCATCTCTACTTTTCACATCCCGGGAGAAGGAAACCATGCAAGGTGTTACTCGACCCTTGTTCTCATTGATAGCTCTCAAGCAATGAAGTGATCCCTAGATACTTCCTTTGGGGAGTCACCACGTGAACAATTATTATTCTTAACCTTTTCTTCTTTTACTTGTAGGTTTATATTCTGGTAACACACTGCTAGAATTTTGTTTCCCAAAGTATTAGTAATAGTACGTTTTTAAAGATGTTCTTCAGACACTAAGACATACTGAAATATTCTTAAATAAGCTAAACTTCTATTTTTTTTTGTAAAAATCAGAAATGCAAACTACGAATCTTTAAATATAACCTATGTTAGAGTTTTTCTTTCGATTCCTCACTTCAAAATCTGTAGGATTCACAAAATTTCGACACTTGGTAGTGCCGAGAGAGGGGTGCAAAACACAGTCCTCTTAGGGCGGCAAAATATGTAGCTACGGGACTGACGTCCATCTTGACTTGCCACACCACTTCCTGTTAGTTCTATTTTGTCATCTTCGCTTTCTCATTCTTGTTGGCTGAATCTATCTACTTTTTCTCGGGTTCTTCTTTGAACTTTCACCTCTTGTTGGCTCCTGATTTCTTGTGCTATTTCTCAGTCTCTTAGCGTGTGTGTATCTAGTCTCAATTCACTCATCCTCTGGAATATCATTTCTGCATTCCTCCGCGTCATATTATCCAGATTTTGAACAGGTGCCACGTAGTTCAGACGCCAGCCCATTTTCCAAAGAGACAGCATTTTTCCCCCAAATATGAGTTAGAAAACCATGAATTCAACTAAGATAAAGCCACACATTTTGAAATGTGATATGAAAACATTAAATTAATACAAGATTGAATTAAAAGGAATACATTTTTGGGCTGCAGTGGCCTTCCTAAATAACTATGCAATACATTACATTCTAACATACAGCCGACTCCTACCAAATCGCCGCAGATTTTAAAATTCTGATAGCAACGGTGCAAACATTTATAATGGCATGTTGATTATTCTGATGTAATGATACACGTGATGCAGAAAACACACAAATATTAAGTCATATAGTGGAGGCACATAGTGGTTCGGATTCCACTTTAAACTGTAGGTCCAGTCCCGATTAGCCTTACTGTGCACAAAGTGGATTTAAAACCAACTCAAACCAATTAAAAAACGCATACTGTACTATTTATTTTTTAAAAAATGAATGTAATGGACACAAGTGAACTTGTACTGGATTTGAAAATTCAGGCGCCAGGTGAAAATTTGTCCCCATGGCGACCGGACGACCTGTATTTTTCTGCCCCCGATTATATCCATAAAAAGGCACAACTAATACAAATACTTTATTAAGATATACCCTTGTTCAATATAAATATTATAGGACCTCCCTCGATAGCGTAGTGGAAACGTTACCGCCTTGTGATCAAGTTGACCTGGTTGGGGCACATAGTGGCTTGGATCTGTAGGTTCAGTCCTGATTAGCTTTTCTGCGCATAAAGTGGATTTAGACTATATAAAAATGGTTTCGTAGCGAATTATTTCGATTAGTGGTCCAACCCACTGCCCGCTAAAGCCCGTATTGATTACAGTGCGTTTTTAAAACAAAATAACACCACGTAATGCTTATTTGTTGAGCTGTAGTGCCTAACCTCAGTTGAGAACTTGACTGTTCTTTAAAATAATTGCCCATGCTGATAATATCGTGTCAAGAAAAAAAGAGTGATTTTGTAGCAAACAACAGAACCCATGTCTTTATTCATATCGTTACCACTGTCTCTGTGAATGTGACTAGAACAGTGTGGCCCGCCAGTCCAATGCAGAATGTGAAAATGACACACTATGAGGAAAACGTTCAAGACCAATTCTTTAGTTAATGTGTTACAGTTGTGGATTCGCACACCTGACATTATTAAAACAGTTATGGTAATTTTATTGTCGAGTTTATATTGAACGAACTAAATATAAAACTAAATATATGCTTACAGGCCGAAACTAAGTGTTCGGTAAAAATGAAAATTTAAGTATTGATAATAACTCGTTTCAATCCGTTTCCAAATTCAAGAGTAATAACTAACTTAGTCTCTAGCCTTCTTAAATCCGAAGGTTCGTGGCTGCAGCAACACAGGCCTTCCATCTGTCCCTATCTTGAGCAAGATCTATATACTCTTTTCTATCCCTACCGATTTCCTTTAGGTCCATCTAAACCATCAGGTTTCCCAACAAGAATCCTGCAAACTCTTTCTTCTCCCATTCGCGCCACATGGCCTGCCCACCTATTGTACGGACGCGATAAGAAGCGGCGTGCAATCAGAACGCAGAACGTGACCAAATTCTGTCTCCTCGTTGGCTGCCATGTGGCTGGGGGATTTCTACGTTGCCACGTTCGCACAAACACACGGACAGGCTAGTCAGCTGTTGGCAAGCTCGTGCATTCTGGCAAGCATGAAACATTTTATCTTCCTGCTCTACACAGCAACCGAAAACCTTCACTGAAAGAACCTCTGTTGTGTTTTTATTATGGTACATTGCAAGCATCAGCTACCGGCATCTTTTTACTTATGTTGTATCGTATCACAATTACCAACAAAAGAAAATGCGTCTTGTGTTATGAACAACACTGTGGCAAATCGTTCTCCTTTGATTTCATGCCGCCTCTCTTTGCCTTCTTTATCACGCCGCGATTGTTGAAGCTTCAGAACGTACAAATGAAATATATTTCTTGAAAATTAGGGCAAATTACGTATAAACAAATTACGTACAACTTCGTTTCGTTAACACGTTTTTAAATTATATTTTGAGGAACCTACAAAAATTCACCTCCAAAACAGAATTTTACAGAACTGACTTACTGTATTACGGAGAAGAATTTATCAAGAACAAATCAATTTTGTGTGAATTGATTGATTGAGTTGGTGTTTTAAAGTCCATTTTATGCACACTACGGCTAATCTGGAATGGACAGTTGGAAGTGGGATCCGAACCACTATGTGTCTCGACAGGGTATCAAACCCAGGACTACTTGATTACAAGGCGACAACACTTACCCTACCACTGTGCCATCGGGGAGGCACATGTGGGTGTGTGAAGTGAGATAATTTGGGAGCTATATGAGAATACAGGCTCTGGCAATACAGAGTTGAATAAATTACAACGAAACGCTTGGCAATTGCTCGATTTCCTTAACATTAATGATACATTTGGTACATGTGTTATTAATGCTTTGAGCTACCTGTATGTAAAAACATAAAAAAATGAATGAAAGAACAGAAGTAGTAGTTAAAGAATCAGTTGTTTTTGCTTACCGACTACCATTGTAGTGGCGCTATCCCAAGATCATCTTCATTGTTGGTTGGTAAAGGAACATCTTCATCTGAGCTACTGCTGTCACTGCTGTCTTCCCGCCCAAGTGAAATTACAAAATCCTCCATTTGCTGCTCTTCAACTCCCTCCTTTTCCCATGCTTCGGAAATAATCTTCCTTGTGTGTTCTATAGCCGAACGCCACCCATCTGCTGTCACATCCCCGATAGCCCGTTCTGTCAATTGCAAAATTTTAGACGGTGTAAAAGGTGGCAAAGTGTTCCTCTGTGCTACCAGCCCTTTGACCTGTGCCCAAATAAGTTCGATTGCATTGTACATACAATGATAAGGCGGGAGACGGACCACCGTATGTTCCGCTTCTTCTGCAAGCTTGTCTATTCGATATATGGGGAACTGGGGTTTGTGTAACATAAGGAGCTGCAGTAGTTCAGCCTTCCTCATGTTTCTGTGGGCTCGCGAGAATCCTGAAGTAGGTAAATTCGGCAACAGCGCGTCGCTACCAGAGTGGGAGGTCCCACGCCGCTTGCTAGCGCGTCCCGACAGTAAGTCTTCTTGATTTAATTATTGTAATAATATCATATCTGGACATGAATACAAATTATATATTTCTAAATTATGTAACCTTCTCCACCCACCTGTCTCCTCATCCCTTTTAGGTCCAAATATTTTCCTAAGGATCTTATTTTCAAATACTCTCAATTTATGTTCCTCTTTCAATGTAAGGGACCAAGTTTCACAACCATACAATACTACAGGCAAAATTACTGTTTTGTATATTTTAACTTTTAGTTTCTTAGATATTAAACGAGAAGACGAAAGTTTATGAAGAGAGAAGTAACATGCATTTCCTGAATTAAGCCTACTTTTTATTTACTCTTTAATATAATTTTCATTTGTTAATATTACTCCTAAGTATTTGAATTTGGAAACTGGTTCAAACGAGTTGTTATCAATAATTAGATTTTGATTATTACCTAACACTTGGTTTCGACCTGTAAGCATATATTTAGTTTTCTCTTTGTTAACTTCCAAACCTATCTCTTTAGCAGTTTTGAAAAATATTTTAGCATTATTCTTAATTGTATTTATATCATCCCCTAATAAGTCTAAATCATCTGCATATGCTAACAACTGAGTCACAGCGTTTAATTTTAGTCCTTCTTTAGTTTCTTAGAAACTAAAAGTTAAAATATACAAAGCAGTAATTTTGCCTCTAGTATTACATGGATGTGAAACTTGGTACCTTACATTGATAATGAGGAGACAGGTACGTGGAGAAGGTTATATAATTTCGAAGTTTGTATTCCTGTCCAGATACTATTAGAATGATTAAACCAAGAAGACTTAGGTGGGTAGGCCATATGGCACGAATGGGAGAGGAAAGAAGAGTTTACAAGCTTCTTGTTGGGAGACCTGTAGGAAGGCCAAGACGAAGATGGAGGGATAACATTGAAATGACCTAAGGGAAATCGGTAAGGATGGAAAAGATTGGATTGATCTTGCCCAGGATAGGGACAGATGGTGGACTTGTGTTATTACAGCCATAAACTTCCGAGAATTTTATTGTCAAGTTTATATAGAACGATGCTCATGCGCATTTTACAGAAAAGTTTTATGGATAAAGATAAAAATACAGGAAGGTATTTCAAGATGAAGTTTTGTGCCTATTATGAGAGGTTTCTAAGGAAATATTCAAGCTTTGAAAACAGACCCGGTTCGTCAGCTCAGCAAAAGAACTGCAAATTTGGCGTAACATGAAAGCGTAGGGGATGAAGGGGGGACTTCATGAATGTCGATTTAATTTCTAACCACGTCACGAAATGGCTCTTGTGGAAACTTTACGTACTTCTCCCACAGTTCGTCGTCCTGTTTTCATGAACAGGTTCGGCTTTCATGTAATTTTTTTCGTCTTAACGTTCTGCTAGTCACAGCTCAATTTTGTAGCTTTTATTCTCTCGAGGCGAGACGCTCGTCTTGGTGTGCTTAGACGCTTCTGATTGAAGAATCAAAAGTGCTGACTGCTTCCGTTCAAACTTACTTTCAACTTCTCTTTACGGTTTTCCAGGTCCGGAACAGTGTTGTCAACTAAAGTGAAATTTCCCTCGAATAAGGGGAATTTCCCTCGAAGGGAAATTGATGTAAAATTTTATGTGATAAGTGGGAAAAATATAAAGCTAAGCTACATGGAAAAGTGGACTTGATAACAAGATACCTTCCCGTTATACAACTGTTGAAATTATTGGAATGACAGGTAAACTACTGTTGTTATGACATTAGAATATTTTTCGCAAAATTGACAACTTCATATTCTCCCCTTATTCTCTCTCATTCATTCAGTGAATCCTAAAATTTTTATAAAGTGTTCTCTGCCAGAGGTATTTGCCAACCTCTGTGGCGGAGGTTTTAGCACAGCGCGCTACAGCACCGGGGTCCCGGGTTCGAATCCCTGCCCTGGCATGGAACGTGAAGAGCGAATTATGCAATTCGACAGAGCACAGACTAGTTCCAGTGGCATGCCCAGGATTTTCGAAATTGAGATGAGGGGGTACGTATATTATTTCTGTGGTCCTGCCTTTGACGTTCTTTTTTGTTTTTAGAAATCGTGCCAAAGGGGGTTATGACCCCCACCAAACCCCTTCATTGGACACGTTACTGGCAGGTTTCGAACTCCAAAGCTCCAATGTCTCCTTGCGTTCATCATTCATCCTCATCGTCGCGATTAACCCATAGGAAGAAATGCGACGTAAAAACAATTATACTAATAGTGACAAATCTGTGGAAACAGATGTGTCAGAAGATTTATTTGCCTGTGCAATGTAGCCGCCAGAACCTCGTTTGCCTGCAAGAATGCAGTTTCTAAGGTATACTACGCGGAAGAGATGAATCTCTACAGAGAAGGTCACCCCCTGATATCCACAAAGTTACCACAAGACACAAAGGAAACTTCTTATAATCTTTCCAGACTATGGTTTCGTGGCCTCCAAAATGAAGATTACGTTTTTCCCGTACGGAACGTTTCGTAACCCATCTTGTGTGTGGAAACTGGAAAACCACCATTAACAGTGCCAAGGTTTGTCAATTGTCATTAACTGTGGTTGAAGGCGACATGCTGAACTTGACGCCATATTGTTGCGTCATCCGTTGAAATTGCATATTCACGTCAGTTATGGCCATTTGAATGCAATTTTTGGGGGATAATTACCAGTATCCTTTATTTCTTTGTCACAAATTGTGTCAGTATTGAGAAAAAAATAATCGGGGGATTTATAACAGCTTATATACTCACTTCGAATAAATTGCCTAATATTTTTTCTTTGGTTATGCATTATGGGAAAGGTTTGATTTGATTTTTCATATTTAGCTTAGTCTTTGTGCCACTTCGCTAATCACGTCGATGAGGATGATTGGTGATAAGACAACTGATGGACACTCAAAAAGAACATGCATAGGAGCGTATATTCTATGGTAGCTAGGCTATCTGGGAATCCTGAAAACCTAATTTCAATAAGAATAATGCCTATTCTGAAGTAGGCAACACTGAATTCTTAGGAGTTGGCAACATTGAATTCTTAGGAGCTGGCAACATTGGAGTCTTAGGAGCTGGCAACATTGGAGTCTTAGGAGATGGCAACATTGGAGTCTTAGGAGCTGGCAACATTGGAGTCTTAGGAGCTGGCAACACTGGAGTCTTAGGAGTTGGCAACCTGTCTACCGTTGGGGTGGCAACGTGATCAACGTCAAGAACGAGTCTTTAGGACCACATGTCATAGTGAGCTAGTCCAGGTCTTGGACTGACCATACGCCACTGAACATGCATGACTATGCCGCGATTCGTACTCTGAACCCATGGCGTCATATCGCGCTATGTTAACCACTCTGCCACGGAGTTCGGCTATTGTAGGAAAGAATTGGTTTTGTAGCTTGGCCAGTGAAAAATATGGGTGCACAGCTGAGCAAGTTTGTAAAATTTCACGAGACCTATAACAGCGATTTTTAACCCCTACACACCCCCAGAACTTAATTCAGTATTTGAAACCCTAAAAGGCATCAGATATTCATTTAAGGTTGTTTAAGTTAGGTTAGTCTAATTTGTCGTGGCCGCTGTTTTATCTGCGTGGTGAAATTGTCTGTAAAACAGCGGAAGCGAATCTAGCTTAGTAACTCAGTTGGTAGAGCAACAGCACCAAAGACCAAAGTTCGAGAACTGGTGAATACAGCATTTTTGTATGTTGCATACATTCTAAAGTAACATCATCTTCCTGAACGACACTTGTGCAATGCGCTGGACTTCCCCTTCTAAGATATGCGTTAATAATTTGGAAGATGCACGTGAATATTGTAGTAGTATTTTAAGACATATTTTCATAGCGTAGTCATTTGGAATAGCCAGGCCTTTGCTCTTTCAAACTGCGCATGGATATCTTGGTAATACACAATTTGCAATTCAAATGTTGCTATCTTTTGAGATAAATGTATCTTTTATGACTATTACAAACTATTCTCTTTCTCTTTACAGGTAAGAATTTTTCTCACGCTCCTTTATGTGAGAGTTTTTCCCGTGAGAGACGACGCAACTTTAACAACAACGTGGAGATAAGCGAGCACGTATGTATTTCACTTTGTGCAATTACGCGTAAAAACTCATGAAACGTAAAGTACGTAACAGACTAGAATCAAACCTAAAAATTAAAACAGAACATGTTCTTTTGCGATCGTTATTGTTATGTATGGCAGTTGGCAGTAGTAGAAAACCAAACAAGGCTTACAAAATTTTCCTTCCGAATTTGTTTGTGCTTTTATATTAGAATTTTAGAAACTGCCATATTCACATCATAATTAGTACACAAATGTACAATGCACATAGAAAAGGAATTTGAAGCTGATACCAAAATATTGAAGTCCAATCCAAACAAATTGTCGATAATAGTTGTTATAAATTTAAAAAATATGTGTAAGAACAGTTCTATTTTTAAAAAATCTTTTAGTGTGGTGGCTACATAAACAATCTTCAGAAAATAATGATTTTGTGCTGAAATATGTAAGAAAACTAAATTTTAATATGTAATGTAATCAAAGTTGTTTTTATATTACTGAATTACGAAAGAAAAGTAGTTTTTACATCTGCGTAATTTACGTAAAAAAACGTAACTAGTAAATTACCTTACCAACCCTGCTTGTGTTACAAATGGGCTTACAGTGAATTGAGCTTAGAGAGGATTTATTGTATATGCGATGTTATTCCCTAGGAGAGTTCGACAAACAAAAGCAAATATTGATATTTACTTGTAATATGTGCTCTTTTGCATATTTTAAGCTTAGTTTTCTGTGGAATGTAATCACGGCTCGTCGTGGTACGTTTGTTGTATAAATAATGTTATATTTTTAGTTTCCTTACGTATATACGAGGGTTGGGGCTTAAGACATTGTTTTTCGCGAGAATGCGGAACCAGCTCGAAAATATGAAATATACAAGTGTAAGGGGTCAGTGTATAGTATTGTGGAATGTATGAATAATGCATATCATGCGTACCAGTTGTAGGATAAACATGTGTTTACAAGTCTGAAAGCAGGCACAAAGAGGCGCATACTACGGTAGGACACTAATCCCTACAGTTTTCATACATACATAGACCGACGATACAAGCAATCAATTATATAATGACAAATAATAAAATTAACGGTATCTTCCACTTGTCTTTCACCATACAACAATGGCTTGTGCAATAATTGTATGTATTGATTACTGGAAGATATAATAGTGCTGCCGAAATGAGTGCAATGTATTTGTTGTTATAATTCTGGTGAATCAATTTTTTTATATAATTTGAATGGCTAAGATCTAGTTATTGAAAGCGTGCTATAGAAATCCCACATTCTACTTGATGGGCTACTCTTATATTTCTGAAATATGTATGATAGTATTGAAGTAGTAAATTTTATAATGTAACTGAGGGACTATCTGGTGGTTACAATAGTAATGTGTAGTAGTCTACTGGTATGGTGCCAGTATCTTATGAAGAATACTACCCACTACAGTTCCCCACGCGGTCAGCTGTCCAGAGGGAGATGCTGACCATTTTTCAAGTCCCTTGAACCTTCTGATCCCTTTTTGTTTTGCCGTCGCCAGGTCCCCTCCCCCGTTTCCTTCCTCCCCCTTCTGCCCCCTGTATCCGCTCATCCGTTTTCTCTTGCTCATATAGAAGCTTTGTAAAAGGGGATTATCGTTACTTTGATGAGGAGCAGGGGACGAAAATTGATCCCTCGGTCGTCTCCCCCCTGCTCCATTGAATCGGGGGCGTATCATTGTAAATCGTGGAGTGCCTTCCTTGCTTCCTCTTGGTTGGAATTTTTATGGCTTCGCGTGGTGATTCACGTTTCAAGGCGGCGAATCCTTGGTTGGAATGTCCCTTATAGAGTGTTTGATCCGACCGGTGATGACAATTGGGAGCGAAATTTCCCACGGGGTAGGAAAGTTTTGAAGCAAGCAAGTGGAAAAATAGTAGTTTTCTGCTAGCGAAATCCAGGTTAAAACGATGAGAACTCTACAAAGCATTCAGGGAGAGGCTATTTCTTTGTTTCCTATATCATTGCTTTTTCTACGATGGCTGATCAACAAGGAGACTATTTTATTTTTGTAAGTACAGATGTTTATTATTCTTGCGGAAGGTTACAAGATCTTTTTCAAAGTAGTCCTACTCCGTCTTGAATGCACTTATGGCAACGTTTCTGCCAGTCCGCAAACACGTGGCGTCAGTTATTCTTTGCGAGATCCTTGAGAATCGCCTCACATTTCCTCAGCACTGCTCGGGAGTCCAAAAATCGATGAACCCGTAGCTTTGACATGAGTGCAGGGAACAGAAAAAGTCACAGGGGCCTACGTCTGGGATATAAGGGGGATGTGGTACGCAGGTTATGTTGAATTTCGCCGAATATGGCCATGACGTGATTTGCCACATGAGGTCGTGCATTGTCATGATTTTAGACCGGATGTTTAGGCATTAAAACATATAAAATAGGCAGGCAAATAAGCACTTATAATTTTCAAAATAGGCAGTAAAATAGGCATTAAAATACAAATAGGCAATAAAAAAGGCAATGAAATTTAACTCAAAATAATGAAGATAGACATACAAAAAGAATTAGGTTTGAAATAATATAGAAACATACCTGTACATTCTTTACAGTTGCTTAAAATAAACCAGGAGCTCATCATTAGAGACAGCAGTCCAATATTGTACTTAATAAATCACTGCAAACAGTAGTCACGTCAGCCCAAAATGGCTACACACAATAGTCTGACAAAAGAAATTGTTGGCTACTTCCAACCAGTACGCAAATTATTTAAATATACACTTTATCACTGCACACAGGGTTATTTCTGTTAAAAAATTTACACTATATAATCCACACAGCAGTTCGAACTAAGAAACTGTTTAAATGCATTTCAAGTTTGTACTGTACGGTTTGGCAGTCTCTGAATAAAAAGCACTAATTGCGATTGCAGATCACAACAAGGTATTTCTTCAGGTGATCAACCGACAAGTTACGTCTGCGATCGGACAACACATTTTTTTAGAATTGAAAAAGATCTTTTAACCTCCACAGATGTTACCGGAGCATACTTAAAGCACGCGAGAACATGTGGATCTAACTCAATTTGTATATTTTCACCTTTCCGAACTTGTTGAATTGCCCTTAATTTGTCCAAGTCCTTATTAGCTGCAATAACTCGCTAACTGTTATTTTTAAATTTCTTGGAAGCATCGGAAACTAATCCTGGGAACAGGAAACTGTATGCACAGAGTTCAGTCATGTCCCAATTTTAAAGAAAATGCCTAAAATAGGCAATATCTGGCATTTATGAAATAATATAGGCAATATCGTATGAAATAGGCAAAATTAAATTGCCTTTAAATGAAGCTAATCCCTCCCCCCTGGCCTTCGCAACATTCGTTTTCATCATATCTCGAACAGGAAAGAATAGGCATTTTGCCTAATATCCGGTCTCTAGTCATGATGAAGTCGCCTCCCATTCCTAAGAGGTTGTGATCGTTTCTTTGCAATGTGGCTCCCGAGTGTCGCCAACGCTGACGTGTAGTATTCTGCTGTAACGGTAGTGTGTGCTGGGGAAGTGCGTGCTGGTACACCATTTCCTTACAGTCAAAGAAAGTGATCAGATCACCATCACTTTACCTGCGGATGGAACAACTTTCGCGTTTTTCGGTGCTGGAGACCCTGGCGGTTTCCATTCTGTGTTGCCTCGTTTTCCTTCTGGGTTGTAGTGGTGCACCCACGACTCATCACCGGTGATAACTGATTCCAGAAAAGCATCACCTCCATCACCAAAGAGACGTCCTCACGACATGTGTCCACCTGATTGCTGCATACTGCTCCTCGCCTCCATTGTGTGTTGTGCGAAATGCACGCAGTGCCTAGAATGTCAGCGTTGCTGCCCAAAAAAGGATCTGATGGTGCTGCCATCTGTGGGTATTATGTATGAGACCCCACTCTTCTCCAATATGCACATTACACACATGTAAAGATACAGGACGCTGTGCTAAAAAATCATTCTCACTCTTTGTTGATCAGCCCTCGCACATATTATTCTTCACAATATTTCCTACATTTTCCATTTAAAGTAGGTTTTGCATATTTATTGTTTTTAGGTTGTGTACCAGTCTGAAAAATCTGGAAAAGTTCGGGAAGTTTACTCTTTTTCTGGAAAATTCCTGACATGTTAAAATATTTTGGCGGGAGCTCATCTCATCTCCAACTTATATTTTGGGAAGCTGAAAAATGTCGTGAAAAAATGAAAAGGTCGCATTAGAAAATCCCGTTCTGTAAAATTTGGGAGGGAAAGGCTATCTACTTCTCTCCCTCTTGGGAGAAGTTCAAGAATGGCGCAAGTTACAGCTGTGTTTCATTTTGAATTTATGCTTTCAAGTTTATGCAGAGATGGGCTAGTCGGGACTAGACCTACAGTTTAAAGTGGGATCCGAACCACTCTGCAGTGTGCCTCCACCAGGTATCGAACCCGGCACCCATTGAGTACAAGGCGACGAGTTTACCATTGCGCCACCAGGGAAGTCCAGTTACAGCTGAAAGTGTCGCAAAAAAAATGTACCTTTGATTTTTTTTTTATTACACAGGGTGTCCGAAAAATAGAGAACCGAGATAAAAGGACGATACTTTTTCACGCATTTTATTCATTACAGTAGATTTTCATGGGGTTATTTTTGGCATACTCGTAAAGAAGTATGTTTTCTCGAAATTACGAGATGCACTGGCAACATTGATCGTGTCATACTGAACGTATGTACAGCATCATTTTCTTGTTTTATGTTTCAAAATTATCGACAGGCTTAAGTTTTATGTCTTTATCGCTATTTGTATATAAATTACGTACGTTATAATTATGGAGCGGAAGTTCATGACCTAAAAAATATAGGTATATGACGTATAAAATGGGAAAAAATGACGTAAAAATGCAAAAAATGACCATTAAAGTTGTTAGTTTCAGGTTAAAAATTGAAATGAAAAGGTAATTAAACAAAATTCAATCTTTTTTTTTAAAAAAAAAGAAGACACCAAATGATACCACATGCACATAATTTTTAAACAATTTAATGAAAAAGTCGTATACACTGAATGAATTGGTGTAAAATGCATTAATTTCCCGCATCTGTGATTGTAAATTGCAATACTGCGAGATATATATATATATATATATATAGGCCTATGTTCACCTTGGTGAAAAGACTCAAGAATATTACCAAAATGAAAGAAGTGATAAAATATGACTAAACAATACACCGAATATGGCGAAAAATGACGGGAAAATGCCGAAAATCGGGGAAAATGATCTAAAACCCGAAAATTGGCAAAAAATGCACTTTAAAATTACCTTTTTTTGAGTTCTAGACTAAGTGTAATATTGTGTATATTTAATGGCATCGTGTCCGAGATGTCAGAAAAAAGATGACATTTCATCAACTTCCGCTCCCTAGTCTCTGGACACACTGTAGAAGGGGGCGAGATGTAACATAAGTGACAAAACCTTTTGATCCACGGAGACAAAAATCCTGATCTGCAGCATCTTTATTTTTATCTCTTTATCCGTGGGATGCTGGGAGAAACTAATGGAGCCTCTTGATAATCACTTTCGTCAAGAAATAAGTCCCGTGTACATCTTACTTCCCCATTTTCCAGTTATATTTTGAGGCGAGATAGGTCCGCAGCATGATTTTAGCGGAACATTTTCACTTAGCTAGCAACACCCGTCATCCATTTTCCCGCCATTAACATCCTAACCAGCATCCAGTCTCCTCTCCTCTGCTTTTGAGTGTTTTAAGTTACCAGGCGTCCTTTTCTTCTCCGGGGGGAAATGAATCGTTTTCCAATAACCTTCACCGCATAATTGCGCATTAAACGTCCGAGCCGTATAAGAAGAACCGGGGCGATTTGCATGCCACGTCTTTGGGGCGAGGCGCAAGGAAGATAATATGCTGAGAAGGGGCGAAACTTCGGTGTAACGTGATAAGAAGTTGGTTTCTTTTTATCACTTTACCTCTTCCTCGCACACTGTCAAGTTTTCGAGAGACTGGCAAATACGCTCTTGTCCTGGGAATATCTGGAGCAAGTGAACGAAAACAAGTCATCTGCGCAAGTCCTCTGCGCAAGTAGAACTTGAGAACAGGATGCGACATCATTGAAAACTGGTGGGGGGAGAGAAAGTTCTTAATCTTCAAACCCCCTCCCCCACAAACACATGCAAATTATACTATATACATATTTATAATGTTATTGAAAGTAAAAATGAATTACTCAATTAAAAATATATTATTATTATTATTAGTTACATAAAATAAATTAATTTTTACTTTTATACTTATCAGATATTGCAAAGCAGCTAACTAATTCCTTTACTAACCTGTTAAAGATAGTTGAAGTGGTTTTATTTTGTGCAAGTTTTTGTTTAGTTTGTGCTTTGTTAATATAAATCAATTAGATTTAATAGTTATTATTGTTTTGCATTCTTGTTTTACTTTTATTGTAAGTATTGATGCAGATTTGTTAGTGATTTCTTGAGAGAGAAAAAGCATTCAATACTCACAACTACAGTAATTTGTGTGCGTTTTCGATATTAATCTTAGTAAAGTATATTCAAATTTAAAAGTAATTTGTTATCTTTTGTGTGTTATAACAAAAACTCTCCCCCCCGGAAATGTTTGGTGGTGGGGATTTTTTATGCAAAGATTGTTGGTGGGGGAAATCCCCCCGTCCCCCCCCCCCCCCCCCCCAGGATTTCGCACCCTGCTTGAGAAGGCTCGACCAATGAACGCGCGAGTGCGGAGAAAACTCGGCTGCAGCTACCAGCAGTTTGCAGCAGCGCGCACTACTTTGCTCCGCTTTCTCCCCTTCTGTACCGTTATGCGCTGCCTTGCTGCACAGCTTCCTGAGACAGAGCGTAGAGCGTATGATATTTGAAAATTTTAAGCAAGTCAAAACTAATGTATTACACACCTTAACTAACATATGAATGCCCCGGCAAACCAGGCACATTCATTTGTTTGTTCATCCATTTCGTGTCTTTTGACAGTGCATCCTTGTCCCCTGGATAAAGCGGCTCTGGGAGTCGCCCAGCCGCAAATGCATAACTGAAGCAGCTCGGGGTTATTAAAGGCAACCGGAGCACGGTGCTGATCACATACCCCCTAAAATTGCCATTGTCGAGAATGTGCGGGGCCCTTGGGGCCTATCCACATTCTCCTATATGGCCGTTAATGCAACGGTGCAATGCTCACTGGGAACTTTACCTTACCTTTTACCACTAGCGTTGTCAACTATTCTCAACTATAATTGTACAGCGTATTTCAAAAGTCGCACAACCCAAAAATTGATATCATGAAAGCCGTACGAGAGATTTACACCGTGTTTTCTGCATTATAAAGCCTCATTCATTAAGATATGTTTCAATGTTTAACATTGTCAATTTACGCCCTAACTCTCTAACTCTCTAGCCTTCTTAAACCCGAAGGTTTATGGCTGCAGCAACACAGGCCTTCCATCTGTCCCTATCTTGAGCAAGATCTATATACTCTTTTCCATCCATACCGATTTCCTTTAGGTCCATCTCAACGTTGTCCCTCCATCTTCGTCTGGGCCTTCCTACAGGTCTCTTACCATCTAGTTTCCCAACAAGAATCCTGTAAACTCCTCTTTCCTCTCCCATTCGTGCCACATGGCCTGCCCACCTAAGTCTTCTTGATTTAATTATTCTAATAATATCTGGACGTGAATACAAATTATGTAGTTCTAAATTATGTAACCTTCTCCACCCACCTGTCTCCTCATCCCTTTTAGGTCCAAATATTTTCCTAAGGATCTTATTTTCAAATACTCTCAATTTATGTTCCTCTTTCAATGTAAGGGACCAAGTTTCACAACCATACAATACTACAGGCAAAATTACTGTTTTGTATATTTTAACTTTTAGTTTCTTAGATATTAAACGAGAAGACAAAAGTTTATGAAGAGAGAAGTAACATGCATTTCCTGAATTAAGCCTACTTTTTATTTCCTCTTTAATATAAATTTCATTTGTTAATATTACTCCTAAGTTTTTGAATTTTACGCCCTGCAGAAAATTATAAAAATTAATAACTAGTGGAAAGCAGCGTTAAATTTTTTTCAGAATGCCACGTTTGGTGAGTCAAATATGTAAGAAATTACGGAAGAATCATAATTATAGAGCGGCCTCCCCGATGGCGCAGTGGTAGCGTCGTCGCCTTGCTATCAAGGGGTCCCGGGTTCGATGCCCGGTGGAGGCACAAGTGGTTCGGATCCCACTTTAAACTGTAGGTCCAGTCCCGATTAGCCTTACTGTGCATAAAGTGGACTTAAAACACCAAATCAACAACAACAATCATAATTATAGACGTTTGATGACGGATGACATGTCAATCTTTCATTTGCGACCAATATTGTTCATGTGCAGCATTTAATGGATTTGTGACTGGCCATTATATGGGTTAAGTGAAAAAGGGTCGTTGTAGGGGCATATCACCTTAGCTGGTGACGAGCGGCTCGGAATTTGTTCAGCAGACGCAAGCAACAAGTGCCTAAATATTGGTTGGGACCTTTGTTAAGGTAAAGGTGCCCCTGTGCGTATGCGCACATGCCATGAAGGCGTATGGGGTGATGTGGAAGTCAGGAGTGTATATGCCAGGCTAGGTAGGCTATATGCGAAGCCTGAAGCTAGAAAGTAAAATACTGAAGAGAAATCTCTTAAAACTGCGTGAATTAAGCTGATTTGAAAAAGAAGATAATGCCGATTCTGAAGTTGGCAACCTTGAATTCTTGGGAGTTGGCAACCTTGAATTCTTGGGAGTTGGCAACCTTGAATTCTTGGGAGTTGGCAACCTTGAATTCTTGGGAGTTGGCAACCTTGAATTCTTGGGAGTTGGCAACCTTGAATTCTTGGGAGTTGGCAACCTTGAATTCTGGGGAGTTGGCAACCTGACTACCATTGGGATGTCAACGTGGCTTCCTTGAATGCGTCAAGATTGAGCCTAGTCTTCTCCCTTCCTCCATAGCCTAAGACTGGACTATCTCATAGTGAGATAGCCCAGGTCTTTAGACTCAGCATACGCCACTGGGGAAGTATAGAGCTCCACATAATCTTGATATCCGCCTTAATTGAGATGTGAACAGCATCACGCCTTTACCATCAGGTACCTGTTTACGAGGCTGGGTGGGGCTCTGAGCTGCAAAGAAAGATGGAAATGACTGGGAAAATACCTGGTTAAAAAAAAAACCTGGGTTCGAACCCGGGTCTTTCGCGTGGTAGACAGATGCTCAACCGCGGCTCTAGAAAATAAATACTCCCTCTGTCCCATAATTATAGTCCGGTGTGCCAAAATGGTAACTTTTCATTTACGTTCTTTTGGATACTTGATCGGCCAATTTGTACTGATCCTTGAGTAATAACGTCGTATGACTCATTCGCGTGTTTCATTTTCTTCTGTATACACAAGTGTGACAGTTTGAATATCGGACAAGTATTTTGTTACAACAAACAAAAGTGTACCGGACAATAAGTATTTGATTCACTTTAGAACTTGGTTAAGTCCTCGAGGTCCCTCTCTATCCCAAGAGTTTTGAGTTTTCTTCAACATATCTTCTGTCCTTAGATATTCTATTAAGTCATCCACTTTCTCTATTCACCGCCGCTATAGCTCTTTGGATTCTTACTGGTAGCGTTTGGATTACTTGTTTCACTAATTCCTTTACACTACATCCTTCTTTCAAATTCTTGAAGCTTCCCAAGGTTTCCCATGTACGTTCCTCCAGACTTTTAATTTTTGACCAGTCGATGTGTTTTCGTTTTAAGGCTTCCAATTGCCTTTCATTGATGTCTTGGCTACAATAGTAATCTAAAATCTTTCGACTGAAGTCTCTAAAGTATTTGATTTTTTTTTGGTTTAATTGGTACCACCCGGCTGCTGACTGTTCGAAACAACGTGTCAATGAGACTAAGAATCATGTGATCTGGGATTCTCATTAAACGTATATTCGTGGTAAGCTCCTTCAGGCATTTCCTTGGGCATTTCTCTGATATATTTCCATTAAATTTAGGCATATGCTGTAATTCCTGAGGTCTAGGTATCCTTGACTTATATCTTTCGCAGCCTTTGTATTCTTCTTCTAGCGTATCTAAAAATTTCTCATTGTTGCTACCTTCTTCACTACTCTTTCCATTTTCTCTTTCTCCTTTGGTGAAATATTTTCCCATATTCTTTCTTTGGCATCTTTCCTTTTACAAGTTTGATCTTCTACTATCGATATCATTGTTCAATGGGGTGGTGATATAAATTAGCAGTTATTAATCTTTCCTAAGATATCATTTGTTGAATAGGTTTTCCTCCAACGATGGTTATCATATATATATATATATATATATATATATATATATATATTTACAGGAAGTAACATTACAGAACCAAAATAGATCATTAATATTTACCTAATAATTCCACGATTTTTTCTTCTGGTGAGCTGGAACTTTTTTCATGCACTTTATTAATTCTAGAAACTTCTGCTTGTCAGTCTATAAATCATAACATCTTCTTCCTTTGCACTAGTCAATTTTATTTGCTTCTTCCGATTCTTTCAAATACTCGTTGCTTGTCACTATCTTAACAATAAACTATATTTAATAGAGGTCCGTGATAATTGAATAGTTGAGAACCTCTGGTTTGGACCACTATCAAGTTTCTGGTGCCGTAACCGTAGCTTCAACTCTTATCACTCTTCAAGTGTCAGGTGAGATTTCAGATTCTTGACAGGAACCGGATATGCACGGGTCGATGCATTCAGCAGATTCCCTTGACAAATATTGTCTGCATCGCATCGAGATCTCATCCGTCTTCGGAGTGTGACACACGGTGCGTTTTCCTCGTCCTTTTTCTTTCCTCTTCAGTCTTTTTCCAGCCGTTTGGGTCCGCTACTCGGTGGTAATCGTTTTAAGCCTCTGAAGGAACGAGCAAGCGGACTGCTTCATTGTTAAAAGGGGCTCTGGCATTATTCAACGACTCCATAGAACGTTTTGACGGACAGGAGCAATTTGCAGTAAAAGTGGTGCCAACTGCAGTCTTTTCGGACCAGCGCCGGTGAAACACAAATCAATGCTGGAGCAGCTTGGTTTTGTTAAAAGTTAGGTGGGACTGTTCGTGGAGACGCCTAGTATCCCTCTGAATGTAGGATGTAAAACATGACTCAACAGCATCCATAGAAGTTTGTGGGGTCAGTGGCATACAGCTAACAAGACGCATGCAGGAGAAGAAAGAATGCAAAGTTCAGGCCTTGCTTGACTTTACGTCGATATTACCACAATCTGTCACAACTTCCCTTTTCGCCTACTTTTCCCCTTAATCTAAAGAAATTATACAATAATAGAAGAAAAGGTCTAAATATGGGCCCCCCTTTTTATTTTGTCATTTTCGGAGGAAAAAAATAAATATATGAAGGACCTGCCTTTATAATGCATATCTATAAAATATATACTTAAATGTAATAGCATGCTAAAGTATAGAAGGTCTCCATGCTTTTTTTTTAAAAGCAATTTCCAAAAAATGGTCAAATGATGTATTTCAAAATTGTAGTCTAAATATGGGCTACTAGTGGCAATATCACAAAAAGCAATTAAAATTGAAAGAAACAGTCATTTATCGCTAAAACATTATAAAATTCATATTTATGAATGTGTTGTTTTGAAAATCACGCGGAATGGGAAAAATCGAAATTAAGAAAAACACCAAATATTTGTTGAAAATATGATCTCAGCATTAGACCTCATGTCATAGCCCATATTTAGACCATCACGCTATTTATCTCATTCAATTTATTTTCGCTCTCTGTGATACATATTTCAGAAACAAATCATGGCATTATAAAAGCCCACATTTGTTTCATGTACCGCTAATATCATAACCTATACAAATCAGATGAGAATTCAGAAAACGCTGAGTTAAAACATATCTGCAAAAAGTTTTCGGAGATCGCAATTCTATAACAGCGTCCAAGGCCGAAACTAACAACCACTTTCTCTTGCGAATTGGCGCCGCAACATTTCTAACCAGTTCCAATAGCCTCTGTCAGGCTGCAACACCCGAGAGCGCTGATAACTCTCAAACCCATATTTAAACCTTCGCCCACATTTAGACCTTCTCCTCAAATAATTAATAATAAATACAAGCAGGAGTAGTAGTAGTTGTATTTTTTTTGTTGGTCCCTGTTTACATGTATTAAAATCGTAAATAAATTAATCAGATGTTTCCCATCCTTATCGCTACCGGGCCAGATGCCCCAGGTTCGAACCCTGGTCAGTTATGAATGTACAGTTGTGTTTACTCCATCGCTCTCATTATCATTCATCCTCATCATCATCATCCCTACTATTAGCGTAAGATGTAGAAAAGCGATGTAAAATAAACAAAATAGTAATTTAAATAGGCATAGAGGCTTTACTAAAGGGACTGGAAATCAGAAATAACGGACAACATTTTGTATACGAAATTGGAACGTAATATAATACAGGGTCCGGCAATATATAGGCACCATTTTAATATATTCCAATAGTAACACAATACAGCTAATGTAAATCAAAATGGTGGTAATTGATAGAATCGACGAGCAAAGTTATCCATTACAGACACCAGCATCGCGGACGGAATTGGCTGGACTTCTTTCCTATTGTTCTCTTAAAGGGTCTCAAAGTTAGGGATACGTGTTGCAAAAGATAGTCTCTTGAGGTACCCCCAGAGAAAGAAATCGCAGGCAGTCAGATTGGGCGATCAAGCAGGCCACGCTATGTTCCCGAAACGTGAGATGATTTTGCCTGCGAATACATTACGTAACGTTGCCAGTTGTTCCGTCTTTTTGGAAATAAACTACAGACGTCGGTATCGTGTGTCGTTCTGGTACTCTTCCATGTTGCCCAAATTTAAACTACTGTCGAAATTTACGTTGCGGAGATACCGTGCAATGATTGCTTTTAAAATACGCATCTACCACAAAAGCACGGCGATCAGGGGTCCAATGTTCAATTGCTACAGAAATTGCATCCCTCGTGCTCTTATCTAGCATTCTCGGTTTCATCCCTGCTCCGGAACCGTAGGGAGTACCAACATTTGAAAGTGGATCCTACATATACAAGTAAGTCTATTTATACCCGCTATAATATGTAAGGAAGTTATACGGGGTACAATTGGTCATGGCAGAAACAGGTTAGCCACAGGGGGAACCATAGTTGTGTGTGGCAATCCGAGGTCCGCTATATCGATAATACTGCAATTGACGTTTACGATAAATGTGTGTTCACAAAGAGCCATATTAATTAAACACACAACCCTGTAGTGGTATGCAACCAGTCACTATGTAGTGTTCTTTAGGTTGCCTACCTGTAAGGCGCCAGTGGAAGATTGAAGTTACGCATCACCTTTCATTCTCGAATGAACTGAATCACTTCTGCTGTAAATAACTGCTGACGATTGGATGATCAGTTCGCAAAAAAAGTTACCATTTTTGCGGCTGGACTGGCGACTTCAGAGGAGGAGGAGGAGGTCGGGACGAAAAAGAGCGGCGCGGAGAAATGGATTTTCACAGCCATTGAAAGGAAGTCGGAGAGGGTGACGTCGACAAAGGCCTGCACCTCCGACCCCTTGAGGGGTGGATGGTGGACTGGAAGAAGAAGAAAAAAGAGCTCTATCTCGTCTGTCAAACTTGTCGTCCGAATTGGTTTCCTGCAGGATGCGTGTGTATTGAATGGTCAGGCTATCGGAAAGGCATATAACCTTTTGCCGCGAGGCGGGACTTTGCCGCTTCCTGCCCCAAGAGGAGTGCCGGATGCTGGTCTTGTATGATTTCTGTGGGGGTGTGAGGGTAGTGCTTTCGTTGGCGGTGCGCAGATCACGTTTTTGGTTGTTCTTTGGACTTTGGTTTTCTCTTCAACTCGAACCCCACGGTATTATACCACCAACAGTGGCGTGCGCATGATTTTTGGAAAGGCTACTGTTACGTATGCTTCCATTAGCAGTCCGTCCTCACCATATTTTGTCTGGCTTTGGCGTTCATTTTCAAGGAATATTTCCCAATGGGATGGTGGGATGGGGATTGTCCCCTATAAACCCCCACTTGGCACGCCACTGACCACCAAGGTCCAAGATAACTGTAAAGGTAAGGTAAAGTTCTCCGTGCACATTGCACCGTGCCATTAAGGGACACACACTATATATATATATATATATATATATATATATATATATAATGATGTAATCAGCACCACGCTCCGGCCGCCTTAACCCCATTTATTTGAAACTGGGTGAACTCCAGAGCCGCTTTATGCAGGGACAAGGCCGAAAGAACTCCGACCTTAGATAACTCTGCCCCTGAATCGAATTCGGGTTTCCCACATGGTAGACTCCCTATCCACTGGACCATGGCGGCTCCAAGATAACTACAGCCTACGAAAATATACAAACTTCATTAATCTCCCCCATTTCTCTAATGCTATGTTTACCGTGCCGTTAAAGAGTAAACGCACGGCCGTGAAAATAGGCTGCTGGGCAAAATTGCGCTGGTGCCACTATGGCAAAAGCACCGCGAAGTTCTGCCACCCGCCTAATTTCATGGGCGTGCATTTAAGTTGTGATTGGTATATTATTATTTTGCAATGCACATAGTAATCGCTGCAATTTCGATAGAGACAGACTGACTACTAAGAAAAATATACGTTACCCCCTCCCCTTCTTCACAAATCCTGAGCACGCCACTGCCCACAGAGGACAGTAATGCTACAGATATATTGGTGGACTAGTAACCAAATGCAGCGCTGTGATTTATCGACTCCCTCCGTAATTGAACAACTGCCAACATGTCTAGTTTTCGCAGATGTAGTCGTTCACAGTCTACGTGTGCGGTGAGGGAAAAAGAAGAGATTAAAACCAGCAAGGAAGAAAACTTATCCAGACTCTCTTTGGATCCCGAACTTAGCGTCTTTCCTACCCTGGGTCTGAAAATCTCCAGGGACTCCAGTCCTCACACCTTTCCATCGATCTTCGTTCCCTGTCTAATATTGCTTCGTATCTGTTCTAGGGAGAGACGCGGAAAAGACGGTTTAAGTTTCCTGTAATTTTAAGTTCCTAGACAACCAGTTTGACATTCGAGGCGCAATAAAAGTCTGGCGCAGATGCTGGAAGTAAATTTGTTGCGATTGTTTGTGTTAGGGACGGGCGATGGACGAATGTGCGCCTTGCAGATTGTACCCTGTCGGATGCGTCAGGTTCCAAGAAGTCTGCGACTCTCGGGAAGAAAGAATCCGGAACTCACTCCTAATGCTTCCTTTAAGTTTGCCCTGAATCGCAGGATCAATAGCGGTGACCGAAATATCCTTTCGGGATTTGCATGTAGGGGTTGTACCGAGACGTCTCGGAGGGTAAATCTGTCTCGTTTCGAATCAAAAAAATATAACCATATGCAGGATGTCTCCGCACGAACATCATATCAAGCAATTTTCTTGATAAGAGTTTTTCTGGATTTGACATCCTTTCTTGTATCCGGATTCCGAGTACTGGATCCGATATTCCAATCCAGAATGCTATATCAGTATCCGCATTCCGAATCCTAGATACGATATTCAAATCTCGAATACCAGATCAGGATCCGAATTCCGAATCCTAGATACGATATTCAAATCTCGAATACCAGATCAGGATCCGAATCCTAGATACGATATTCAAATCTCGAATACCAGATCATAATCCGAATCCTAGATACGATATTCAAATCTCGAATACCAGATCATAATCCGAATCCTAGATACGATATTCAAATCTCGAATACCAGATCAGGATCCGAATCCTAGATACGATATTCAAATCTCGAATACCAGATCAGGATCCGAATCCTAGATACGATATTCAAATCTCGAATACCAGATCAGGATCCGAAGCCTAGATACGATATTCAAATCTCGAATACCAGATCAGGATCCGAAGCCTAGATACGATATTCAAATCTCGAATACCAGATCAGGATCCGAAGCCTAGATACGATATTCAAATCTCGAATACCAGATCAGGATCCGAAGCCTAGATACGATATTGAAATCTCGAATACCAGATCAGGATCCGAAGCCTAGATACTATATTGAAATCTCGAATACCAGATCAGGATCCGAATCCTAGATACGATATTCAAATCTCGAATACCAGATCAGGATCCGAAGCCTAGATACGATATTCAAATCTCGAATACCAGATCAGGATCCGAAGCCTAGATACGATATTCAAATCTCGAATACCAGATCAGGATCCGAAGCCTAGATACAATATTCACATCTCGAATACCAGATCCGAATTCCGAATCCTAGATACGATATTCAAATCTCGAATACCAGATCAGGATCCGAATCCTAGATACGATATTCAAATCTCGAATACCAGATCAGGATCCGAAGCCTAGATACGATATTCAAATCTCGAATACCAGATCAGGATCCGAATTCCGAATACTGGTGCGATTATCCGAATCTCGAATACTGGAGGCAATATCCAAATACTAAATCCGATATCCGAATCCCTAATACCGGAACCGATATCCCAATTCCGAATACCGGATCCGATATCAGAGACTTCAAATAATAGAACCACTCATTCTAAGTGTTTTGGCGACTTAATAGGCGTAGGTAGTCTTATTTTGGGACTTACGATCGTTAATTTCACTCCACCTTTATTTACTTGTATAAACATGGAAAAACAACCAGATACAGAAGAGAATACCTTGAGCGAACCTAGACTACAGAGACTGTGACCGTGCTGTACATTTTCTCGTACCCTGTAAGTCAGGAGATGCGTCTTCTCTTTGACGTTCCCTGCTGGATGGGCGAGGTCGTTCCTTGTCCGTCGCCCACTCGTGCAACCTCTCGTGACCAAATCGGGTGTCTGGCGCTCTCTGAAAAGGTCTAGTCATGAAGCCGGCCGGCTGGATGTTCCCGGATCCTTTTTCCGAAATAAATAATTCATCTCATTTGTGGATGATGTTGCTGTAAATTCAGTTCGCATACGTGGAGATTCGCGCGTCTCTTGTTTTTCTAATTTGGTTCCGAAACTATTAGGCTCTTCTTTTTGTCGTTTTAATTGAATTTCACGATTGGGTTGTTTTTTAATGCTTGCAGATGAGATTAAATATTGACAGGCATGACGCAGCGGGACTGGTATTGCCGAGAAACTGAAGATGATTTTGTAGGCGGAGCAGTTTCACGCGACGTTTTGTCAATTTTTTTTTTTGTGTGTGTGTATGTGTGTGTGTGTGTGTGTGTGTGTGTGTGTGTGTGTGTGTGTGTGTGTGTGTGTGTGTGTGTGTGTGTGTGTGTGTGTGTGCAGTTAATGTACTAATGTACGGAAAGACAAGCTACGTATCGAAAGAAGAAAATTGCATTAAAAGTGGGCGAACAGCCACAGTGTTGCAGAATAGTGACGTCACTTGCACAATTTTATTGTGTGAGCAAATAATTTTCGGGTGGGCTCTCTTTCCTTCTCTTTTCTCTATTAATTCCCTCCATTCCACATTTCACCTTCATTTTCTACTCATGTTTTTCTTTTCCTCTCCTTACCTTTCTCTTTCTTTTCCACTCGTTATCTTTCTCTTCCTTTTCCACCCGTCATCTTTGTCTTCCTTTTCCACCCGTCATCTTTGTCTTCCTTTTCCACCCGTCATCTTTGTCTTCCTTTTCCACCCGTCATCTTTGTCTTCCTTTTCCACCCGTCATCTTTGTCTTCCTTTTCCACCCGTCATCTTTGTCTTCAGTTACTTTACTTCATCCCATTCTTTTGGATTATTTTCCCACTTCTGTAAATATTTCTCTGGTCCTCTTTCTCTGTTTATTTACCAACCATGTGGCAAATTGGCAGTTATTTTGTAAGTCACTACAAGGCCATTTGCAGAAAAGTGTTCGTCTAATTGCAATTGGTCAAGAGGGGGGGGGGGGTTGTATTTTGGCTGCAATGTAGTAGTGTAGATTGTAACATTTCTAGAATCACTTCTTTACGGACGTTTCCCATGTGGAAATAAATAATTTATACATAAAATCCGCGTCCTTAATGCAGCATTTTCCAGAAGCAAGTATTGAGCGTTTTCAATGTGGAAATGTTACATGTGCATGAAAGATCGCGTAAAAGTTTTCAGTACGGGCGTTTTTGATTAGTGTTGCCCACGGGACGAGACGGGACAGGCTTTTAAAAATTCGAGACGAGACGAGATTGATCATGTGTCCCGAGAACTAACGAATATTTTCGAGACGAGACAGCATTTCACAGCATTTCCACGAGACGTTTTCCTAAAGCACGCGTTGAGCATGTGCCTTTTTCCATGTGGAAATGACAAATTTTCACGGAGGTTCCCCCTCTTCCTTGTTGAAAAGCGAGGAATGGCATCCATTCCCCACGTCGCATTCGGGACGCAGGCATCTGGAGTTGCTCAAATGGGATTTAAACGAGGAAGCTGCTTGGTATGCACTCCGGGAAGCCCGACGTAACTGTTGTTCCCTCCATTGTGTACTCAATCTCCGGAGTACGTTAATGAAGTGAAAACCTTGAGACGGACGTGGACCTTCCACTGCACCAGACACTCTCGCACACATGCTTTGACTCACTGTTGGCATCAATGTTGCCACATAAATTCCCTTTCTAATGAGCAAAATTTCCCTTTTTTGGATAAATTTTTCCCTTCGAATAAAGAAATCACGTGAACTAACTAGCTCTCTAGCTTAAACACGAAAGTTTATAGCTTCAGCAACACAAGCCTTCCATCTCTCCCTATCCTGGGCAAGATCAATCCAATGTTTCCATCCTTACCGATTTCCTGTACGTCCATCTTCGTCTTGGCCTTCCTGCAGGTCTCTTACCATCAGGTTTCCCAAGAATCTTATAAACTCTCCTTTACTTTCCACATGGCCTGCCGACCTAAGAAATTATGAGATGATGATAATCATATCAATACCTCCCCGATTGTGTAGTGGTAACGTTATCCCCTTCCGGTTCGGATCCCACTTTAAACTGTAGGTCCAGTCTCGATTAGCCTATCTTTGCATAAAGTGGACTTAAAACAACAAAACAATAATAATAATTAGTAGTTCCATTAGTTCGTGTTCGTACGCAAGGAAAATGTTTAACAAAGTAATCACATGCATGTAAGTCTCATCGCTTCCTGGCCAGATGTCCCAGGGTTGAATCCTGGTCAGGCACACATTCATCTCTCATCCTCGTCGTTGCTATTATCCGGAGATGCAGAAAAGCGACATACAAACAAAACCGAAATATAAATATGTATAGGCTGTTACTCAATGGAGTGGAAATTGCTGGAACAGAAAAAAAATGTGGCTTTTTAACTGGAACTAAAACTGTAATAATGTTCAGCTTACTATCTTCATATTTCCGTGAAAGTTTGTTATTTTTAACTGAATGTTTGCATTTTCCCATTTGGCTTAAAATTCAGTTCGAATTTCCCTGCAAAGAGGAAAATTTCGCTGTGGCAACACTGGAGCTGTTGGCATTTGAATACACACTTGGAGTTGAAGCAGAGAGAGGCCTTGGGAAAGTCGCAGTTGATGACCACAGCATCTGTTGTGCCCCCCCCCCCCCTGGAAAACTCCCACTTTTCCGTCTCTCCTCGGCGCTGCCCGGAATGGCTTGAAGACAGATGTCGAGTGCATTAGCGATTGGCGCCACTCCTCTTGTCTTCGGCAGAGGCTCCGGCATTTTTCTCCCCTTCCCCCCTCCCCCTTGTCGGCTTCTCACTTGTTTCGGAGCGAATTCCTCCATTCTGGCGGCGGTAAAAATTCTCTTCGTCAAGTGTAACAATTTCACACCTCCTGGAACGAAGTGCAGGAACATGAGACTTCGGTCCATGGGATTATCCTGAATTTTCCATCCTGGGGTGTGTAATTTTGTGTTTGGAGGGGGTGCATGTGTAAATTTAGATCCAAAATGATCACAAATGTGGCTCATAAAAACTTCCAGGCTTGTGTTGAGGAAATTTGGGCTGTTTGGAGATGACTGGATAAATCTAGTTCACAGGGATGGGTATTCGAATTTGAAACTGAATTACCCGAATCCAAAATTATCCGGGTTCGAATCCCGAGTCCCGAATCCTACTTTCGAATCCCGAGTCCCGAATCCTACTTTCGAATCCCGAGTCCCGAATCCTACTTTCGAATCCCGAGTCCCGAATCCTACTTTCGAATCCCGAGTCCCGAATCCTACTTTCGAATCCCGAGTCCCGAATCCTACTTTCGAATCCCGAGTCCCGAATCCTACTTTCGAATCCCGAGTCCCGAATCCTACTTTTGAATCCCGAGTCCCGAATCCTACTTTTGAATCCCGAGTCCCGAATCCTACTTTTGAATCCCGAGTCCCGAATCCTACTTTTGAATCCCGAGTCCCGAATCCTACTTTTGAATCCCGAGTCCCGAATCCTACTTTTGAATCCCGAGTCCCGAATCCTACTTTTGAATCCCGAGTCCCGAATCCTACTTTTGAATCCCGAGTCCCGAATCCTACTTTTGAATCCCGAGTCCCGAATCCTACTTTTGAATCCCGAGTCCCGAATCCTACTTTTGAATCCCGAGTCCCGAATCCTACTTTTGAATCCCGAGTCCCGAATCCTACTTTTGAATCCCGAGTCCCGAATCCTACTTTTGAATCCCGAGTCCCGAATCCTACTTTTGAATCCCGAGTCCCGAATCCTACTTTTGAATCCCGAGTCCCGAATCCTACTTTTGAATCCCGAGTCCCGAATCCTACTTTTGAATCCCGAGTCCCGAATCCTACTTTTGAATCCCGAGTCCCGAATCCTACTTTTGAATCCCGAGTCCCGAATCCTACTTTTGAATCCCGAGTCCCGAATCCTACTTTTGAATCCCGAGTCCCGAATCCTACTTTTGAATCCCGAGTCCCGAATCCTACTTTTGAATCCCGAGTCCCGAATCCTACTTTTGAATCCCGAGTCCCGAATCCTACTTTTGAATCCCGAGTCCCGAATCCTACTTTTGAATCCCGAGTCCCGAATCCTACTTTTGAATCCCGAGTCCCGAATCCTACTTTTGAATCCCGAGTCCCGAATCCTACTTTTGAATCCCGAGTCCCGAATCCTACTTTTGAATCCCGAGTCCCGAATCCTACTTTTGAATCCCGAGTCCCGAATCCTACTTTTGAATCCCGAGTCCCGAATCCTACTTTTGAATCCCGAGTCCCGAATCCTACTTTTGAATCCCGAGTCCCGAATCCTACTTTTGAATCCCGAGTCCCGAATCCTACTTTTGAATCCCGAGTCCCGAATCCTACTTTTGAATCCCGAGTCCCGAATCCTACTTTTGAATCCCGAGTCCCGAATCCTACTTTTGAGTCCCGAGTCCCGAATCCTACTTTTGAGTCCCGAGTCCCGAATCCTACTTTTGAGTCCCGAGTCCCGAATCCTACTTTCGAGTCCCGAGTCCCGAATCCTACTTTCGAGTCCCGAGTCCCGAAGCCTACTTTCGAGTCCCGAAGCCTACTTTCGAATCTCGAATCCTACTTTCGAATCTCGAGTCCTACTTTCGAATCTCGAGTCCTACTTTCGAATCTCGAGTCCCAAATCCTAGGTTCGGTTCCAACCATCCCTTCTAGTTTAGTGCATATGTAATATCGGACCAATATCAAAAGCTAACATCAATTACAGTGTGAAGGGTTGAGGAGATGGATGGAAGATTATGTGTTTTGTTTTTGTCCTTTTTTCATGTATATTTTTTGGGTGTCGTTTTTCTGTCACTTTAGCTAATCGAGACCATGCGTACAAAATGATTGATAGTAGAGGAACACCCAGGCCGGAACCCGAAACCTTCAATGGTCATATCGTGAGTGCCGGAGTGGCTACAAAGAATATGTTAAAACGTAGGGAGCAGCTCATAAATATAAGAATGGATATTCTGATGAATAACACTGGGGAACAGTGAAATTGCGGCACAGTGTTTGAGAGCGAATTTAGGGCAATTTCATGCTGCTGAATAATTATATAATATATTTCCTGAATTGGCTCTAATTTATGAAATAAATGCAACTAAACCAAAATGGCGGAAACATAAGACATACATATAAATGAACTTCCAACAACAATTTAATATTTCTTTTTGTGATTACAATCATTATTATAAAAATAAATTTATATAGGCCTATGATCATAATAATTAAGAAAATATGTACACAATGAAGTAACAAAGTATGTGAAACGTTTTCTGTACGATTTTCTGCTGTATTGCTTTTTAGGACAATCCCTCTGTAAGCTCCAACAGTGGTCGGCCATCATGTGGCGATCCCACCGTCCCTGGTATCTTTCTTCCATTATCCTTATATCCTGATGGAACCTTTCTCCCTGTTCTTCACTAAAATCACCAAGGTTCTCATAGAATCTGTCAATGTGGCTATGTAGAAAATGTATCTTCACATTCATATTAATTCCCAATTTCTCAAAATTTTTCACCATATTTCGAACTATATCGCGGTAGTTTTCTGCTCTGTGATCCCCAAAAAGTTTTTTGACGACGGACACAAAGCTTAGCCAGGCCTCAGATTCGATGTAAGACATGTAAGTTGTAAAATTGGCATAATTTATAAGTGGTGGTCCGTCAAAGATTCCTGCCTTCAATTTTTCAATACTTAGTCCTGGAAAAGTGTGGCATATATATTTGAAACAATCACCACTTGTATCTAAGACCTTGACAAACTGTTTTATCAACCCAAGTTTAATATTCAGTGGCGGAAGGATGATTTTGTCCCTATCAACGGTTCATGAATGATATTAGCTTTTCCCACTAATATTTTCCCTTGGGGGCCAAACTTTCATCGCCCAATGCTTTTCTCTAGCACGAATATCCCACAAACATAGAAAACAGGGATACTTTGTGTACCCACTTTGCTGTCCTAGTAAAAAAATCACCATCTTCAAATCCACACACACGAGCCACTTATGTTCAGCATATTCAATTTTTTTCTAAAACCATTTTTATGTTTTGGTATTATTCCTTAAGGTTTGTTGAGTGTCCGATATATTGCCTAGCAATGCTTCATAAGTTGCCTAGCAACAATTTACAAATAAATAAATAAGTTTATTATGGGAATTTCAGCCCATTATCAAATTTTGATATTACCTAGAAAAGCGTAGAGTAATTTTACCTCCTATATTTTCCATGGTGTGTTTATTTTTATAACTGGAGTCAATTCAACTGAACCAATCATACAATTGGCAATAACAGCTGTTTTGTGTGCTGAAACTGTTATTAAACTTTATGCCGCAAAATAAAATCTTTTTTTTGTTCCCCAGTGTAATTGATTGACTTGCTTTATTCTACTTCGCTTTTTGCCCCACTTTTGGCTAATTTGCGAAGATGGGGATGAGTGCTGGTGTGATGAAATTGATGGAATGGACACTCCTAAACAGCCCAGGACGGGATTTGAACCTGGGACCCCTGGCGTCGGAGCGCGACGTGCTAACCACCCCACCACGGAACCGGCTCTCATGAATGAGAATTGGGCCACATCGCTCAAAACACACTGTAGTTGAGAATCGGAACTGAAATGGAGGACAATTGTGGAGTTACTTGAAAAAGATGTAGCGGGCTCCAGCGGCGATCGGACACGGTGCGTGGACCACGTGTCACTCAACAAGAAGCTGCTTGAAAATTCTTTGCTCTCAAAGGACTATTTTACCACGGAGTTTATTTTAGTTTACTTTGAACATACTAACTCACGGCGAGTGTCTACATGCGCCTTCCCGATATCATATTGGTTAGCGTTGTTCCCTTGTGAACCAGAGAGGCCGGGTCCCATACCCGGTAAAGAAGTGGTAGCACGTGAAGATTTTTTTTTTCTTCTGCTAGGAATTCCGGTCCGAATTGTGAGCGAAAACCTAAATTCCGTAATTTCCGGGATTTGTTTAAGTCACTTCACTACATCTCCGTTTAATGGCGAAGATGAGGATGAGTTATGAATAGGGCCCCGGACTTTGTCCTATAAAACTGTAAAATATGTATGTAATTATGTCATATAAATTGGAAAATATGTCATGAAAAATTACAAATATGTCAGAAAAATGCAGAAATATTCCCAGTAAAGCCAAAAATATGCACAACAGTACTCTCGAATTTCTCCCATACCCGATAGAGTAGAGTAGGGGCTGTAATGTACCTAATGTTATTTTCACTTTTGACTGAGTTTTGTGAAAACAAATGAGAACGAAACTTCTTTACTTCCCGTGCAACAATGAGAGAGAACATTTTTCCTCAATAATGTTTGCATGGCTATCAATTGTCGGCGGGATAAAAAAAGTGGGGTATTATTGTTCTGTACTAGGAAAAGACGGCACCTTTCTTCCACCGTAATTTCCATATCCTGCCATCGACAATATGAAGTATCCATTGTGCTAAAGCTACGAAGAAAAAAATATGAAGTAACCGATTATGTGCGAGAGAATTACGAAATTATACAGAAATATGTCTTATTACAACAAAATTGAAGAAATATGTTGTAAAAACGCGAAATTGATGAAATGTGTCAAAATGTGCTTTGTCAAGTTTGTCTATTTCGGCTGATTTTCATCAGATATGTAAAGATCTCACCCCAATATTAAATCCAAAGCCAAATGAAAAATATGTTATAACATAAAGTCCCGGGCCTTAGTTATGAACGTATGTAATGGCCAATGAACATTCACAATAACGGACCAGGGTTCCAATCTGAAACATTTGGCCTAATTCTAGTCTAATTGCGAGAAGGCTGATTAGGGCATGTGTGTGATTTTTCATATTGCAAACATGGGCCACTGAAAATACCACGTTGCTATTACGTGATTTCTTTAGATGAAGAGACCAAAAAGGAATATGTAGTCTTTGAAAGAGAAATTCTGCTTACGGGTTGTGGCAATGTTATGGTGGAAACACATTGCATAGTGGTTCGGATCCCATTTTAAACTGTATGTCCAGTCCCGTTTGAACAATTGTAGCACAAAGCTGATTTCGGACAAACGTTTCACAGATGAAGCGGATGGAAAATGAAATTTGTATCCCCGCCCTCCAGCTGACAATTTCGGAAAGCGGAGTATCATCGAGTCAACCGCTGATTGTGTTGTGCTGTTTCGGTGATGTAACCTGCCCGATCGCTGTCGGTGGGAACCTCTGCCCTTTTTTTTTCCTTGCCGCTTAATGCGCAACTCTCGTTTATGCAAAACATGTTTCGGATGTGCCCATCCGCGTCCCTAGGGCCCAGCGTGATATACTGATCCGCGGGAGCTGGGTCACTTGCGTGATGCTCAGCGGAAAAGCACTCCATCCTCCGGTTGGACACTCAGATGGATGAGTGGCGCTGACCTCGCTGTAACTGGTCTCTGCGGGGTTTTGCAGTAGTCCGAGGCGAATGCTGCTTCTGTTTCAGTTAGGTTCCTTTCTGCGATGTGGTTTAATTGCTGCTTGCACACCCGCCAAAACTAACCAACTCCCTAGCCTTCTTAAACCCGAAGGCTTATTGTGGGGTGCAATATGTAAATTCCTTGAATTTTGCTCGGAACATGTAAATAGATTATTACTGATAATAAATACTAGGGACGTTCAATATATAAGTTTCCCTATGCTATAAAATATTGTATAAAGCAATGCCATTGAAAAGATCCACATGGTTGACAAGCACCATCCTTCGTCTACAAGGAACAACAATCGATTCGTTATCAGACGTGAAGGCGCATGCGCTCAAGGGCGAAAAGTAAAGGCTTGTTCGGAAAACGCGGGCTCGCGTCATAAGGAGTTCAGAAGCATGGATGCTCAGGGCGTTCTGCTTACGGACTTTTTGGAACGAGGAAGAACGATTAATGCGGACCGTTATTGTCAAACATTGGATAAACTGAAAAACGCAATTCGACTGTCCGCTGATGTCATTCTTCTTGAAGATCACGCTCGCCCCCACTCAGCAGTGCAAACACAACACAAAATTGAAGAATTGGGGTGGGAACGGCTGCCCCACCCTCCATACAGCCCCGATTTAGCGCCGAGTGATTTCCATCTTTTACCGGTGTTAAAGTCTGAATTGCAATGTTACCGTTTCGAAACAGATGAAGAAGTGAAGCGGAATGTGAGAATAGTGTTCAATAGCCAGAGCCCTGTTTTTTTGTTGTTTTTTTTTGCAAAGGGTATGGACAAATTGGTGCAATGGTGGGACAAATGCCTGAATCTCTATGGGAATTATGTGGAGAAGTGAGGAAGGATCCTCCTACACATGTATGTATAGTTTTCTAGTGTATGTTAAAAATAAAATGTTTTACAGCATATGGAAACTTATATATTGAACGACCCACGTACAAATACACCACAAAATTAAGTAACTGTTATGGCCATAAGTAAGGTTTAGCGGGATCCCTACTTTTAGTCACTTAGCATGTGGTGCACCGTACATAGAATCACTTCCACGTCTATCCTCACTCACGCACTGTTCTTCCTTTATATGATGAAGGGAGGGGGGTTGTGATTCGTTGTTGGAGGGGACAAGGGGGCGGTGAATAGGCACTGGTCCTTGCGCCTTCCTCTAGGCTGGCTGATGTTCCGGCTTCGAGCCTCAGGACTCCCTTAGTCCTCTCGGCCGGGGTGGTGTGGTATCAAGCTCAATCTCCCATTCACCATCGCCACCTGAACACTAGTCGCACTTCACTTACTCCAAAATGTCGCCCCTGCATCCTGTAAGCTGTAAAAAAGGGCCCATCTCATTGTAGTCACGCTCAATCTCAACTGCATAAAGCAGGATCTACTGTATACAGAGTGCCAGTGATAGTAAGCTGTTGTCCCAGTCCATTCTTCTAAATTATTTTTACGAATTCAAACCAGAACTTAGATATTTTCAATTTTATTTTTAACAATGCCAGAATATAGAATTCTAATAGACAAGTAGTTAATATTTCCCTTTCTTTTTATATCAAATTCAAATAAATTTATATCCTACAACTTAGTTGATTAATAACTGGGGGACAATACGTGAGTAGTGCCCTCGGCCATACGACCGAGAATTATAGATTAGGTTCCTGGATACTGAAACTAATAATAATCTAATTATCAATTGAAAATAACAAACCTAATATTGAACAAATAAATAAATATCTAACTATAGAATTAAAAGGAACCCCAATCTACTTACATCCCCCATCGCATAGCCACACTCACCATTCACGTGTACAGTAAGAGTCACTCCACTCTTTACTTAACGGATGCCTCCCGACTGAGCAGGCTTGATTCTTCCTCATGGCTCTGAGCATGCTAGCCAATGAAAATGAGGCAAGACGTCATACAATGATACCAGCTCACTTTGTGGGCAGAGGGTTATAATCCCTGTATGCTAATACGCAAAGTTTAACCACACCTCGAAATACACACCCTCACTCCTGTCATCTCTATCTTGTTGTCTTATCCTTCCCCAAAGACGCCACAACTTCCCCCGTGTCCTTGCAGTGTTGCCAGTTTATTAGCCTTGTCCAGTGGCTCTAACACACACACACGCACACACACTAATACACAAAAAAGGAAGAAAAATAACAAAAAGAAAACTAGCCAGTGTGACTTGCCTGACTGACGCGGTTTTCACTCTTGCCATGCCAAACAAGGGACTGGGTGCGACTTTGAAGAAAAAAGGAAATCCTACGCACTTCTAAGTGATAAAAGAAAACGAAAAGCCAAAATAATAATAATAAAAAAATAGGGTGGCACTACATTATGGTTGCAGCAACACAATCCTTCCATCTGTCCCTATCCTTTGCTGGATCAATCCAATCTTTTCCATCCTAACCAATTTCCTTTTGGTCCATCTCAACCTTATTCCTCCATCTTCGTCTTGGCCTTCCTACAAGTGTCTTACCATCAGGTTTCCCAACAAGAATCCTGTAAACTCTTCTTTCATCTCCCATTCGTGCCACACGGCCTGCCAACCCAGGTCTTCTTGATTTAATCATTCTAAAATATGAATACAAATTATGCCGTTTTAAATCATGTAACCTTCTTCACTCACCAGTCTCCTCATCCCTTTTAGGTCCAAATATTTTTCTAAGGATTTTATTTGCAAGTAGTCTTAATTTGTGTTCCTCTTTTAATGTATGGAACCCAGTTTTTCATCCATGTAATACTACAGGCAAAATTACTCTTTTGTATATTTTACAACACTTTGCATACTAACCAGGTATCTGGAACCATGGCCTGTGTAATCCTTGTTGTGTGTTGTCCATATGTGTTTGTAATTATCCCTTCATCTTTTTCATCTTATCTTCATTTATCCTCATCTTCGCAATTAGCCAAAAGTGAGAGAGAATGTAAGTGAAATATTACATTCAGTACCTTCCCTATGTGTTATTTCTGATGTTATTTTTGGCCTTGGATATATTTTCCGTACATTCACATCTCATAATAGAAGGTCCCACGGCTACGTTGAGTTTCATGGCTTTATCACACGCACTATATTCCTACGCGAAAGATTACTGCACAGCTGCCATTCGAACATCAATAGGATTGTTCATAAACCACATTTATTTGTGTACATTGACTTGGTATCAACAGCTGATATAGAAGTCTCTACAGGGTGGACCAAAAGTCGCAATACGTCGGAAAATGAAATTTTGTTTTTAAGTTACCGTATTTATTTATTAACGTGTTCTTTTCTAATGCGCGTTCGTAAAGAGTAGGAGAAACGTATTGTAAACCAATGCTAACCACTAACTAACTAACTCTCTAGCCTTCTTAAACCCGAAGGTTCATGGCTGCAGCAACACAGGCCTTCCATTTGTCCCTATCTTGAGCAAGATCTATATACTCTTTTCCATCCCTACCGATTTCCTTTAGGTCCATCTCAACGTTGTCCCTCCATCTTCGTCTTGGCCTTCCTACAGGTCTCTTACCATCAGGTTTCCCAACAAGAATCCTGTAAACTCCTCTTTCCTTTCCCATTCGTGCCACATGGCCTGCCCACCTATAAGTCTTCTTGATTTAATTATTCTAATAATATCTGGACAAGAATACAAATTATGTAGTTCTAAATTATGTAACCTTCTCCACTCACCTGTCTCCTCATCCCTTTTAGGTCCAAATATTTTCCTAAGAATCTTATTTTCAAATACTCTCAATTTATGTTCCTCTTTCAATGTAAGGGACCAAGTTTCACACCCATATAATACTACAGGCAAAATTACTGTTTTGTATATTTTAACTTTTAGACCAATGCTAACCACATATAGCATATTGTATGAATACATTGTTTCTTATCACAACATACGAGGGTAAATCAAAAAGTAAAGGCAATTTTCACATAACATATTTATTTCCACACAAGAAGAACTACATGTATCACTTTTCCACAAAAAGGCCCCTGTACGGCAATGCACTTTTGGTATCGTGCAATCAACTTCTGTATCCCGTCCACGAAAAAGGTTTTTGGTTGCTCACGAAGCCACGTTTGCACCGCCTGTTGGACTTCATTATTTGACCTGAACCGACGACCACGCATTGTCTTCAAAGGGCTGAAGATGTGGTAATCCGATGTCTGTGCAAAGTGTGTACTGTTGCCCTTGCTGTATGAGGCCTGGCATTACTGCGCGCTGTTCCTCGATGGTGCACTCGTGGAGTGGTGCGTCCATACGTGCGACCTTTTTGGTCCGCGACACTCGACTGAATGGGGCAGTGATGGATACTCCTACTTCCACGTCACTCCAAGTATACACGTGGTGACGTCAGACACACCCAGTCTTCGTTTATTCCTGCGAAAATACAAAATTGCGTTTAGTTTATGTATTGCGACTTTTGGTTCACACTGTATATCATGACTCATCTTGTGCTTGAACTAGAAACCTCTATCTGGAGTCTACAAATAATACAAAAAGACTAATGAGAACAGACTAAAACATTTTTTTTCACATTATACAACATGAAAAATACATTTCTTAAGATGAATAGACTGGAACTTTTATAAAAATAATTTTAAAATGCTCATATTGGAAAAATGCTGATCTAGGTTGCTCTTTTCTTGATTCAATTATAAACCATTCTCGGCTGACTTCCGCGAAGGAGATGAAGGAACTCGCGTTATCTTTTCCATTATCGTCTTCACGAAAGTTCTTTTGAGTAAATGGAAATGCCCTTTCCTTCTGGAATATTTAGTTTGATAGAAGATAAAAGTCTTGGCGCGATATCGTGATCCTCATTCCTTCATTTTTTTAAATTTATTTTACATTCTGGATGAGAAGAAACTGGGTGCTGGAAATGTGATGTGTGCTGTGCAGCCTTATGCTGAACTTTGCTGAACTTGTCATGTTACTATTATCACCACCATCTGCTTGTCATTAATACATTAATGCAGTTTTCCTTGCAACGTACTCCAGTTGGACACCAGTCGTCAGAAAGTTAGTCCGCTACTCCTTTAGTCGGGAACATGAGAATCTTTTTTAAATCATCAGGGCTTGCTGGGTAGAAAAGAAACACAACACAGTATTCGAAGTTAAACGCAGTTTTATAATCACTTATATTTCCTATCGTATGTGGACTTACAAGCAAGGCAAAGATTTGCGTACGTTTCTACCTGAAGAGGGACAATACTATAGCATATTAAATCACATCACAATCACTAAACACACTTGCATATAGAATTAACGTTGGACAAGACAAACGTAAATACACGAAAGTTTCGGTACTTGATTATTATTTTCGAGTATAGCCAGAATAAAACGAAAATAGTTACCAATTACACTATTCGCGTATTCCCTTAACCCTTACCACGTTTCTGTTGATTTCTCACCTTCACCTGTTTTCTAACTGAGTTTGTCGTCAGGTGAAAAACATTCAGGTGGGTTCACTTCCTCTGCTGAGATGAGAAAGTGACGTCAACACGAACAGATTATGACGTATTTCTAAACATATACACAAGTTCCAACCACAACTGTATCAATCTAACTATAGTTGTCTGTGACAGCTTGCACATTATTTGAAGTAACAAACATTTTAAAAATCTTAACTTCTTACAAATATAAAACCTTAAACGCTCAGGTTCGTTACATCCTATTAGAGTCGTTATAGTTGCCTCTGATTAAAGCGCACACCTTATGCACATATAGGCTAATCGGGACTGAGCGTACAGTTTTAAAGTGGGATCCGAACCGCCATGTTTCCCCACAGGGTATCGAACCCGGGACGTCTTGAAAACAAGGCAATGACACAATCGGGTTCTCGCTGTGCAAGCTATCGAAAACGCCATTGAAACATGCCCCAACCTAGAATCGAACCCCATGTACATCCATAATACAGTAATCGTTAGCTCTTCACAAAGTAAGATTTTTGAAACTCAAAACGTAACTGCCTTTTAATGGAGTAACCATGCTCTGGCTGTTGTACCCACAACCAATATAATTACCTTATTTTCCTCGTGTCGTCTGTGTGTTTTTGTGGTTTGATCCACATTCATCTCATCACTCATCATCATCGTTACAATTAGCCAAAAATGGAACAAAATCGAGGTACATTCACGAACACTTCTGGATTGTAACAATCACAATGGTTTTCATTAGAATCGTTACAACCTAGAACTGTCCGTGACTGTACAAGAAGTAAATTTTTAAGAATGAAGATATTTTTTTGGTTTTGTTTAGAGTAAGCTTCAGGGAGGGCTCAAGCCCAATAGCCCCCTCGTTCAATAAACCACTGTGCGTAACAATAGGCAGTATGCATAAAGGCACGAAGTACATGTGTATACTGAGCCTCAACGGTAAACGGTTATCGGTTCTCTCATCACCAGATACGGTTTATTAAGTAAATATTTCCCTTCCCTCCCCCCTCATCCCCATTCGCGGCGCAATATCCACGTTCTCGTCTTCATTAAGCTAGCTTATGCCTCAGGGGTGCTTCTTCCTTATATTGTGATGCGATTTCACTTTATAGACTTTTAGGAAAAGGCGGGGGGGATTTCAGCGAGGGGTGTGGGGACCGGCATCGTCTTGATGGAGCGATTCGGGGCCGTATTTCAGACTCCCGTTTCGTTGTTGAGAACCAGTTAATCTACAAGTGGCTGTCTTCTGTGAGAAGTTTCACATTTGTACTTTAGTGTGGATCATTTTGAGGTTACTGTGACGAGCGCACGTATAACGAAGCTGCAAGTCACTTTCAACGAGTTGGATATCCAGCCATATTGTCAGTTCATCACTCAACATCATCGTCGCGAAATATAAGCAAACCAGAAAAATAGGGGGCGAGAAGAAAAATACACCCTCTAAGACCGGGTGACTACTTACCGGGAATTCTGCGTGAATTTTTGAAATTTGAAAAATCCAAATCCCATTAAATTTATACATATTTATAAATGCCCTGAGGCAAGTTTTTCACAGTTCAGCTTTTATTTTTATCAAACAAGAAAAGGAAAGCTGCGTGGAAAATAAAACAGAATTCTCTCAATCCGTATACTTTTTTAGTGTCCTTTGCGGAACAATCTATCTGGCGGAAGATTAAAGCAAGATATCTTGAATTGATTAAGTAAATTTGAGTTTGAAATTCTGGTACAATTAACAATATTTCGTAGATTCCTATATCCCGTAATATTTGTCACTTGTGTTTGCTTATTTATTTACAGTCTGAGTATGTAAAATGGCAAATGTAAACTCAGTATCTTAAATTAAATGTTTTATGGGTACCGTTTTATTGAATTGAATTGGAATTTTGGAATACATTGGAATCACACAGACTCTCTATATTGTTAATATATTTCTGTGTCTATATGTGTGTGGGTGGTAAAATGCGTTAATCCGAAAGGTTGTAATAGAGAATACATCTATCTGCTTGTACCTCGGAAAGTTGGCCTTGAAATCTCGGAATTATACTTGAATTTTCTTTGATATTATTTGCGTGACCTTTCGAAGGAATTGAGTCGAACAACATGGCCAGTGAACATGTTTTCACGAGACATACGTTTGGCGACGACACACTGCTCAGTGGCGGGAACTGTCAGAATAAACTTTCTGCCCCATTGCTCAATACAACAAAACATTATCTAACTCTCTGGCATTTCTATTCCCGAAAGTTTATTGCCGCTGCAACATAAGTCTTCCAGTTATCCCTATCGTGGACAAGAACAATGGACCACAAGGAAAAGAACCTGCGCAGGTTCTCCTGCTCCGACGCCAGGAGTCCGGAGTGCGATTCCCTACCTGGGCATAGGTGTTATTTGTGTGTCTCCATCAATTCCATCATATCATTACTCATTCTCATCTTCGCGATTAGCCACAAGTGGCAGAAAGCGAAGTAAAATAGACCAAATCAATCAATCTTGGAAGGGGGAGGGCGATATCCCCTGCCTCCTCTCCCCTCTCTTAGTTTAAGGGACCATGCTCCACTTCGAACAACACCACAGGCATAAATACTGTCTTGTATGATAGGAAAACATAGGAACGTATTTGCGTTTGTTGCTATAAATCGTGGACTGTCTTCTGTACTCAAAGCCAGTATAATCCTCCTGAGGATTGTGTTGTGTGCTGTCCATATGTGTGTGTGATGTTCTTGCATCAATTTCATTATTTCACCACTCATCCTCATCTTCGCGATTAGCCAAAAGTGGCAGAAAAGCATAAAGATTTTGTAAAGGGTAAAATCATGTGAAATTTGCTTGAGATTTAAGTTAATCACGTACAAAATGTAAGAATGTACTCTCCAGTAAGCTCTTTGTTGTCTAGAGGCAGGCGCATGCACCATTCACTCTTTTGAAATTCCCTTCCTCCGAAAGCTATTGTGTCGGTGTACGCCAGCCCTTAGGAAAGCTATTTGCTCCTCTGATAAGCCGGTCGCGCGGAAAATATCTACAAAAGACAGCCATAACATGCTTGAGAAAGCTAAAAGGGAATGAGGGGGAGCCGAGAAAGAGATGGACGAGATGGGTTGTTCCCCTCCTTGGCTCCTTGCAAGGAACTGCCTAAGTGCATTGATTCGAAAGAGAGTGTCAGTGTGTCACTAACAACAGAGCGTGGTTTGTGTCACACTCCCCAATTTGACACAAATGGATTCGGCGATGTCCATTTAGAAGAGGTTGAAGGTGGGGACAGAAATTCATTTTGAGGGTTATTTGGTCATATTCGACAACGTTCGTGTTAGGGAGCTTTCACACCTACGCGACACTGTCGCAAACGAATCCTCTGTAATAAATGCTAACCTTCCGAACCGAAACGACACAGCTACACTTGTGACTTGCGTATCGCTCGGACTGGGCCCTTTACTAAATACCTTGTATCGTGTCGTCTCGGTCTGCGCTTGCTTAATGACTGAGGGGACCTGTTTTGGTTGTCGCATCATTCTGAAAGCTCAGCTAGAGTTTTGGCTTGTTATACTGGTAGTATTTCCAGTTGGCGGGTGGGAAACGACGAATCAGCGATCAGTTGAATTCTCTTCGACTGACATCGGGCATTTTCGTGTCGCAAGGCACCGAAAGTTGCTGGCGGGACGAAACAAATTAGCGTAAGATACACACAGAGTTGCCAAACGTACTGTAAAACGGGGGAGACACAGTTGATCAGCGCTGTCCCTGGATAAAAGTTGTATAATAGTGCACAAAGCACGGGACATTAGGACACACAACACCCAAACACTATACATGCAAGTTAATGAAACAAACTGACAAAAACAGACGTACGCTTGGCAAAGTTATAACGGGAGACCGATGTTACCCCTACAGCTTTTACTTCGCAACTGAGGTTGTTGACGCTCATCGAGCCACACCCCTCGAAGACGATTGGTGGACGGATAGAGCGATGTAGATCAGCCCCCAGTTGAGTTTGCGATCAGTATAGGACCTTGTAAATTAGACTATAGAGTGTGATGTTCCAATGACTCATAGTCAGTCAGTATATACAGAACTCTTCTCTCCTTTAGCGGAAGATAATGAAATTCAACCAGTCTGCTCGCAGACCTCCACGGCAGAGTGGTTAGACCTCGGTTTTGTAAATTACTAAGGTTTTGGGCTCTGGCTACGGCACGCGCGCTGATCCCTGGAGTGAAGCGTAACAACTTTTCCCCTGAGATTTCGGCCAGTGTGTGGTACCGGTGGCCGCCCACCGTCGTGAAGAAATTGGGGAGCTACGAATGAGTAGCGTAACCCGGTCAAGGAAACCTAAAACAACAACTGTCGGTTCGTCGGTCTGACCACACGTCACTCCGTAACTGGCCGGATGATCTCCCACCTCTGCGGAGGCATGTCAGTAAATAACCCGCATGGGCTGTTACGCTATGGGTTATCTTATTATTTGAAGGGCATGCGAGACAGTCTCTGCCCGGCTTTTCCCTCAGAGTCAGTGTTGCCAACTTAGCTCTCTTGGAGCCAGATCTGGCTCTTTCGTGCACTAGTTTGCTTGTGAACTGGGGCGCCCGTCCCCGAAGCCTCACTATACCATCACTGATTCCGGCCCACATAGACCAACTTTTGCCATGATTATACATTTTGCACGTGACGTGATATTGTTATATTGGCTGCGTCGCCCCATCCCCTCTTATATCCCCAGCTACTTTTTTTAATAGAGCCGTGTTGACGTTAAATTGGCATAATCTTGTTATCAGGGAATCCTTTATTTTCGATTTCGTATGACCATGAGATGGGTGATGCCGCAGGATCTAGATGTTGAAAACTTAAGAATAAATTGTCATCAATTTAGAGTTAACATTAATAGCAGCGCCCCACCGCTTTGACAACTAACATTACTCAGGGAAGCACTTCGTAAATCTAGCTCCTTCAAAGTCAGTTTTAATTCAATTTAAGGTGAAATTTAGCTCTTTTATGCGCACCAGGTTTGACAACACTGCCAGGAGACAAGGAGAAATGCATTGGGCATATGGGAGTATTTTTTTATTTGTTTTCTTGGGAATATCAAACTTCCGATGGAATAGAAAATGATATCAACGGGAAGAGGGCAGTTTGAAGAAGTGATTTCCTAGCAGAAAAGTCTAAACTCCCATTTGATTAGCCGTAACTTGATGTTGAAGTTGATTCCCCATAAGGAATACATGGGATTCCGAAAATTCTCATTCGTCATATATTTTTACAGGTCGTATCTAGCTTAATAATAAACTTTGAAAAACGCTTCGACCTGCCACATGTGGAGAAATTCATGCTCTCTTGTACCCCCACGTTTTTCTTCAGTAGCATTACCCATTCCGACAATATTAAAATAAATGCACGCATGGTGCGTAACTGTATCTCCTCGCCTTAAGTGTAAATTTAGTCAAAATGACCATAAATTGGACCTTTGATTTTTTTTTTTAAGTGTGCGTTGGGTGCGTGTGCATAAATCACTGTTTTTTCCCCCCCTTACTATGCAGTTGTAAGCGATCATTAAGCTACAATGCCTAATTTCAAAATCCGCAATATCATAGGATTTTCTGCAAAGAAATGTGATGCAATGACCTAGAACAGGGATCGGCAAACAACGGCCCTCCGCCTCTTTTTCTATGGCCCGCGAGCTAAGAATGGATTTATTTTACATTTTCAAATTCTTAAAAGAAAGTGGGATAATATTTAATTAAACGCTAAAATTATATGAAAATAATATTCCAGCGTTTATTGTAGTGTATGGGAACATTCCTACGTTTGTCGTTACATATTGTGTCTATGGCTGGTTATGCGCTCATTAGTAAAGCTGTGTTTCAAACAGTAATTGTAGTCTACTGAGTATTTTTATTACATATATATATTTGTGTAAACTTTTTTTTGTTAATAAGTAGACTTACCTAAAAAAAAACTCCAGTTTGCTTCTTGGCCCGCAGAGTGTAAAATATTTAATGTTTGGCCCTTTACAAAGAAGGTTTGACGACCCCTGACCTATACTCCGCGACAGGTTAAGTTTGCAGCAGGTTTTATGTATTAATCATGCGAGAACGGCCCTCGGCATCTTCCGTGCCAGTCCTGCCTCAACTACCGAGCTGTTCATACGAGGGTCACTATTTATATTTTGAGCCTAAGAATGAAAAACAGGAATTTGGCATTGAAAACTGCTTTATTGTTTTTCGAAGTATTCTCCTTTATGGTCAATACACTTTTGCATTTGTTCGAACCATTTGTCAAAGCAGTTTTTGCAATCTTCTCGAGACACCTCCATAATATGGTTTTTGAACGCATCAACGGCGTCTTCCGCCGACGAAAATCGTTGTCCACGCAATTTATTCTTGACATTCGGAAACAAGAAGTAGTCATTGGTTGCCAAATCAGGACTGTACGGCGGATGACCCATCAATTCTATTTTTTGACTGTTCATAAAGTCGGTTGTTAGACGAGATGTGTGACAGCTGGCATTGTCTTGATGAAGAATGATCCGACGGCGTTTGTTTGTTTTCCGTATTTGACCGAAGTCCTCTGGCAAACAAATTGTTGTGTACCATTCAGAGTTGACCGTTCTACGTTCCTCTAAAGGCACAGTTGCCACATGACCAGTTTTCCCGAAAAAACAGGCGACCATTTGTTTTGATGTGCTTCGAGCGCGAACAACTTTTGTTGGATTGGGTTCATCTTGAAACACCCATACAGTCGACTGCTGTTTACGTTCCGGCTCATATGCATATATCCATGATTCGTCACCTGTTACAATCTTATATACGTCTTTTGAAGCACCACGATTGTATTTATTGAGGATTTGTTTGCACCAATTGACGCGAGCGTCTTTTTGAGTTTTTGTCAAATTGTGTGGGATCCAACGAGAACATACTTTCTCACAGCTAAATGATCATGTAATATTTTATATATGCTGGTGGAACTAATGCCTATGGTTGCCTCAATCTCACAGTATGTCACATGACGATCTTGCAGTATTAGGTTTTGCACAGCATCAATGTTTTGTTGAACAACAACTGATTTTGGACGACCTTCGCGAATCTCGTCGGTGAGCGAATGGCGGCCACGATTAAATTCGTTATACCAGCGTTTCACAGTGGCAAAGGATGGGGCTTCATCGCCAAATGTGGAAGTAAGTTGATCGATGCGCTCTTGTCTTGATAATCCACGTCGAAAATCGTAAAAAATCATCGCACGAAAATGTTCACGAGTTAATTCCATTTTATTGTTGTCGCGCAATCTCCAAGGCAACATAAACAACTCAAATGAAGCTATTGACAAAACATTTGAAGTACGTTATGGTCAATAATGCCAGACGATTCCGTGCAAACGTCAAATCGCGCCTAACTTTAATCAGCGTTGCCAAGGCTCAAAATATAAATAGTGACCCTCGTATCACAGAAAGTGAGAAAATCGGCAGTACTGCAGTGAGACTGTATTCTTCCCGCACGTTTGGGTCTATATGTGCGAAACGTTGCTGCAAACTTAACCTGTCGCAGGGCTTAGAAGGATACAGCAAATCGCATTGTCTTATCAGAACCGTACAGTAACGCCTGGGAACTTTACCGTATAATGGCGCATTCCTGTCGGATGTTGTGACAGTAGAAACATGGCAGTTACACATTCTCGGGTGGCGCTTTATCGCAGGTAAAACTGCGTTTAATGCTTGCTGTGAACGCTCAGGATGCAATTAGAGTGCTACATAGCAGCATGGAGTCAAAAACTCAAAGTTGAAAGAATTTCATTAGGCTTATAGCAAGGGGGACATTTGTGTAAAGTTCAGCAGTGCACGCTGATGCAGTATCGCTCCGCCCCTGCGCACCCATTCGGGAAACGCAGCCTCGTGTACTTACATTGCGGGTAATTAGCATTACGACTGAGTTGTTTAACTGCCGGCACTTCGGAGGGTTTATACACGGCGTGGAGGAATTAAAGAACTCGCCGGGGGTGGCTGTTTCCAGCGCCCAAAATGCCGTGAAGAAGTCGAGGGGGCTTCCGGCTTCGTCGTGAGAGGGGATGTAGTTATCTCTTTCCAAGCAAAGAATAAATTGGGGGAATGCGTTCAGAAACCTGACTTTGTTGACCCCCCCCCCCCCCGGTGACTGTATCTGGTTTCGTTCTATCTCTAACTGTCTTTGCTTCTCTCCTCTCTCTCTGTCTGTCTGTTTCTCTCTCTCTCTCTCTCTCTCTCTCTCTCTCTCTCTCTCTCTCTCTCTCTGTCTCTGCTTCTCTTTCTCTCTCTGTCTGTCTCTGCTTCTCTTTCTTTCTCTGTCTGTCTCTGTTTCTCTTTCTCTCTCTCTGTGTCATTTTGCCTGTTTCTCTCTCTCTCTCTCTCTGTGTCATTTTGCCTCTGTCTCTCTCTCTCTCTCTCTCTCTCTCTGTGTGTGTGTCATTTTGCCTCTGCTTCTCTCTCTCTCTCTCTCTCTCTCTCTCTCTCTCTCTCTCTCTCTCTCTCTCTCTCTCTCTCTCTCTCTCTCTCTCTCTCTCTCTCTGTGTCATTTTGCCTCTGTTTCTCTCTCTCTCTCTCTCTCTGTGTGTGTGTCATTTTGCCTCTGCTTCTCTCTCTCTCTCTCTGTGTCATTTGCCTCTGCTTCTCTCTCTCTCTCTCTGTCTCTCTCTCTGTGTCATTTTGCCTCTGTTTCTCTCTCTCTCTCCGTGTCATTTTGCCTCTGCTTCTCTCTCTCTCTGTGTCATTTGCCTCTGCTTCTCTCTCTCTCTCTCTCTCTCTCTCTCTCTCTCTCTCTCTCTCTCTCTCTCTCTCTCTCTCTCTGTGTCATTTTGCCTCTGCTTCTCTCTGTCATCTTCTGGCACTGCTTCTCTCTCTTGTGTTCGTCTGCTTCTGCTTCTGATAGGAGGCGATAGGCACATCACTTGAATTTTGCTTTCTGTGTACGTTCCCTTTTATGATTTTATGAACAAAAATAATACAGAAACATTGGGAACAATGGCGGCGCCCAATTAGGTGGGGGCAGGGGCATAAACCCCCCTTTGGCCCGATATTCCTAAAAAAAGAACATCAAAGACAGGAAAGAATAGCAAAATCAGTGCTAAAGGGGCCTTAGTACACAACTAAAGAAAATATACGTAACCCTCCTTCCCCTTTCGAAAATGCTGGGCACGCCACTGATTGGGAACACCACAGTGAACTAATTTTTATTTTTATATAAAATTGTTCAGTTTGTTTGAACTGTTACTTTAATTCCACTTCATGCACAGATAGGCTAATCGGGACTGGACCTACAGTTTAAAGTGGGTTCCGAATCACTGTGCGATGTGCCTGCCTCCACCGAGTATAATGTTCACAGTTGAAAAATCGAAAAACAAGGCGTGGCGGACCTTGAAGCCTCACAAACCCCCCCCCCCCCCACCTCTGGTAAGCTAGGGTTAAAATCCTTAACTTACCTTGTTTAAATCCTTGCAATAACTAGGAAAAATTAATTCTATGTGGTAGTCATATCTGCCAGTGTTATTATGGAAGGTAAATTTCAATTTTTGTGATCATTAAACTTATTGCATATTTTCTAGAGGTTCATGACCTAATTTGCTGTTGTTTCTCATTTGTATTGATATAATTGAGGTTGTGTACAGGTTACATTGTAAAGCTTTGATATATATGCCACATTTTTTATTGATTTTTTGTGCACCACCTTAATTATAACGGCGTGGTGAAAATGGTGAAGTACAATAGTTATTTATTTTTTCATTGAATAGCATTGTATTAATCACTTGGTAAATTTTCAGCTAATAACTGTGTATATTCATGTTCATAATAATTAACGTGTCTGCATATTTAATTGAAAAACATAAGGTTCAAAGAAAAAATCATGACGACAAACGTCTAAAAAAAATTCATTTCTGGACTGGAAACCTTGGAAAAGTCAGGGAATTTCATGATCAGAAAATCGTAACTACCCTGGTAAAGCATCTTAAGTGCGAGTCTATACGAAGAAGGCATTGGTTTTCCTTGTCTCCGTACAGTAACAAGAAAGAGATGCTGCCATTACTACTTATTTCCTGTTGTTAATTACGGAAAAGAAACCGTTATGATTCCTCCATTGTTTTTTTCACAACACAATGAAACAGGTCAATGGTTTAAACCGGTAGTATTTCAGCATGTACACACACATACAAGATAAGCGTCCCGTTATGGCTCGTCGGGGGAGATCCTTAAACAAATGAGTTGCGCTTACGTGTGCGGTATTAACATTTCGGCTACGGCGTAAAAGTTATTTTTCGTTAGTCTAGTCTGCAGGTTCTGACGGAAATGGGTTTACCAAAGCTGGATCGGCATGTATGGGCTGGCTCCATGGCGTAGTGGTTAGCGTACGCGATACGTAAGTTCGAATCCTGGACGAGCCTTGCATGTATGGCAATAAATCGAAAAGGGTGTAAAATTAAGGGAAACAAGAAATTTCTAAATTAAGTTTCCTGGATTTACGAAAAAAAAAAAAGCTTTGTTTGTACACTCCTGTTCAAATAAAGTGGCACATTCTTAAAGTGTGCCACACGTTATGTGAACAGGAGGGTGCTATCTTGGTGGAAGATGTTTTTATTTGTCTCCGTGTAGCAAATGATTAGCACCTGCCCGTGGTGCGAACGGTCCCGGGTTCGACTCCCGTTCGAGCCCAAAAAATTTCATCGTTGACCCAGCTTCGTGCGGACAATTGACAACTGGGGTGCTAATTATAAGGAATGGCAGCGGCCTTGAAAGCCAGAAAAGAGCGGCGTTGGGACTCGACGCGCTGACCACGCGTCATCCAATAGAAAGCTGCTTGACAGGCCTTGGCACTCAACGCGATATGTGCATCACGCGGTGTGTGTGTTGTGGGGTAATTTATTCAGAACAATTTCGAATAAAATGTATTGTGCTGAGTTGTAAATTGCCTTCTTGGCTGAGTGTCTGTTCCCCCCACGCACAGAAAACACGTTGCAAGAGGAAACATTACCGATTATAACACCATTAAGCCTTGTCTCCATGATATGGAAAACTCAATATGCTGACCAAGGCAGAAATTTATATTATTTTAAAACATAAACGTAACGTTTCATGTTTAAACACACGAGAGAAACAGAACATGACATAGAGTGGGATGAGGCTAAGCAGATAGGAAGGGAGAAGAGAATACTAGTGAGAAAATGGAAGGAAGCCAAGGAAATAGAGAAGAAAGGAGAAGACGCAATGCACTGGAATGGGGGACTGAAGATAAACAAAGAATGGAAGAAGGTGTTAGAAAGAGTGGGAAGGACAAGAGCGAAAGAGTAGAGAAGAAGGAAGAGGAATAAAGAAAGAAAGGAAAAAGAGCGTGAGATAAGAGTCCAACCACTTTCCAGGTGATAGGAAATGTTTAGCTAAACCCCATTTTAAAGGAAGGACAGTTGACAAGAGAAAGCCACCTGCTAGAATGTTCCAGAAAAAACAACTTTCTAATAATCTTGTGTCTGGAGGGAGTGATTTTTGTGTGTGTGTATACTGGGTGAGTCTTTTAAAAGAGGCCCCGTGGAAAATGCGCTCCTTTCTTGTAGGCAACCCTGGTAAACCGAAGAGAAGAGCGGGGCAGAGAACAGTCCAGGATATCGGTGCCAAACATATTCGACAACATGACATGACATATCCTGGACTGTTCTCTGCCCCGCTCTTCTCTTCGGTTTACCAGGGTTGCCTACAAGCAAGGAGCACATTTTCCACGGCGCCTCTTTTAAAAGACACACCCAGTATATCTTCCTGTTTTGTACCTTGTTTCATTTGTACTTGGTACAGAGTCTGAAGAAGACCTTGCTAGAATATATATATATATTATATATATATAAATATAAATTTCTGCCTTGGTCAGCATATTGAGTTTTTCAAAACATTACCGGCGCAAGTAAAGCCAGTCAGGGTGTACTAGATACTGAAGCATCGTCAAAATCGAAGCGAAACTTTTCGGAAATAATAGCCCCTTCTAGTTCCCATCACTTTAAATAAATACATTATATAATAATGTACATAAATAATTTATAGATATCGGAATCACTTTTGTTGAAAGTACATTAATATCGTAATCATTTAATAGTGTTTATTAGGCTCTAGGTAAGAAAATAGAGGAAATAAAATATATGTACTGAAGGGGTGAAGCTCCTGCGAAAGGAAATGTAAACATAGGATTTCTCTTGATTTAAAATGAAATAATTTTTATAGGCAAAAATAGCAAACATTTTGTGTAGAAATATATACAAATTACTAATCATGTTAATAAGTAGTCTCATTATCACTAAACTGTAAGTAAACATGGCAGCTGCTATTTTTGGAACTATCATGAATAAAATCTCCAAAATTCAGCTACGAGGACTATAAAAATATTTAAGTTAATATTTTAAGTTACAATTAAACAGAACATCTAGAATGTTTTATTTTCACTGGAGGGAAAGTTTCTGAAATTATTTTAGTTTCATTAACGCACTCAACAAATATTTTCGTAGTAGGTACAGTATTAGAAGCATAAATATGTATATTTACGTGTATTGTTTGTTTTCATGAAACTGTTCAAATATTTTACAGGGTCGTTTACAAGAAAAATCCTTTCTAAAAAAAAACTTGTGTGGTGCCAAAAATTAAAGAAGGAATTTTAAACTTGTTTTTTTTAAAAAGAAACCAAATATAAAATTAACAATAATATTTTTTAAATTAAAAATCATAGTTTTTATATACCCTGAGTGCAGGTGTGTCCCGGTGTCAGGCTGGTGCAAGGAAATGACGTTCAGTAGACGAATAGAGGTGTTTAAGTTCAGAAGATTTAACAAATGCCTGTCTGCTGCTTTAAACGTTAGTTTGATTAGTTACCATGCACCACGTGATCACACATTACACCGCTCCAGAACGTAGTGTAACCAACTAGACTCACGAGTGCAGTGTGTGTCAAAATGTGCAGCGAACTAGAGGGTGTTATTTCTGGCACAAATGAAGCTGTATGTTACACCTTGAAGCATCGTCAAAATCGAAACGAGACTTTTCGGGAATATTGAATTTTCAAACGCGGCCGGCTTGCTTGATCTCCAGGATCCCGAGCGGAACGAAAACCATCACTCGCCCTGATGAAAGCGGCATCGTTACTAACCCCTCACCCCGCAACCACCCTTCGCGCCTGGAGATGAGCGAATCGCGCGTAAAAACAGCATCCCTCCTGCTCGCGGTCAGTTTGATCGCATCGCAAAAGCTAGGTTAATCTCCAGCGCCGAATGTTTCATCTCCAATTCTGCGACCGTCCTCATCTGCCAACGGATATTGCTCGAGAGCCTGTGCGCTCTTCCGTCTTCCTCCCCTCATCCCCCTTCAGGAACTTAATACAGGATGACTGTGTGAACCTTCCAGGATTCCTGGACAGAGATTTACCATTCCCTTTTGCGGGGGGGCAAGAGATCAGGAGCGTCGGTGAAAGATGGGGGAGGTAGCATCGATATGTGTACGTTGTGTACCACTGGCGTACGCAAAATTAGGCTGGTGGGATGCTACCAGTCCGAAATTTTGAGAAAATCAGTAAAGCAGTAAGTAACTCGGGGAAAAAACTAGTTTCAAGTGCAAACTCCCCTTAAAATGGCTTCAGATTACAATCTTTTGAGAGCGGAAAGTTCTAAATTATCGAAAAATGTTATTGGGTATGCCGTTCCCTAGGGACCAGCTATGGCATTTGTTCCCAAAGTGTGCCCCCTGGGTCCTCGCGAAATGTTCCAATATTTTCACTGAAATGACACTTGTTAGTGTGCACATGGTTTTAGAATCGGACCATCGCATCAATCCAAACATGTGCTTATTTAGTACTTTTTGCGCATAAAATGTTCCTAATTTGAAATATGTGTTTATTTTTTAACTTAAGGCAAGCAACCTAACCACAGTAACGGAGCATTGCAAGTGTTAGATAGGCCTACATTGTGACTTCGGCGCCGCGGAAATATCTTGAAACACAAAAGGCGCCGTGAAACGAAAAAGTTGAAGAACCCCAGAGCTATGGTACGTATATCCACCTTCACAATTACCGCCTCAACCCTTCTTAAAATCCTACGTACGCTGGGATTGGCTACCATTGCGTTTTACGTATGTGGGTGTTGTTGCCAAGGACATATTTAGAATGGGACTTCAGGGAATCCTGACCCCCCCCCCCCCCTCGCCTGAGAAATTTACCAGGGTACTAAAATTAAATAATGAAAATATACTTGTTTAGCATTTACTGTGTAATCGAGGTTAGTTTATTTTCGCCGAACTTACAAGACGTCAAGGTTTAGATAGGGATAACACGGCTTTGAATTCACAGTGGCTAAGAAGATTTATGGGCAGTACTATTTGTAATAATTTGCTTAAAATATTAATGAGGAATCTTTTTTATTCTATAAATAATCGACTATTTCTCACATTCATGTTCTTGCCGGCTTAACTACACGTAAGCTAGATAATGACTATGTACTGTATATATCTATTCTTCACCACTGAGCCGGCCTGGCCTCTACTGATTTTTCTCTGTCGCTGTTTTTCCTGCGCGGAATAGTCTCTTCCATTGCTACCGCAGCGGGGTCTGTTGCCTTTGTAACACTGTAGACTTCGACGATGCCTGGTTCCTCCCAGCGTACAGATGTTAATTATTGAATATTAGGCACACACAGGAGATGTAAGACGTATAAATTTTCGGCGAGAAATGCAGGTCGAATCTGCATTTTTTGCTGAAAATTTCTGCGTGGGTGGTACATCTCCTGTGTGTGCCTAATATTCAAGCTCTATTCCTGTACCGCGTTTTTACCTATTCATGTAACAATAAAACATTAACAATATTAATTTACATATTTTAATAATTACTATGAATAGGCCTCAAGGGGCCTCCCCGACAGCGTAGTGGTAACGTCGTCGCCTTGTATTCAAGGGGTTCCGGGTTTGATACCCGGTGGAGGCACAAGTGGTTCAGATTCCACTTTAAACTGTGGGCCCAGTCCCAACTAGCTCTTCTGTCCATAACGTTGGCGTAATACCAAACCTCACACTTAAAGAATAGACGTACAAATCGTATCAACGTGTCGAAGCATCTGTTTCGCAAAGCTGGGTCTTTTTCCTGTGCCAGCGAAATATGTTTCGAAAAACCTGTTCACTTCTGTCAAGAATTTCTTGTAGAGCATTCCGATGTATCATCGTTCGATTTGCTGCCGCCGTTTTCCAGATATCTTGGATTGAACACAGGTTTGTGGTGCGACGAAACTATCACACCCACATAAGTTTTCAGAATTCGAATGTCATAATAGTTTTTTGAACGGAGAGAAATTTTCAAAAGCGGTTCAGTGGCATCTTAACTAACGGGCGTGCTCATAATTTTGACATCTAATGACGACCAGTTTGAAACGGAGAGAGGAGTTATCTAATTTTCTCCAGTTTTGCCCGAGAAATTTCTCTCAATTCTGTGTGCTCGTCGGTTATGCGAGAACCCTGTGGAGATTGAATTTCTTCGCTGAGAGTTTGGGCAAACCCTCCCCTTTCGAATCTTCCAGAAAGTGCAATAACGCGCCGAAGCGGGCGTGAGGGTGACGTAGAATTGACGTCATTTCGCGGAAAGATATGGATCAGCGTTTTTACGGAACGGGCGCACTCCTAATTTTGAGGGAGTCGTGAAAATAAGTGATGGCGGGAACATGGTTTCAAATTTGGGAGGGTTTTCCTTGATTTGCCCTTTTTCCTTCAGATTTTTGCACGAACATGTATGCGTAAAGTTGTGTATTTGCCAGGTTGTTGAATATACCATGTTATCAGTTACATTAGCATGTGTGGACTCAATAGACTAATTACAGCACTTCATCTCTGTGCGAGTGGCTCCTGTAGTGCTTTTCGTTTGTTTGACTGCCACAATTGAGTGTGGCAACATGGTAACTGCTTGCATTGAGCGTGTACTTCAATAAGGTATAATCGCTTTTAAAAAAACAAACATAGACAGTACTTGTTTATTTGAACTGCTGTGATTTCTCTACTGGCAGAAAAACGGCGATAAATTACAAAAATATAATTCTACATATAATATGCAGAAGACTGTCAACCAGCGTTGTTAAAGGTCCAGGAAATTTAAATAAATTCAGTTCCGGTCCAGGAGAGAAAATCAGCAAGCGTAAGTGGGTTCTGGACCGTAAAGAACCTTTTTATCTGTAAAGTATTTCAATTCGGTCCAGGAACACTTTTTCCGGATCAATTTAAATACGGTCCAGGAACCTTTTTTCCCGGCTCAATTTAAATACGGTCCAGTAACCTTTCTTCCGGCTCAATTTAAATACGGTCCAGGAACCTTTTTTCGATGAAACAATACGCAAGTTGTACCGAATTGAAATTGTGCGAGAAAAAAGATTCCGGTCCTGCAGCTGAACCCAATAGAACACATTAGAATTTGTGTGTTCCTTGACCTTTAACAACCATGCTGACAACTCCTGTATCCTTTTTCCAAAGTTGTACATGCAACTTAACAGTTATGTGGATCTCAATTATCCATTATTTCCCTATCACTGTACTGTACAGAGAATCCAACACGACATTGCAGCTTCTGTTAAGTCTACTAGCCGTCGAAAAAAAATTAAAATGTTATCCTAAATGTATGCAACCCCGCTTAGATTCTCAATTGTCAACAATGGATGTACTTTGCAAATTATTTTCCTACATGTGAATTATTGTTTGGTTTGATTTGCTTTATTTTACATCCTTTTTTATGCCACTTTTGGCTAATTTGCAAAGATGGTGATGAGTGATATGATAAAATTGATGAATGGACACTCACAAACATCTATGCCCAGACCGGGATTCGAACCCAGGACCCCTGGCATCGTAACGCGATGAGTTAGCCACTCCGCAACGGGGGCCGGGCGAATAATACGATATATGCCCGCTTGCTCTTATAACGTAAATTTGCTTTTTCAAGAATTGAACCGATGGCGTAGTTGAAACGTGGCCTGCTTGTAATCAAAGGGTCCCGGGTTCGATAACCGGTGGATGCACATAGTGGTTCGGATCTAACTTGAAACTGTAGGTCGAGTGCCGATTGGCCTTTCTGTGCATAAGTCAAACAATCTAACTCAAGCATTATACGAGGTGCATTCAAGTTCTAAGGTCTCATTTTTTTTCGTCAGCACTGGTGGCAGATACCAACGTACGGTTTGGCACACTGGACGCGGCACTATTTGTGAATGTGTGACAGAGATGGCAGCACCGTACTGTGCACAGAAACCTCGTGACAGCAGCTAGAGTGAGAATTGTTTCTGATACTAACAAAGGCGACATTCACGTTACAAGAGCAGCGTGTGATCCATCCGTTTTCTTCACCTGCGTGGGGTCGAACCGATCGATATTCATCGCCAATTGTCTGAGACATGTGGTGATGGTGTCATGGATGTGAGAAAAGTGCGTCCATGGGTGCGGCAATTCAGAGAAGACAGAACGTCAAGTGCAACCGAACCCAAGCAGCCTCGCGCACGCACCAGCCGGTCTGAGAACATGATTGCCCGGGTGGAGCAATTGGTCATGGATGACCGTGGAAGACATTGCCTCCAAATGCGGCATTTCCGTATGCTCTGTGCACACCATTCTTCATGATTTTTTGAAAATGCAAAAGGTTTCTTCCAGATGGGTTCCACGCATGCTGACAGACGAGCACAGGGCATCTCGTTGGCAATGTGTCAATCACTCTTGGCACGTGACGATGGCATGAATTGTGCTTTCATTCCAGATGTGATTGTCCATGCTCCTTACTCCCCTGACCTTGCGCCTAGCGATTTTTGGCTTTTCCCAATGCTGAAGGACTTTCTCTTTATCCAGCACATTTTCCTCTCGTGCTGCTATTGCATCGGCAATTTTCCAGTGGGGCAAGCAGACCCCTAAGGAAGCGTTCGCGGCGGCCATGCAATCATGGCGTCGACGTTGCGAGAACTGTTTACTTCTAGAGGGAGACTGTGTTGAGAAGTGAATGAAGTTTCATCTTTGTTGTGCAAGTTGTTTATGAAAGAAAAAATAGGAGGCCTTAGAACTTGAATGCACCTCGTACATGAGAATTCTCGTTGGTTTCGATCTCACGAACCCGAGTGTTCTTGGTGAGTTACGTTAAGGGTGCTAGCCGAACTAGAATTACTTCATAAGCGAACATCGATCCACGGTATGCTAGAAGCTAACCCTCTGCCAGTCTGACCACTCTGCTAAAACCACGATGGTTATTTTGACAAGCTCGTCTGACAGCTACGCAGTAAAAACGGGCTGAAGAGGGTAGGTGACCTTATCGGTGTCACATACAGATATCCAACCCCTCCCGACAAGCTGATTCCCCCTTGGTGAGGGTTTAACGGAACGAACAGGAGACAGCAAGGGGTGGTCACCATCAAGGAGATACTGGTTTCGTATGTGGATTTTTTGAAGAAGGAAAAATAACGTAATGTCATGTGCCTCTATGCAGATGACACGCGCAGATCTGAATCAAACGCATACAGAGCTCAGAACCGAGATTTTAACTGGATCATTAAAATTACTTTAATTTGCGTGGCTGTGTAATGGTTGTTAATGTTTTTAAAACTGTTATGATAATTTTAAGGTAGTTGCATAGCATCGGAAATCGGGGTTGTAAAATTCTATTGGGTTCCGCTGCAGGACCGGAACCTTTTTTCTAGCAGAGTTTAAATTCGGTCCAAGTTGCGTATTGTTTCGTTGGAAAAGGTTCCTGGACCGTATTGTACTTAAATTGATCCGGAAAAAAGGTTCCTAGACCGAATTGAAATACAGGGTGTCCGTAAAGATACTTTACAACTTTGATGTCATACAGCACAACTTGTTACTAGCCTGGCTCCCCACACTTTACCTCCGCACTCGAAGTTCGGTGCACTTCGTACTCGGCTGATTTGTCTAGGGGTATCTTTCTTTGTACGACAATGCACGTGGGTTGCTACAAGTCAACATAATTATATAATTAACTACAAGAGACAACGGATAATCTTTGCGAAACCTTTATGATCAGGGGGATAAATTACCTTGTCCAGCATCTGTGAAATTAAAAACGGAAATTTTGGATATTTTCTATAGTTTAATTAACGTAAAATTTAAAGTATATACAAGTCGTATCCGAACGTTCATTTCTCTAATTATTTATCGGGCCAAAACTCTAATTTTGATGTTGGATAATCTCTATTGTTTGTACCTGGATGCTTTACATTTCATTAATTACATCTGGAGTACGCTTGTCACAAGGTAGACTCGCGTCACTCCAAGAAACGTCTTAACAGGCGCTAGGCCGCCTGTAACGACCCTGCGTGGTCGCCACATTTAACGACCCTGCGTGGTCGCAATATTATATTTTGTTAAGAAGGTATGGATGAAGAATGCATGCTAAATGTTTAAATGTGTTAACGGGTCCACCTCTACGTTTATTAATTTCGCTTATTATTATTTGACCCTGCGTGGTCGCTGTATTCTGTAAATGGTAACGGGTCCACCTCTACGTTTATTAACTTCGCTCATTATTAGACCTTGCGTGGTCGTTGTATTTGGTAAATGTTATAATTTATCGTCATTTACACTGTTCAACTCTATGTTTAGGATTGCAGAGTCCTGCGAGGCTCATTATTAATTGTATTGTCTAAATGCACACAGTTTTAGTTTATATTGACACGTGCAACTAGTAATTTTCCCACTAGTGTTTTCTTAATGTCACTTCTTGGATGTTTCTCAGTACGAAGGTTGCAATATGTAAAAAAATGAGTTAGCAACGCGTACTTGTAGTTACTATTTTCACCACCCATGCGCCACCGCGAGTATAAAGCCAGCGCAGCGAGGCCCGGAGTTCAGTTGGCTTTCAGGTCGGCTCCGATAAGATCTCTCTTACCAACGGACCTGAAAGAAGGATAACTCCGCTCTTGCGAGAGTCCAAGCATCCTACAGAAGGAAGGAAGAAAGGAAGTTGCACTCCGCTCTTGCGAGAGGCCAAGCACCCAAGAGAAGTTGTCCTCCGTCTGCGGGCGAGAGAAGCCGCACTCCGCCTTCCAGCGAGAGAGGTTGAACTCTGCCTTTGGCAAGAGAACCCACTCCACTTTCGAGTGAGAGATTCCCCACTCCGCTTATTGGCGAGAGAGAACAACTCCACTTTAGAGTGAGAGGACCCGCTCCGCTTGCTGCGAGAGGTTTCCTTCCCCTATCAACCTGCGGCACCCCGCCAGGGTAGTGTGGCGTTGGGTTTCCAGACAACCTACAGCGACCAGGCCCTAAATAAAATTAGGTCCCCATACTCCCCATTGGCGCCTCACTGCGAGGAATGAATTGGATGTTCCCTGCTCCCCCCTTATCTCTTCGAGTCTAAAGGTGGTACAGGTAAATGCACGTAAGTGGTAAGGGTAAAGGTAAAGACACGTGTGTAAGTGTGCTAACGGACATCCTTGTGATAGGATTATAATAAACTGTTGCATCTATATATAAACCTGGTTTAGTCTTTCTTTACACCCAGCAAGCCCTGAGATATTTCTGAGTCTTTGTACTACGACTGAATCAGTTAGCACATATGGGTAAACTTTTGCCGACCTCCCAACTGCAGTGTTTAGCGTGTTGAACGCAGCCAGTACTAGTACTCCTGCGCCGTGGTGCTGAGCACTGCGTGGATAATCTCTATTGTTTGTACCTGGATGCTTTACATTTCATGAATTACATCTGGAGTACGCTTGTCACAAGGTAGACTCGCGTCACTCCAAGAAACGTCTTAACAGGCGCTAGGCCGCCCGACGTGTACATTTCTCAACCTCCACGGTGACAAGGCACTAGGCTGCCCGGCGCACCGTAATTACTTTAAAATAACATCCAGTACAAACTACCTTTTTACCTGTAAACTGGACACCAAGGCACTAGCTTGCCCGGCAATCCAATCTCTTACAGCATCCGTTTCGGGAGACCTGTCCTCCGGTCCTAGTTGACCGAAGCAAAAACAGCCTCTCCCTTCCAAGTCTCAGTTCCAACAGCCGACCTCCCCTACTCTCATCTGGGAGTTTATATACGTTTGGTTGGCGTCTGTTGCCAACGGCCCTTCTTTCAAAATTTTTAATCTTTAACAGCTAAACTGCCCGCCTTTTCCTCGAACGTTCGGAACACGAAGCAAGAACAGAGAGCTACATGGTATTTATACATGGAATAATATGAACCTAAAAATGCATAATAAATTGATTTACAGTAATAACACATATATATGTTTATACACGTAATTACCTAATTAATTAACATATTAATAAATATTTCAATAAGAAAAAAAACACTGTTGCCCTGACACGGGGGCAGGGTAACAAACTTGCAATTGACATAAACAAACAAACCACGCCCCATTTGATATCAAACACATGAAGTTATTAACTGTGGCAAAATGGCAGCTCTTATTTGGCCTTCAAATCATCAAGATCAATGACAGGAGGAGTGGTGCACACAGTGTCTTTCACATATTACAAAAACAAGTACAGGGGTGTAATGTCAGGAGATCTAGGAGGCCAGGCAATTGGACCATCTCTTCAGGGCATCTCTCACCTCTAAGGCCCAGTGTGTTGGTGCACCATTTTATTTATTACCTGACAAAAAAAAACTTTAAGGTGTTGGTGAATCTCCTAGAACAAAGTATATTCCTCTATGTCAATTAAAAGTTGTGTTATATGACATCAAAGTTGTAAAGTGCCTTTTGGGACACTGTGTACTTTACAGATAAAAAGGTTCTTTAGGGTCGACTTGATAATTTTCTCTCCTGAACCGGAATTGAATTTTAAAAAAATCCTGGGCCTTTATAATCTCTGTCGGAAATTGATTGTCTCACACCGTCATTTCTTCAGTAAACTTTCTGCAGTGCACTCCACCGCGCCCCCTAACTAAACCTAACGAAACATGATAGGTTGGAAGGGTGTCGAACTGATCCTTTTTTAAAAAATAGTTTCAACCCCATTTTCTTTTAAACCCACCCCAACCAGTAGTGGCCTTGTTGATTTTTTTTTTCGTTTTCATTGAGCGGATTGAAGTGAGCTCTTTGTTCGAAGGTGTTCATGCAATTTGCCTCCAATCCGATCACCCCCTGTTTTTTTTCCATCCCTTTGATGAGCATGTGATTGAATGGCATTGTTGAGTGTAGGATCACTTGTTAGGTCGAAGCCAATTTGTGAGTATCGTGGGTGCTTTGCCAGATCAAATTTAGAAGTACCGGGTGGGGGTGGGGGAGCACACTAGAGACATGTTCGTGTGAATTTTCCCATAAAAGGAGTAAATAAATTTTGGAGGGAAATGCTGTTCTTCCGCATGCGAAAATTATTTTTTTGTGTATTAAATAGAATATATATTAAATGGATGTACCCATTTTCAAACGCCACTCTGATCAAATTGAAGTACCCTTAGACAACTAATCGAAGGATAGGTTCATTGTTCTTTCACTTCTTTGAGTTCGTTCTATCGTTAAATTTAGAAATACATGTTCTCTATTTCTAGATACTTGTTGATCTACTAGTTAGTACTTCCTAGTGATAGGACTTTTAAAATGAAATCGTGCGTTTTCTCCATAGAAGCATATTTATTTATTCATTAATGAAATGTAATGATGTATATATTTGGCTCATTCAATATACAGGGTGTATCATAAGTAATAGCGCAAACTGACACAGTTGAAAGTACACGATAATAGAAGCAAAAAAGTCTCTGTAAACATGGGTCTGCAAACGAGCCGTTTTCGAGATATTCGCGAATGTGTGGTTACAAGCCGCCACTCACTTCATTGTTTGTAAACGTCGTCCTAGTTGGTAAAATGTACTCTTCGTTGCTGTAAGGTTCCATTTTCACTACGCAGTGCAGAACAACTGACGTGACTCCCACAGTACGAATAGACTGTGTACTGATTGTATCCATCCTGTTTGATTACAACGCCACCTTTCGGAAATGTTCTGTAAACATAGAGCAAACCTCGCGCAAGGAGTATAGCACTCGGTGTTTACAAAATGCAATCAGTGACGGCTTCTAACCACACATTCCCAATTATCTCGAAAACGGCTCGTTTGCAGTCCCATGTTTACTGAGACCTTTTTGCTTCTATTATCGTGTACTTTCAACTGTGTCAATTTGCGCTATTACTTATGATACACCCTGTATAACCGGAAATATGTTGGAACAAATATTTATTACAAGCACCAAAAGAATTACAGTACTATGTTTCAACGTATGGGAAGGTTGTGATGAACATTTCATGTTAAGAATAATAACCACGATGTGCATACAGTTATTACACTTAATTATAAACTTGTTAATTAAATATCGTAAATATAGTATAATATATGCCATTTACATCCCAGAAATGCTGAAGTCATCACCTAAGTGAGAAGTAGTGTGTGGGACTAGAGATTTTCGCCGACCCGCGTGCCGGAGTAGTTAGTATAGCGCACTATGACGCCTGATTTCCCGTGTTCGAATCATGAGCATGGATGTTCTTTGTGTTTCCCATGTCAATTTTCATCATGTCATCACTCATCCTCTTCTTCGTGATCAGCCAAAAGTAGCAGAAATGCGAAGTAAAATAAACCAAATCAAACAGAAGTTAAGATTTTCACTGTTTTGGAAAATTTTGAAAATTCCCGTTCCGCTCTCCCCCATTATTTTCCAATGTATCATTATTACTATCTTCATTTTTCCAGCCTAATTTTTGTGAGCAAGAAGGCGAAACCCGTCCGTTAAATAAAGATCTTTCTTTTCTATTCTATTAACTTTTTGATTACCAAGCTCATTTTGCCAGGTAAGCTCCCCTGTACCGGGCCATTTTTAAGCAAAATGTAGAGTTTCATTTCGATGACTAGGGCTAATTGCCCTAGACAGACGAATGGGCATGAGTTTACAATACCGGACCACTGTCCAATTTCTATAAAATTTCGCCTACTTACTAATTTCGGTGTCCTGATGACGTATTTGTAGTTCATATTTGGCGGTCACTTGTTAAAATTGTACATTTACGTGTAGAACTTGTAAAATAACCTTGCGATTTACCACGGTGATTGTCCCTACACAGCAATTCGGAACCATCTTTCTTTCGCAATTCGTTAATGGTTTTCCTTTATGCACAACAATCTTGCGACGTCAGACGAGGTATGCCTACAAGGTTAGGTTAGGCCTGTTAGGTTAAGTTCCATTAGCATAAATACAAAGAGAAATTAATATTTTAGCTAAGAGAACTATACCTTGTCTTGCTTGTTGATTACTTCATGTTGGGAAAATGGCGTCGTCCGTGGAGCTACTGTTCTTATGGTAGGGTTACGTTAAGAAAACATTTTATTTCGTTTTTTTCTCGTTTTCCATACTTGACTGCCAATTATTACATGCAGATTCGTGATTAGGAGTTCACAATTAGTGAGTAGGCGAAATTTCATAGAAATTGGAGAGTGGTCCGGTATTGTAAACTCGTTCCGACGAATGATATATCGTTATACGCGGAATGAACCATAGAATCGGACTATATGAAATGTATGCACATTGAGTGTATATATGGATGCGGGGGGGGGGGGGAGAAGCCGGAAAATTCCAAAATTTCTGAAGAAAAATGCCCCTCCGCCCCTGGACAACAAAGTACATGACATTGTCAAAATACACATGGAAATGATCACTGGCATGTATGGAACAAGAAAATAATTGCACTATTATCATTCGAGCAATAGAACACGACTTGTACCCCTCAAACGACATGTCTATGCGCCACTGACTCAGTTTCAAAGGAAGCCGCCATTTTCGCGCCATTTCCCTCCTCTTTTTATGGAAGAACAAGACCTGGAAGATGCTTTACGGTGCATAATATGTGTTTACAACAATATGAAAGAAGAAAATCGCAATTCCAGCGAATAATAGACATTATGACGTAAAAACTACCAACATATGGAAATATCTCGGTCGAGATATTTGGTAAACAAGAGGTTAAGTAGATTCTCTCACCTTGAAGATCTACCGCGTTTTTCTACCTTTCATCTCCTAGATAAGCGACACATGTATTATGTATAACAACTAACTTATCTACTTTGAGCAAGGCGTGAAGCTGCTTCATTGTTGCAGATATACATGGAAGTCGGAAGGTCTAGGCCGTATATTTGGAAACAATGGCCCAAACGTTGAGGAGACGCGACCGGGAATTGCGAACTTTGTCCTCCAGGAACCTGATTACTTCATGTTTCTTCCCAGTTAGTTTCGTAGTATGGCGGAAACTCGAAAGTAATCCTGTGGGACTCATCCTTTGACGTGTTGAATATTCATGTGGATTATTCCCAGCCAGTCCCCGGGTTTCTTGTCATTCCCAGGGCGGCCTGTATGAAGTGGGGACGGGGGGATTATTCCCCCGAGACAAAAGGACAAGGTCTTTGCTGATGAATGGGGTCTGTACTTGTCAGCGCGCGGAGAACAGTTGTCTCGCTTTGTTTAATTATCCCTTCGTAATCCGAATTTTGAGGCTCTAATCGTGCCGAATGAATCTTGACGCCAGACTTTTTTTTTTTTTTGTTTTCAAGGTCTCTTCGTGATTTCTCCATTGTTCCATTTCTGCGTCTGGATGCTATTGTGTGGAAGAATTTGTTTGGATTGTTGTTTATAGTTAACCGTAATTTATGTAATTTTAAGGCCACGAGGAACAGTTTCACTGTCCAGCAAGACACGAGGTTCTCAAAAGACCCGAAACCGCTCCCCCCCACCCCCACTTGCCTTCCCTCGCGGCGAGCTGGAGGAGGTGAGGTCTGTGTGCTAGGTGATCGTAGGAGTGCGAAACTTAACATTACCCTTACGGGAGTATTAGTTTACTTGTTCAAACTTGCGATGGCGCAGAAAAACACACGGAAAGGGGACTGGTTGAATATTTTGTTTGTGATGGGAAAAGTCGAAACTTCACTTGATTAGCTGTAATTTGAAGTTGTTTCTCCATAAGGAACACATAGGATTCTATAAACACTTAATTCGTTATACAGCGTATAACAAAAGTCCGGAAACACTTTAAAAAAAATTGTAGCCAAACGAGTAGCATTACAAACTTTCAAAGAGTAAAGTTGTAAGTTTTTCTCATTGCAGGTGTTACGTGTAGTTCCATATATCGTCGCTAGGTGGTGTCATAATCAAGATGGCGCTTTCTGGAGCTGAGAAGGCTTTCTGCGTGCTAGAATTTGACAAAACAAGGAGTGCAACGGATGTCCAACGAAAATTTAGGATGAAGTACGGGAAAGCAGCACCAACCAGGAAGGCAATCTACAATTGGCATGTAACGTTTGTTGAAACTGGGTGTTTGTGTGTGAAGAAGAGAAGTGGTCGACCAGGTGTGAGTGAAAATGACATTGAGCGAGTGAGAGAAGCTTTCACAAGTAGTCCGAGAAAATCTATACGCAGAGCTTCACGTGAATTGGAAATGTCAACAATGACTGTGTGGCGTGTTTTGCGTAAAAAATTAAACATGAAACCGTACAGACTACAGTTAGTGCAAACGTTATATCCTAAAGACAAAGACCAGCTGCAGAAAGCGCCACCTTGATTATGACACCACCTAGCGACGATATATGGAACTACACATAACACCTGCAATGAGAAAAAACTTACAACTTTACTCTTTGAAATGATGTACTTTGTTACTTTGTAATGCTACTCGTTTGGCTACAATAATTTTTTTAAAGTGTTCTCGGACTTTTGTTACACGCTGTATATATTTTTGCAGAACATGTCTAGCTTAATAATCAACTTGGAAAGAAGCTTCCACTTGCAGCATGTGGAGAAGTTCATACTCTCTGGCATAGTAGTTTTTTTTTTTGTTTTTTTTAGTTGAAATGCCCGTTCTGACAATATTGAAATAAATGCACAATTGATGTAAAACTGTCTCTCTTCGCCTTAACGATAGTTTAATGCCTGTCTGAGTAATAAGTGGATTTTATACAAACTTTCGACCCCATATCTAGCACTTGAATATATAAGGGCGCCTGAAAGTGTAGGCAATCGGGTTTGCTTGTGCTTGCTACACGATTGCATATTAACCAGGATAAAAAAAGTTGAGGGGCAAGTTTGTGGTTGCATTGTCTAATATCTTGTTAAGACATATTGTATATGTCGTTCAAAAAGATCTCATTTTTTACATAGCTTTTCTTCCACTTTGGGTTAATCGCGAATCAGAATGCTCAGGTGTACATAAACACACATACACACACGCAGGCATTTTCGCATGTTCTCCATTCTTCATATTTTCAATGTGTTCCTGCCGAACTCCCGTGGCGGAGTGGTTAGGAAAACGCTTGGATTCCCGGGTTCGAATCCAGGTCTGGGCATTGGTGTTCTTTGTGAGTGTCCCTTCATCAGCTTCATCATATCACTACTCATCTTTATCTTTGCGATTAGCCAAGAGTGTAAGAAAGCTAAGTAAAATAAGGCAATTCAATCAACCGATCGATGTATTTCTAACAAGATTTTCTAGAATTCATATGGATGATACCCCCCCTTCCGTCCCTGATGTTTTCCAAACAAATCCTTTTCGTTTGCTTGTGATGTTTCTTAAAGAAGATAACATGCACGGGATTTTTTATTGTGCTTTTTTCTCATTCGCATAAACCGCAGTATCTGCCCCGTAATGCATCTCGAATGACATTTTGTTAATGTTTACGGCCCAACTATAAAATTCCAACGACCTGGTACTCAAATGTAATACGTGGTTGTTAATACAGAAGCATAAACTGAAAGAAAAACAGTAAATTGTATATATTTTCTCAAGATATTAGACAATGCAACCACAAACTTGCCCCTCAACTTTTTTTATCCTGGTTATTATGCAATCGTGTAGCAAGCGCAAGCAAACCAGATTGCCTACACTTTCAGGCGCCCATGTTCTATACGAACATCTAGAGCTTAATTTTAACGCGTCTCTTATACGCCTAGAATAATAGAATGGTGTTGTAACATGAGCTATATGATTCAAGCGCCGCCAGTGAACATTATGCGGTCCCTTTTGTCGCATGAAGCGGTAAAGTAAAACCTCTCTAAAATGGCTCACGTCGAAAGAGAACTCTATCTTATACCCTTCTGGACCAGTGTATTGTTTTAACCATTATGTGTCATCATTATTAATTTGCAGTGGACTGGCTTCTTAACTAAGTGTTAACCATATGCTGAATATCCTATCCAAAAATATGCTATTTTTGTATAATCATATTAATTGAGATGTACAGACACAGACAGTAGAAATGGGACACCGAGATCCTAAAATACTAGTCCCCCTGCAAAGCGTTGGGCAACATACGCGTACATAATGCATTGAAGGAAAGTCAGTATTTCAGCATCGAGGTGTCCCATGTTTATTGCTTGTGACTGTACACAGTACGTTATTTAATGAACAATATTTTGGTCAGTTATCACCCGTGGAGGTACATAGTGGTTTGGATCCCACGTTAAGTGCAGGCCCAGTCTCGATTAGTCTATAAGTGTATAAAGTGGAATTAAAACTCAAACTCCAGAGGAGATCTAGACTGAATGGATTGATTTGTTGTTTTAAGTCCACTTTATGCACAGTAAGGCTAATCGGGACTGGACCTATAGTTTTAAAGTGGGATCCGAACCACTATGTGCCTCCACCGGGAATCGAACCCGGGACCCCTTGATTACAAGGCGACGACACTACCACTGCGCCTTCGGGGAGGCCGTAGATCTAGACTGAAGTTGGTAACTCTGGACGTGACCTACAAGAAGAGTAACGCCCTTTAGTCGACTTGCTAGCTACGTTAACGACCGGCTGGCTTTGAAGTCCACGGAGTGCGCCCACCAGTTGCAACAATCACATTCAACCCACAGTGTTGCCACACATCTACTGTACGCCACCTTGTCCCTCCGCGCACAAGCACCTTCCCACGGTCTCCACATTGAAGTTGCAAAGTACGGCAACAGCGTATCTGCAGTCATGTGACTTTGAGACTCCACGTGGAGTAGACGAGCAGAATGACAGCTGCGCCCATTGGCTGAAGTTTCAGTGTGATTGGACGAAAGCAACTCGCCCGCTATTTATCCCCACCCACGTTCGTGCCGGCAGCTTTCTTCAGTTCTTCGACGTTAACAAAGTAAACACGTGGACTATACTCACAAGACAATCTTCATTTTCATCGTCACAATTAACCTAAAATGGCGGAAAGGCGACGTTAAACCATTAAAATAACAATACAAAAAAGTGGATTCTTGAAAACCCTTCTTTTACAAGGCTCAAACTTGTTAAAACTTGCAGGGATGTGTGTATTGTACGCTCGAAAACAACTCTCAAAATGACTGGTTATTTTTTTTTTTTTCAAAAGTGTTTGTCACAATTCGCGAACAATTGAAACTGGAAAGAACCATAACTCGCACCTGTGTTTTCACTCCACGCTCCGTCGTCAGGAAGTGTACGTTCGTCCAAAATCCAGTCACGAACTCACGCCCATCAAATGGAAGACGTTTTTTGCCTCTCGCGCTATATGTGCCCAGCACACAGAAGCGAGCGGAGAAGAATCTCGTTAGAGAGCGAAGGGGAGATGCTTTGTGCACGACAGATCTATCTTGTTGTCAGCATCCATCTCTCGCACACACAGAGAAGAAAAGAGCTGGCAAATTTATGATCGAGTTACCTCAGCTGTCGCAGTTATCGAATAAAATTCTCTCATACGTGGCCTAAAACATCTACAAAGACAGCTGTCGCAAGAGATGATACCGTGGAGTAATACACCTGCCTATTGAGGCTGTATTTCCATATTGATATGGAGATACATGTACTTGGTTTGGTACTATTTCCACAGAATATGTTCGGAAATGTTGCATGCTTAAATTCTTGGTTCCAGTACTGACATCAAGAGCGGACCTCTCCACATCCGACCAAGACTCCTCAACGATTTTGGTTCAAACTCTTGACATCAATAGCGGACCTCTTCACATCCGACCAAGACTCCTGAACGCTCTTGGTTCAAACTATTGACATCAAGAGCGGACCTCTTCACATTCGACCAAGACTCCTCAACGATTTTGGTTCAAACTCTTGACATCAATAGCGGACCTCTTCACATCCGACCAAGACTCCTGAACGCTCTTGGTTCAAACTATTGACATCAAGAGCGGACCTCTTCACATTCGACCAAGACTCCTCAACGATTTTGGTTCAAACTCTTGACATCAAGAGCGGACTTCTTCACATCCGACCAAGACTCCTCAACGATTTTGGTTCAAACTCTTGTGATTTGTTTTGGTTTTTATTAGGTATTTCGTAACATCCCTCATAAAACTGAGAAACTTTGAGGCATGAAGGTCATAGCCCGATCACCAGCCGTTGCACTCATAGGTATCTAAGGAATGCCATGTCAGAAGTTAACCAACCTTCCTGAATTAGTGGTATTGCAAACAGGTAAATAAGGTGCTGAGCCAAAAGGTATTATAGGGTAATTACTCGGCATTATGGAGAAAGGAGGGAGGATAAGTATTGAGTGCAACGGGCGGTGAGGGGTCATTTCCATGAGACACCGGATTGGAAGCAGCAGGAGAGTTTTGGGAGAGCTCTACAGTCTCGCGCCGAAGTGTTCACTCTGAAGGTCAGAGCTATCAGCAAAGACATGTAATTAATTACCTCTTCTAACCATGTGTGATCCAGACTTGAAAGCGTAAAATCCAAATGGTTGTTTTGCCATCTCTTGAATATGTGTTTCACCTCTCCCTTCTTGCCACTGAGCTATCAGCAAGAGGCGAGTGTTCTTTTGTCGTGAGGATGAATGGTGATCGAGCTACTCCACCCATCGGGACATCTACACGTCCCTGGTTCCATCCCCATTCCTAGGACAACGTTACGATTTATAGTCGCAAAAAAAACACCCATGCACATGTCGGGATTCTAACCGTGAATCCTTTGCGCCGTAGTGCTCTGTTCTAACCACACTGACATGGGAAATTAGGAATCGATATTCATCTCGAACTTATTGCGTAAATTAAGTCTCTTAGCCCGCGTAATCCTTAACATGCCTTTGCCTATTTCGTTAAGTAAAAAGAAAATGTCACAGCTACTTTTCAGTTGACTAAAAACAAATGCACACTTCCATAGCAACATGAAATTTCACATGCAGGCCCCCGTGGCGGAGTGGTTATCACAGCGCTACGACGGCAGGGGTCTCTGATTCGAATCCCGTCCTCGCCAGGGTGTTGTTCTTTGTGAGTGTCCCTTCATCAGTGTCATCACTCGCGAATAGCCAAAAGTAGCACAAAAGCGAAGTAAAATAAACCAAATCAATCAAAGAAATTTCACATCAATTAATGCTTTTTTCAATTAACTCTAGGAAGATTGATTGATTTGCTTAATTTACTTCGCTTTTTGTACCACTCTTTTTGCGAGGATGGGGATGAGTGATAATGTGATGGAATTTATGAATGGATACTCACAAACATCCATGCCCAGGCCGGGATTCGAACCCTGGACCTCTGGCGTTTAACCGTAGGAAGAGATTGAACAGTGCTTTCAATGTGGGATTTGTATACGAAATCGTATCGTACCCAAGGTATTGGGTAAGACGTATAAAGTATTAGCATAGCAGGAAGCAGAGAAAGGAATGCGGAATAAGCAATGAGGGAAACGTTAGGTTATTGACTTGGGAGACGACGAGGCTTGGAGTGTTGGAATTGACAGGGAGTGGGGTCAGTTGGCGAGAAAACGAGACAAAGAGTAAGGACTGCAGATTGTGAGAGAGAAGCGAAGTGAAGAACGATTAGGACAATGGTGTGTGATGAGATTGATGTCTGACAGGGAGGTCAGACAGGTGATATTTGAGAGGACAAGTGTGGGAATAATCTTCATCTATTTGTAAGGCAAGTAATATCCTTTACTAAACCAATCCATATCGGTTCAGTCATGGACAGTACAAAAACCCAAATCTAACTTAAGTTAATTTCTATCGCCATTTCTTTAAGGTAACCTCTCGCAATTATCACATTTAGGCCAAGCAAGTGATAACCATCTGAAAGATGAATGAGGAATAAATACATCACCCAATTCAATCTAAAGGTTCTTGGTTCGTAACATTGCGTTACATGATGTAGCTACGTTACGTGATGGAGATGCTGGGTACCGACCCCAGTACCTCTCACAAGCCAAGCGAAATAACATCTTCCTGCAACCTGTAGATGTTCGTTGTTAGGTGTGTAGAATGTAGGTTTTATTTGGAAGTTGTAAACCGCGGCTACATCACGGCCTTTCACTCCCTGCTTTCTTACTTTCTCTTCTGTCGTCTCGTTTCTCTTGTACGGAAGACAGTAATGGAACTATAAACAGTTTATGTTCGTCATCGGGATTAGTGCGTGACATGGGAGGAGGGTGCATCTTCCCTCGCGGAGAGCGTGTTCCGCGCTGAGATGACTTCCGTTTCTCTCCCAGCATCCCAGGCAATGACGTAAATGTTGCTCCAGATATGTTATTTCATGTAATATAGGGGTAAAATGCAATATGCCGTGAAAAATATGATTGATTCTGCCTGGCTTAATCTGCCTTGCTGCTTCTACGTTGTATCTCTAGGTGTTTCTCCAGTCTTTGAGATGACATCTTTGAGAGTTGAAGCATTGTTGACGTCATATCTACAAGTCTGCGCGTTTGGACTGAGAACATTGTTTAAAAATCGAGACTTAACAAGTCTTAGAGACGAGACATGCTTAGTGCTTGGGAATATGTCTAAACTAGTCTTGACAGAAGCTCTGTCTCGTCTCGATTTATAAGCCCGTCTTGTTTTGTCTCGAAGGTTATGTTGTAAACAACATATACAGCTGGTCACCGCCCAAACTTTCACAGCACATAGAGGTTATTATGAAATAGCTTTTCTTAATGCAGTTTTTTCCCGTTCGATGCCTCGTTTCGACGCTACGAGCCCTCGAATGAATGGACTCTTCTCCCGGCTACGTATGCTACCACGCAGCACATACAGTTACCACCAATTGACTCGCCAATTAACATAAACAAAACGTATGACTTATCTGAAGAAGTCGCATTCTAACGTATTTTTTTTAAGTAACAAAGGTGATAGGTGTATTTGCATGAATCATTATAAGCATATTCATGTACTTATCGCATACGGTAACAAACATTTGACAATGTTTCTTTCTCCTTTCTTTCAGGTAAGGATTTTCGACTGCTGTCCCATTATGCAACAGCTCATTAGTTCTTGAACGCAGAGTAAGGTAAAGTAGTCAAGAGTTAGCTACAACTGCCTCATGTCATCTAGTGTTCGTGTGTGAATATGAGTGCGGCACTTTCCGACCGCGGAACGCATGCCTAGCTTGAGTGAACTAATCCTACTAATGAAAAATGCGTTATCCGTTTGTGAACAACTCGAAAATATGATTTAATAGCAAGGAATGTTAATCGCACCCTAATTATGGCAAGGAATATTCACTTAATTTATTAAATTACAAGAGGACTAGCCTACTCCCCTTCTGTTCTGACGTCACTGAGGAAAAGCAGAGGGGCTGATGTTATTTTTTTTCTCGTCCCAGCAGCCAGCGAGCGACGTCTCCTCCACAAAGGCTTCGGCACGTCTTAGTCCAGGCTCCTAGAAATCTCCCCATCTTAGCCCGCAGGCACTCCTCCGGGAAGTGATGGGAGGAGAATTATTGTCATCTTAAATCCATTCATCACTCGAATCGCGTGGGCTGTCTCTGCTCTGAGACGGCGGGTGGATGTGGCAGGGGTGGTAGGAAGGGCAAAAAGCTTTCAGCAGCCTTAATCTAGCTCATTCAACCCCACGGTTCGTTTTTTTCCTACCGATCACTATTAGAATTTCATGTACTAGTATGTAGATATTGCACAGGGTGTCTACAAGTCAAGAAATCAACAGATAGGTCAAGAAATTTTGCATGTGGTCAAGAAGTTTTGCTATTTTTTACAGTAATGAATTTACATTGTTTTACCTGTACTGGGATTTGATAAAATTGAGTATTGGGAAATCTGAAATTGTATTGAGTTGTGGTTAATTTTTTTTCACTTTATGAGTGAAGTTTTGTAAAAGTTTTCATAAATCTGACTTCACCATTGAATTCCTGATGAAATTCTAGCCCAAATCCATACCCCACATGCCCCGCTTCCCATTTAAAGAAATGAAGTTTGATCCAAGATGGCAGACGTTGTCATCACATGCACCAAAACGTGTCCCTCTAGGCTTAACATATTACTACCATGACCAATTACTGAAATCTACACTCACTTTCATTTTATAAGGGGTGGTCAGGGACTTTTGACTCACCCTGTACGTTAATAGATAGATAAAGCAAGCCTAAATCTCTTGCTAAAGTACAGCTTCAGTTTCTCATCCTAACCAGCCTTGTGGTAGGGGTTTTTCATTGAATGAAAATATTTATTTTCTTATTTTCCAACTATGAGTAGGAAGCGATTAAATAAATGTTAAGAAAAGGCCAAAAATGTCAAGAGAAAGTCAAGAATTTTGGATTTATTTTTTGTAGACACCCTGTTTTATCAGTGTTGGCACTTGATGCCTACAGTTTCGGTCCGGCGTGTCAGTGGTTTATCTTTATTTCTCTTTCTTTATTGCAAGAGGAAGTAAGAGAGAAGATGTACAAATAAAGAGGAGAGGAACAGAGAAGAATTGTTTTTATTGTAATGAAAGAAGATGATAAAGAAATTGAGGGAGAAAGGAAGAGAGAAACAGAGAACGAGGAGAGAGAGAGAGAGATTAATCTTCCCAATATGATTTCAATACAATCTGGACTTGTGTTGTGTGTTTACGATTGGCCTTTCGTCAACTTCATCTGGTCACCATTCATCCTCATCTTCGCGATTAGCCAGAGGTGGCCGAAAAGCGAAATAACTTATTTGAATGTACAGGGTGTACCAAAAGTCCCAATACCCCCCGTTTGAATTGCAGACAAAGCTGCAAAATGTTATTTTAACAGCATGCGTATCATGAGAGGATGGTATATAATTATATCAGACAAATGACCACCATTTACTCCAGAGGATCTGTGTGTACACCGCCATTTTCATGGCACAGTATTGTTCGCCCCCAGGTGCGATGTGAAATCCTCCGTAACATGGCTGGCGTGAGGGAAGCAAACACACTGCGAACAGCTTCTTGAGGTTCCTCAGTTGTCTGATAACGATTTTGGGCGACTTTCTGTTTGATGTACCCCCATAGCACATTATCACAAGATGTCAAATCTGGACTTCGGGGTGGCCATTTCAGAGGTGCTGGTAAATTTGGCGATCCTCGTCCAATTCATTTGTCTCTGAACACATCATTGAGGCATTCTCTTACACGTACCAGCACCTCTGAAATTGCCACCCCGAAGTCCAGATTTGTCATCTTGTGATAATGTGCTATGGAGGCACATCGAACAGAAAGTCGCCCAAAATCGTTATCAGACAACTGAGGAACCTCAAGAAGCTGTTCGCAGTGCGTTTGCTTCCCTCACGCCAGCCATGTTACGGAGGATTTCACAGCGCACCTGGGGGCGAATAATACTGTGCCATGAAAATGCGGTGTGCACACAGATCCTCTGGAGTAAATGGTGGTCATTTGTCTGATTTAATGATATACCATCCTCTCATGATACGCATGCTGTTAAAATAACATTTTGCAGGTTTGTCTGCAATTCAAACCGGGGGGGGGGGGGGATGGGACTTTTGGTACACCCTGTATAATTTTACTATTGCAAGAAAAGATGAAACATTTTTCAACTATGTCCGAATTCTACATAGCCTGAAGAGAATAGAACTGCAAACGTGTACTCACATATTACATGTATGAACTAGCACCAATTTCAATACGGCATTGGAGAAGCCAGTGTATAGAATAAGAAAAATAAGAATTAGGAAACGTCTATACAGGCTTCGTGCAGTTGTGTGTGTCTGCGCGCGTCCAGCCTTACACATAAACTTCCCGTCCACATCAGTGTGAATTTTCCTTCGATATCGCTTCGGCGGATATAAATCAGTCAGGCTGCCAGATGCTGTCAATAACCATTCCAAGAAGGAGAAAAACACCACTGTCGGGTCATATTACAAAGTATCCGCGCGAATCATAACCCAATCTGTAAAGTGGATTTCGGGAGTGGCTTTGTTTTTTTTTTTGCCCCTCGTATCTGCAGAGAGAAGAAGAGCAAAACTTTTCCACCGTGCATCTTCACTCCCGAGAAGTTCCGCTGTCTTCTCCAACCACCTTTCTCGTTTATCTCCGGATGATAAACAGCCCCTAGCAACGGGAAGGTGCATAAAGGCCAAGGACTGCTCTGTTCCCGGATCTCTAATGGCTGTTTACCTCCCGAGTTATCTTTGTAGTCCGTGTCTAATATTTCATCCCGGTCGCGTAAGTTGAATGAGCCCCCACTTAAATTGCCGGCCCTGGAATGCAATCGCACGTGTCACGTTCTGTGGAAATGCTTCCGGTACCATTTCGCCCTGCGTGCCCTGTTTGTTCTATTTTGAGTTGAGATCAAAGATTTTGCCCCCACTGAATGTGCAAAACGGCCTCTCGCTTCTACAAGTTCTGTGTGCTTGCAAAGTATTCTTATCACAAGGAATACAAATTGAAGAACCAAATGCAATTATCTTCTGGCAAAGTCAACATAAATAACTTCCCAGTTTTTACAACGTGTCTACGAGGGTCGATCAATAAGTAAAGCAACGTGTCACTTCAGTAAACTCGGCCAGAACAAACTCGAGAAAGCATCCGTTGCATATTTCGGGACGAAATTTCTTCAGCTGCCACACCGTCGCGCATCTTTCCCTCCATCCTTTCAATTCGGGCCACGAGAAAGCCTTCTCCACTCTACCCCTCCCCTCTTTGCGCGAGTACGCTGCTCAGTACGAGCGTTTCTGCGCAGGTTCTCTTGCCTGTGGGCCCACTGTAACTCTGCCCCGGGTATCACTGGAGCGACCGAACGAAAGCAAGTCTCTGCGCAAGTAGTAACTCCAGAGGACTCGACTGATGAAAGCGTGTAAGGGAACGGGATTGCGTGGGTCTCTTATATGCGACCTTGCACCAGAGATTCCCTGGATAAAGTATATGTTGTCAAACTCTGCCTAACCGTGCTAGTCTTGTTCTTGCGATCAGCATGATACAATTTTGCTACCATATGCACACTATCTCAATTCTCACGTGTGTGTACCTTAGAACCAGTGTTGTTAAAAGTCCAAGAAACCCATAAATTCTAATGGGTTCTATTGGGTTCCGTAAAAGGACCGGGACCTTTTTCTTCGCATAATTTAAATTCGGTCCAAGTTGCGTATTGTTTCATTTCAATACGGAACTTGGACCGGATATAAATTGATCCGGAAAAACTTGGTTCCTGGACCGTATTTAAATTCATCCGAAAAATAGGTTCTTGGAACGAACTGAAATACTTTACAAATAAAAAGGTTCTTTATTTTATTTTATTTATTGCAATTTCCAGTACAGCAGAAGCCATTTTAAACCGGAAAGACACAACAGTAAAACAGTACCCTAGTGTTAAAAAGAACACAAGAACACATGAAACATGATAAAATAAAATAAACAAAATATAAACAAAAGCAAGCCAAGACAGTACCAACGTAAACAGATTACTTTCACAATGCATTACTTATGTACAATTGTTTCTAAGTTGGTGACAAGACTAATATGAACTGAAAATATCTACTTGGTTTGAGATGATATTGAATTGGTTCGGTAGCCTATGGAATAGTGAACGTTGTATGAGTGATAGTCTGGGAGTTGCAGTGTGGAAAGTCTCCTTGCTCCGTGTTTTATGTCTGGGCACTCTGAGGGAGAGTTCGTGGAGTGGGATGCTGCATCTTAGGTTTCCATTAAAGATCTTATGTAGTAATTTCATACCTGCAACGTATCTACGTGATTCTGAAAGTATTTGTTTAAGTTTACAAGCAGGTCTCTCTTAGGTAGGTGTCTCAGGGCTCTCTATATCGAACGATGGAGAGGAAAAAGCTGAGAACACTGTCGATCTTGGAGGTATGAGAAGGGGCAGCCATGTTCAAGATGGGTGAACAGTATTCTAGAATGGGGGACACAAAAGTTTTGAAGTAAATGGAAAGTGCTTTAGAGTTATGGATTTGCTCATTTTGTTTGCACCGGAATTGCATTTATTTAAAATTTCTGGTCTTTTATCAACCCTGCTTAGAGCCTCCCAGATTGCATAATAATAATAATGTCGTCTTGTAATTAAGGAGTCTTGGATTACATCCTGGAGGAGGCACGGTGTCCAGTTTAAACTGTAGGTCCAGTCTCGATTAGCCATTCTAGCCATAAAGTGAACTTAAAAAAGACATTTTGACCCTGTTGTGTGTGCATACATGTGAGCACATTGGCTATTTATCCATTATTTTAACGTTGTTACTAAATGTTCCGATTTCTATACACTAATGCCCTTCATAATGATTGGTAAATATTCGTTAAAATGAAGGATAGGGGAACGACTGAGCAAAAATTAACACTTAAATAGTAAAGATGTAACGGGAATTCATCAAATATACTAAAAGTTAGGGGAACGCAATAAAATTATAAATGTTCTGTTTATTTTTCCTGTGTAAATAAATTAAGTTTGGAATGGGAATATATTTCTTTAGAAGTTCATAAATGGGAGACATAATTATATTGACGCAGTCGGGGAACTTTGTAGTCAGGTAATTACCCCATCCTCCTCTCTCTCTCTCTCTCTCTCTCTCTCTCTCTCTCTCTCTCTCTCTCTCTCTCTCTCTCTCTGTTATTGGCAGAGTTTTCCTGAAAGGAAAATGAACGTCGGGCACACGATTTGGGGTGGGGGGGAGGGACAAACTAACTGCTAAGAACATACAAGTCAGGGAAATTTGCTGTTTTTCTGGGAAAATTTTTGCGAAAGTTCCCTAAAAGTAGGTTTTTGAACAAATATGAAAAGGACAAGGAAGAAATTTTAAATGTGTTGTGGACAAACCGTGCTACAGTTTGATATACTGAGTATTATCAGCAGTTACAGTTGAAATTGCATATTAACTACTCTTAGAAAAAGGGGTCATATTTTGAACTATATTCAACTAGAAATATGCTACGTTCAATAAATGACTATGGGCAATTACCACTTTCTTGTTGCAATTGTTGGTTTGTATTTGCTACATATTAAGATTAATACATATATATTACTAAATTTTACTATAATTATGTATTACTTATTCTATAATTATGATTTTTGATTAAAAAATGTGTTTATCATTAGTCAAAACTTGGGAAGTATTACATACAAGCTCACCCCTCATCTCAACAGTCAGTTTGTGTTAAGTTTTGCGTCTTGTTTCCATCGTTTAGTGGGTTTCTAAGTGTACTGTTTAGCTAAAATGTAGTGTCCTTCTTGTGTAAATGTGTAAAACCATGAATTGCACTGGAAAAGTTTTGGCTCTTGGTCTGGAAACGTCAGGGAATTTGGTTTTTTGTGAAATTGTAGACATCCTGCAAGTATCTTACGAAAGACACACAGCACAGAAATACAATTTTATACAACTATAGCGTTATAACATCATTAAGCCTTGTTTCCATGATATGAAAAACTCAATATCCCGACCAAGGCAGAAATGTATTTTATTATAGAACATAAACTAAACGTAACGTTTCAACCTTCTAGCAAGGTCTTCTTCAGACTCTGCACCAAGTACATATGTAACAAGGTACAAAACAGGGCGATATATTTTCTCCCCTGGAGACTATTAGAATGTTGTTCTGGAACATTCTATCAGGTGGCTTTCCCTTGTCAACTGTACTTTCACCTGAGAGGCTAAATATTTTCTTCCATCTGGAATGTGATTGGACTCTTTATCTCACGCTCTTTTTCCTTCATTCTTCTTCCTTCTTCTCTCCTCTTTCTCTCTTGTCCTTTCCACTCTTTCTAACACCTTCTTCCATGCTTTGTTTATCTTCAGTCTCCCATTCAACTTTATTCTCTATTTCCTTGGCCTCGTTCCCTTTTCTCACTAGTATTCTCTTCTCCCTTCCTATCTGCTTAGCCTCATCCCGCTCTGTCATGTCCTGTTTCTCTCTCTCTCTCTCTCTCTCTCTCTCTCTCTCTCTCTCTCTCTCTCTCTCTCTCTCTCTTAAGTTAAGCATATTGAGTTTTTCAACTATAGCGTGTAAGAATATGTAATGTATTTAACTACAGCGGGTAAGAATATGTAAAATAGAGCCCTCCGTTAGGTCAGATTTGCAACATGAATGGATAAGATGGAGATACTTTGCTAGAGGCATGAAAATTGTTAGAGTATCCGGGACATGTGAATAATTGCCGTGTGATTCTCCTTTTCAGTTGCTCACCACTTCGCTCTCGAGAAAATGAGCTTTCCCTTGTTCGTAGGTTCTCCCCTTTCCAAGACAAGTCGCTTCTCGGATGATCTGGGAGGGAAGCAAATGCGTAAGGCGAAGTTGCAGTGGAATTGTGGTGCAGTGGCTGAATTCAATTACAAGTTGTTGCTTTGAGCTCAAGAATCAGAGACTGAAGCGGTTTCGACCTGGGTATATACTGCAATGCAGCTCTCGGTTCAAGGCATTCTGGTTCGAGTGTATTCAGCGTTCAGTGTTTGTATGACCATAGGCGTGCGCAAACCTTCTGATTAGTTTAGTCGGGAAAGAAAAACCTCATTCCATCTCAGTTTTATTGTATTGATGGATACGAAAACAGGGGGGTTGGGGTGGTATGTAGATAGTGTACGGACCCACAGAAAGCACTGTATTAGAAGAATTCCAACTTCCGTGACATCAATGTTCTTTCCCCCCCCCCCTTATTTCCTCTCTCTGTGATTCAGAGACTAATATTTATTCATTTCCAATGTATGGACAATTTATTCTTCAACCACAGGTAACGCAACCAACGAATAAATTATGTTGGTTAGTGTTATTAACAAGAAATTTGCTGGAGAACGAAGTGGAATCTTCTCAGTGGTTGCTTTCAACTTTTGTCGACTTGAAAATACTTTTTTCTTTACGGTAGAGCATTATATTGTTTATAATACGTATCTGTGATAAGATTCCTTTACTCTAAATTTCTAATTGAGAGTATTAGGGGGGAGCAACTGCCCACTCTTGCCCCCATGTGCGCACGCCTATGTAAATGAAGTAACAGTAATTACGACGTGGACAGAGTTACACACGGAATATCGCCAGGACGTGTAAGATGTGTGCCTTTTTAGTGCGGATAATCAGGGGTGTGCTCCAAAATTACTGACAGAATTATCAAACTTTAACCCATACGTTCATGGACGATGGTGTGTATAGTGTGCTGAAATTCAACTTCAGCAACGTTGTTTCAAGGAAACCTGATCGCTATGCGAAAGCATCATCTTTCAACACGGTGATGCCAGGCCTCACATCCAGTGATGTGCAACCTTTCAATAATGCTATTTCCAACGAACAATCTCGCATTTTTTTCCGGCAGCAACTGTTGGGTAATATTGACAAAAAAACCGGCGCTGTCATGAGACAGCTATTTCATATAGTATTGCATTTATTCCTCAGTAAACTTTTCGTACTTATCACATTTGTTCAACAATTGACCTGCTCGGGAGTAAACCTTTATAACCCACAAAAGTATGAAACGGAGAAAAACACAGGTGAAAGTCCCATTACATTGTGGCTTATGGGGTACCTAGATGTTCCTTGCGTTACTGACCATTACACTACAGTGAATTCATTAGTAACCGTAGTTTCATGACATCAATTTAATAATTTCCAACTGAACTGATGGAGAGATTATTAAAACCTTAGTACGAAATTGATGTTAGCTACTGAAGCATGTCGAAATTGAATTTTAATTAAATCCCCACTGGTGTATATTGATGGTACTAGTATTTTCTTTTTAATATCGTGTTGTGCATTATTGAAGTGCTGTCGATTAGAGTGTATCATGAGTCGCATGGTTACAGTATTTACTTCCCAATTCGATAGGCCTCTGTGGCGGAGTGTTAGCACATCGTACTTCGACGCCAGGGGTCCCGGGTTCGAAATCCGGCATGGGTGTTTATTGTGAGTGTCCATCATATCATCACTCAAACTCAGCTTCGCGATTAGCCAAAAGTGGCAGAAAAGCGAACTAAAATAAATCAAATGAATGAATTCCCAATCAGGTTAATTTCCTCCCATTTAAGCACGTAGGAATTACCGTAATTGTTATTTCTAATTGCACATGAATACATTTCAGTAATAGAACCTAATTGAAGGGCTGGGGTGTAAAACATTTCGTCATTTCCGAGTTCATTAAGAAAAAAGGTTATTAGAAGCTTTACTGTAGATAAATTGATTTGTTGTTGTGTTTACCAATTTCAGAAGGCTTCACTGAGTGCAATGCGAATTGTATGACATTGCAATTTCACTCGAAAATTGAAAGATGGCACCTTTTACTTTGTAACTCAAAAATGACCAAAATGTCACTTGTTTCACACCCGAGCCATTCAATTAGTAAAATAGTAGCATTTCCAACAGTGGTGATGATTTTTTTATAGTCTCTGCAATTTGTTTACGATGTTTCGCGAATTTGTACCGAACTCGGGAACGGATTGAAATATTCCTATTATACAGGGTTGATCATTTTCGATTACTCAGTTTGAAAATAATATACTCAGCCTGGAACTCCAAAAATGTGATATCATCCTTTTCACTACACTTGTCCATTTACATACATGCCACGTAGACTTTACCACTGCGTTTTGTTTTGTGTGCATTTGCTACAGTTATTTGTGAAACATTTAGCCATGGAGCGCTGGCCCATTCAATGGCCCGCCAGATCCCCCGACCTAACTGCCTCAGACTTATTCCTTTGGGGGCACTTGCAGGATAAGGTGTTTGCAACCAGAATGGGAAGTGTGGAAGAGCTGAAGAAACTCTTCCGGGGTTATGCGCTCACTTTGCTCCCTGATGTCCTTGACCGTGTCATGCAAAGTGTCCGTAATCGTCTTGTGCAGTGCATTGCTAAACAAGGTGGTCATTTGGCAGACATAGTGTTTCACAAATAACTGTAGCAAATGCACACAAAGCGCAGTAGTAAAGTCTACGTGGCATGTATGTAAATGGACAAGTGTAGTGAAAAGGATGATATATAATTTTTGAAGTTTCATTGTCTCTAGGGCTGCATATATTATTTTCAAACTGAGTAATCGAAAATGCTCACCGTGTATGATAACTATAAGGGACACCGTTCCGCATAAGAAACGATTAGGATAACGAACGCTCTCCTCGAAAGGCTTGCGTTCGTTATACGAGACACCACTGTACTTAGACACAACTTTTAACTCCTCGGAAATGTTAGAGAAATTGATCCCAAAACGTTGTCTAATTTTCATACTAAGAGCATAAGTGGACATCCGGAGACTGAATTCAATGAGCCTATACGCGAGGGGGAGGTATGAACAACATGTCAGAGCTGGGAATAGCTTCGTTATTTATGGATGTTCCTCGCAATGAGATTAGATCAGCGCAAATTGAGATGGCAATCATCGGAAGGAAGCAGAATATGGATCGATAGACGGTTAATAGTGACAGATGGCTTCAAGTCATCGCAGCCGTCGTAATGACCCGTGGCAGGATATAGATGTTGATGCCGTGTGAAGGGTCCTCCAAACAATGTTCCAGTGTATCCAGTTGAAGGGCGTGGTTGTGGCTGGAACGGTGAGGTCAATCACAGCTAATGTAATGAAGAGGTGCCTGTATCGCCTCACATTACAGAAAATGGGCACAGATCTCATAGGATTCGCTAATTAACGAACACAAACATTCTACAAGGGCAAATCGAAAAGTATTTTCCCCAATTGTTTTCAGCCGAAATAATAAACACGCAGGGAAATTTAAATATAGGATTTGTTCTATGTACCTTGCACTATTTTTCCTCAGTCACCACAGCAGCTCAGGTGTTTGTCCCGGACAGCGGTCTTCGCTTCGTCGTCGCAAATGAACCTCTGTCCTGCCAGGAACTTCTTCAGTGGATCAAACACGTGGAAATCACTAGGGGCGAGGTCTGGACTATACGGTGCCTGCTCGAGAATCAGAATCTCCCATTCGAATGACTGAAGTTTGTCGATGGTCCTGTTTGCCACGCGGACAATGTTTTCCGTTGTGAGCGAGGAGCGAAAGCCGCTCATTGTCATGACTCGAAGGTTTTCTCGGGCATTTTCGAACTCTCACCACCACCACCGCAAACTTCTCAGAGCGAGACACTTGTCCCCGTACGTCGGCTTACAAGCAACTATCTTTTAAAAGATAGTTGGTGGGCATCAAGGATCAACATTAGAATCCCTCCTTACAGGGAAACAGGCTTTCGTCAAAATGGCCGTTCTGCGCTGTGTATGGGGGTCTGGAGATAGCATTGCTCAGGTATACACATTCGGGTTGTCTCACAGAGAAAGTCACCAGTAATAATGCCTAATTTCCGTTTAGTTACGCAATCACATACAAACATAATTATTATTTTTCTTCCATTAAACCTTGTCTCAAGAAACTGTACGGTCTGTAACGGTTTTTGCAGATTGAGTGTCTCTTTATGTTCCTTTCAACCTTAGCCAACTTTTGACACTAACCGCACAAGAATAAACGATGCTCTCCGTCAACTGGGAAGTTTCTTCGCCAGCCGAGATGCCATGAAGATACATTAGCCTCCCTGTCCCTGCCTGAACATTGACCGCAGCAGCACACATTTGGCGTTCCGGGGGAGAGAGGTGCGGGGAATAAAATAGATGAATCCTCAACCTCCCAAGGGAGCTTCCTAGTGTCAGCTCGGGAAGCAGTCATACGTCATCTTACCTTCGCCCACCCCCCGTAAGGTGTGAACAGTCCCAAATGTCTCGCGGAAGTGTTCAAAATAGCTTCTAAGTTGGGGACGTGGAATAGCGGGTTTTTCCGTCTGCCAGCGCGCTATATATCACTAGGAAAAGACGTTCCACAGGGTATTATATAATTGAAATGGCCACCTAGAGTAAGGCTTTATGAAAGTCCATAAATGAAAACTTGGGCTTCAAGTTCCAAAGGGTTAATTCCATCGGCTTATATCGAGGATCTTGGTTTCGATACATTAACTTCTAAGCCTTCTTTCTACCTAATACATTAACTCCACGCACAAAAGTAAATGCATTGTTGAAAAAACATAGCCCTAATCAAATGAATCATTGAGAAAAATACATGAAAATACACATAAATTGATGCATTATAATTAGGGTGCGGATTTTTGCCTATTTGCCTTTTATATTCCTTTGTAGTAAAACATAGGCTTTAATATATAAAGTTTGTTTCATGGGGTTTCTATTTCGAAAATTCATTTTTATATTGCCTACAAATGCCTATTTTAGGGTTATCGCCTATATTGCTTAATCGTGCCTAAAATGCCTATTCTATCAAATTTTTTACACGCCTACATCGAAGGGGGTAACCCCTTATTTAGGTTGAAGTGACGGAAATCTGTTATTCGCCAGATTTGAGGGTCGCGAGGGAAATAAGAAATGTCCCTTAATCAGGGTAAGAAAACTGTATAACCTGTTGGTGACTCATACTTAGACAAATCGACGCGAGGGGTTCCTGGTTTGAATCCCGACCTGTGAATGGCCGTTCTTTGTGAGTGTCCATTCATCAATTTCATCATATCATCACTCATTTCATTGTTGATGCGTAAAAGGTCTATTTTTAGTGCCTTTTAAGTGCCTATTTCATCATTTTGAGGTTTTAAGATAATAATAATATCGTCTTTATTGAGAGGGCGTGTTTCGGCCTCGCGGGCCGTTCTTACAACAAACCCTTAAAAAAAAAAAAAAAAAAAAAAAACATATTACAATTAACACTTTAACACTTCTTGAAAATCATTGTTGCAGTAGAAAGAATAAAAAAAACAACTAAAACATTCATACCTATAATGTAAAACAATTAATGTACCGAAGGTACAGAGTTAAATCTAAAACCACAATTAGAATACAATTATTACAACTAAAACTAATACATCATTCCCATTCATTACAGAAAAGACAAATCTAGACACTGTTGTTTGGACAGTAGATGCTTCTTTAGGTTTAATTTATGTGTTCCAGGGTGGAGCTCCCCTGAGGTCAGTGGTGGGGAGGTCATTCCATTCTTTTATTGCGGTGACTACGAGGGTCACTATTTATATTTTGAGCCTTGGCAACACTGATTGAAGTTAGGCGCGATTTGACGTTTGCACGGAATCGTCTGGCATTATTGACCATAACGTACTTCAAATGTTTTGTCAATAGCTTGATTTCTGTTGTTTATGTTGCCTTGGAGATTGCGCGACAACAATAAAATGAAATTAACTCGTGAACATTTTCGTCCGATGATGTTTTACGATTTTCGACGTGGATTATCAAGACAAGAGTGCATCGATCAACTTACTTCCACATTTGGCGATGAAGCCCCATCCTTTGCCACTGTGAAACGCTGGTATAACGAATTTAATCGTGGCCGCCATTCGCTCACCCACGAGATTCGCGAAAGTCGTCCAAAATCAGTTGTTGTTCAAGAAAACATTGATGCTGTGCAAAACCTAATACTGCAAGATCGCCATGTGACATACTGTGAGATGAGGCAACCATAGGCATTAGTTCCACCAGCATATATAAAATATTACATGATCATTTAGCTGTGAGAAAATACGGAAAACAAACGCCGTCGGATCATTCTTCATCAAGACAATGCCAGCTGTCACACATCTCGTCTAACAACCGACTTTATGAACAGTCAAAAAATCGAATTGATGGGTCATCCGCCGTACAGTCCTGATTTGGCACCCAATGACTTCTTCTTGTTCCCGAATGTCAAGAATAAATTGCGTGGACAACGATTTTTGTCGGCGGAAGACGCCGTTGATGCGTTCAAAAACCGTATCATGGAGGTGTCTCAAGAAGATTGGAAAAACTGCTTTGACAAATGGTTCGAACGAATGCAAAAGTGTATTGACCATAAAGGAGAATACTTCGAAAAACAATAAAGCAGTTTTCAATGCCAAATTCCTGTTTTTTAATTGTTAGGCTCAAAATATAAATAGTGACCCTCGTATGAATTTCCATAGAATGTTGTTCTGTGTACAGGAATCGTGAATTGTGTTTTTTGACGAAGGTTAATTTGTTTTCCTTTCTTACTGTACGGAGCAATTTGATCATATAAATATCTTGGTTCCTTATTGTTCAGCATCCTGTACAATAACGACAACGCCAAAAATGTTCTCCTAGTCTTAACGTTTAACCAATTAAGTTCCTGTAAGTACGGGGAAATGTGTTCTCTTCTTTGGACATTCAGTATAAATCTTATGCAACTGTTTTAGTGCCTATAAATCCGCACCCTAATTATAATACAGTTTGGCATGGAAAGAAAAACTGAATTGCATCACAAGATGCACTTTTTTGTTACCTTTGCAAACAATATGCAAAAATTCATAAAACTGTAAACGTGATTCTTCGCAAATCTAAAAAAAAACACTGATGCCTTTAGATTCGTGTATGTAGAGACATTTGTACTTTCTATTTGAAGGCTGAGGCAACACAAGCCTTCCATCTGTCTCTATCCTGGGCAAGATGAATCCAATCTTTTCCATCCTTACCGATTTCCTTTAGGTCCATCTAAACGTTATCCCTCCATCTTCGTCTTGGCCTTCCCACAGGCCTCTTACCTTCAGGTTTCCGAACAGGAATCCTGTAAACTCTTCTTTCGTCTCCCATTCGTGTCACATGGCCTGCCCACCTAAGACTTCTTGATTTCATATTTGTTATATTTATCGCCCATTTCCAAAATGCCGAATGATGTATTCTGGATCAAAATTGGATTTTTTTAACACAGAATTCTTCAGTGCTAAGCCTAGACTCTTGTAAGTCTGAAATCGAACATAATTCAAGCAAACGTCCTCTCACTTTTAAAGTAATGCTAGCAACCACTGTTACTTAATATAAGTTACTTCTACGATGGACAGTCACATAAACCTTATTATTTTTTTTTTAACTAGTAGATTTCTGCATGTAAATTTGCATACGTTTTCTGCGTTTTGACCCCATTGCTGATCCACATATATTTTCAAATCTTGAGTTAATGCCTGTATTCTTCAAGAAGAAGAATACAGTAAACCCTCGTTAACACGAATCCAAAGAGACCGAAAAATCAAGAGTTCGTGTTAAAAAAATTCATGCTAACCGGGGACTCAAATTTTATTGTTGCAATACAGTTCTTTCTACGATACGTATTATGTATGTCATCATAGAAAACACTACTACAGTAATTAACTTTTTAAAAAAGTACTCGCAGATCATTTTCTGGTGAAAAACAGTTGTGTATGTGTTGTGATGACACAGATTTCCAGGATGCGGCGATAGCTTTTATCGCATCAAGCTCACTCCTACTTGGGGTTTCAGTCTTCTATGTTTTAAAGAATAGAAAAACACATCTGAACACACAACTTAATTTGTTGGTTAAATACGTATAAGCTCATTGTTAACGCGATGATCGCGATTGTCGAGCAATTGCACCCAAGTTTTCATCTTTGTTACTCGTACTGGCTATGTTTTAAAGAATAGAAAAACACATTTGAACACATTGTTGATCTGAATCTGTTGGTTACAATACTGTATAAGTTGATTGTTGACAAGATAATAGAGATTGTTGAGCGATTTCTTACATACCTAGCAGATGAACGACAGAAAAAATAATGAAAAACTTTGAAAGTTCATGTTAAATGAGATCTAATGACGCAACTGACTAAAAAACAGTTCGTAATTCCTGGTAACCGAAATTCGCGTTAACCGATAAAACTTTCTATAAGATATAAGACATCCCTGCCGGGACCAACATTTTGTTCATGTTAACCGAGTGTTCGTCTTAAGCGAGTTTGTGTTAACGAGGGTTTACTGTATTTAGAATCCATGTGCAGTCACTTATGAGTAGGGCTAGGATTTTGATTACCTTAAAATTGTCGAAAAATGACCTTTAAAAAATGCATTTGTGACCTAATACATGCAAGAAAATGCCCTATAAACTTAAAAAAATGACCTAAAAATTCTGAAAGATTTGTAGAACAAATTTATAAACTACCAAGAGAAATTCAAATTACAAATTAACGTTACAGGATCTATCACATGTTCATTGCGTATGGTAGTACAAGTAAGCAAGTTCACTTTTTTTGTCATCTTTTACACTTTATGTACCGAGTTGCAGTATACAATCAAAATCATATGCAAAATTTTCAAAAATGAGTGATTGTCGGTTGTCGGACATGAGAGCCTTGTACATGGAAAAACTTCTCTCGATTTCCAATTAACTTGACTTGAAATGAACAATATCACTTGCAAATTGTTTCCCTAACAAAATGTCCGATACGGAGCACAAGACTTTGTATCCCTTGTTTTTGAACAATAATCCGTTCGGCGACAATGTATTTACTGATAGGGCGGGGGGGGGAATCACATTGTTTGAGCTGAATTGTTACACAACGTCTTGTATGAACAATACTGCACAGAATTTCTTTGTTTCTTCAAACACAGTCGTTCAGAACTGCGCTGAAGGCAATGAGACGAGAGTCGGGAACCTCTCTCCTTCAAAGGGTTACATTTGCATGTAAAATGCCCCTTCTTTCACCAAAATGTAGTAAAATGCATAAGATGACTTTAAAAGGCCGAAAAATGACAAACGGTTTAAAAAGTTTAAAAAATGACATTCACTCCAAAAAGGATCAAAAAATGCAAAAAAATGCCCTAAGAAAGGCATCCCAATTTATTCACTTAAGTGTAAAACACGTCCTATGTACTTATGCAACGTTTCTGCATTACCAAAAAAAAAAATGCATTTGCATCAAAATCCTAGTCCTACTTATGAGTCACTGCGAAGGTCTTTCCACCTATATGCCTGCGAACTGAGGCCATTGTCGAACTTCCTCCTCTATTTGTAAAGGCTGGCGTGGTAAGTATGCACAGAGATATTGAATTTTCATTTGCCGTAGAATGTCTATACGTTTTAGGCTTCAAAAGGCGAAAAACCACCACTGCAGGGGGCCCCATCTTTAAAAAGACAAAAATGGTATTGTGAAGCTCACTTGAGGTCAATACCTCATGTAAATTTCACCTGTTTACAGTCTGTCCGGTAGTTTTTGTCGGATTTTGAAGGTTTTAAGTTGGTTCTCCGTAATATATTTTCCATTTACATCCGCAGCCATTTAAGCATAAATTATTACAGCCCCTTAGAAGTCGTTTCCTCGGTGAATTCGAGACAGACACAGCAAAAGAGATATGTAGAGAAGTTGAGGTAACATTGACATGTAGCGGCTTTTTCCAATTTCCATATTCATTACCTTTCCTGTTCTCTACTTTTTTCCCTCGCCGTCATTACGCTATGTTGGAAAGTGGGAATATTCCTCGGGATTGCATTTGCATTTGTAATGTAGGTTTCACGGGGAAAAAAAGAAGGGGGATTTAGGAATCTTTTCGGGAAATCCCCGCGCAGGCACATCCCCCCATCTTGCATTATAGCGCTCCTTTTTTTAATAGAAGAGGAAGAAGTGAACCTCGATTCTACTCAAATGATCTATCTTAAGGCCAATCCACAATTCTCTCCCTCTCCTGGAAGCTTCCAACGGGGAATTTTCTGAAATTAAATACTGAGGGAGGTTTTCACGAGGGGTGAATCAAAAAATGCCAAGATTCACGCTGTGCATGCGTTCGCCGGATGGGAAGGTGAGGAAGGGTGGTGTTTTCTATTCTTTGCATGGAGCAGAGAGAGAGGGTGGGGACAACTCTTCCGCCGGGAAAGCTCATCTACCAGAAACGAAGAAGACAAAATTTTGATTCAGATTTGAATCTCAGAATAGTCCACGATTCTTTATAATATATTTTTCATGGAATAAGAGAACATTATAGTACTAATAATATTGAACATCACATCAGTGTATAGTCTTCTTCTGCTTCGGTTTAGAGCAATAGCAATTCGACACTAAAACTAAACTCAATGAGGTAACAGCCCGCGTCCGACTTTTCATCTCCGGATGTTGTTACCCCATCACTCATCCCCATCTTCGCGATTATTCAAAAGCGACACAAAAGCAAAGTTAGATAAACCAAATTGGTCAGTCAAGTCTCCAGATGTGGGAGTTTCCAGGTGCAAAAAAGCGGTGTTGCCACACTCCTGATTTTTGTCCAATCGTAAATGGCACCTTCTGTCAACGTGCACTTCGCCACGGATGTCAGCTTAAATTGTAAATTAATATCCGAATATTTCAGAAGTTTTTGAAATGTCCTAATTACTGACCTGTTTGGAATTTCTTGTCTCTGATGTAGACTTAAGTCTTCGAATAGGCTTTATTATCTTTAATTCGTTACGGAAAATGAGACTTAATAAATAACCGGAAACTCGTTACCGGAGTTGCTGACCTCCGTCTCCGAGTGTTCAGCATAATGCACCACGACGTCAGCGGCCACGGGTTCGAATCCCGGCCTGGACATGGATTTTCTATGTATTTCATCCTCACCTTCGCGATTGTCCAAAGGGGACAGAAAGGCGCTGAATATTAAAAAAAATCAGCCTCGCAAAATGTCCAATGGCAAAACTGTTAAGCCTTGTTTACATGGTAATAAAACATTAAAATGCTGCGAGTCTTCGACTGAAGAAGACCATATTAGAGGATAAACCCTACGTTTTGAGTGTATATTTCTTATACAATAAATTTTGCCTTGGTCAGCATTTTAATGTTTATCAAAAATCAAAATCTTTTCAGGAGTGTCCATACAGCAATGTGGGAATGTAGATTGTCTTGTAAATCATCATCTTTGTTTGTTCACTTACTTCCTGTTTACCAATTAAAGTGTTGTTGAGTTGATAGTACACTTGGTTTGCCCTTTGTACCGTATTATTCACTTCTTCATCCATTCTTCCATCTGACGTTATGATTGTTCCTAGGTATGTGTATCTGTTTACTTGTTACTCTTTCCACTGTATATTTAGGGGTGCAGTTTCTCTTTCTTTTGTCACCACCATCACTTTACTCTTATCTATGTTCATGCTCATTCCTTTGTCTTCTATTGTACTTGCCCATTCAATTACCGCCTTCTGTAACTCCTCTCTATTCCTAGCCACCAGGGCAATGTCGTCAGCATATACAAATGATTGTACTTGTAGCTACTGGTCTCATCTTTCGGTTGCTACTTTGTATCTCCCAGTTCTTAGTTTACATTGTTTGATAATCTGGTTCATTAGGATCATAAACAGAAGGTGGCTCAGGCTGTCTCCCTGTTTTACTCCTATTTCTATCTTAAATTCATCTGAGCATTTCCCTGCCAATCTGACTGTTCCTTTCACTCTTTTGTATACAATTTGTATTCTCAACAGTAATTAATTGAAAGTAATTGGACAGCAGAACCTTGTATGGAGAAAAAGAACATACTGGGTATGACTAGATGAACACTTTGTAGAGAAGAGCATATTGTGGAAAGTTTTGCAGAATATACTTTTTTTTCTCTCTCCAGAATCTCATAATGTCTTTCTGCGGACATGATAAACAGTTATGCATTTAGTAACAGAACTTTTCAATGCTACATTCGCCTAATGAACAGAAGTGAGGAACAACATAAAAAGCACCGAGGATAATCCTCCCTAGAAACGAAATTCGAGAACAAAGAAGCAGCATACGAGATTTCCCATGCCTCCATTAAGGGGAGGACACCCCCTCCCCCTCCAACTAGAACTCCGCAGCAGAAAACTCCAATTGATTTCCTTCAACCTCCCCCTTTTTGCCAAGACTTTTTTTCCCCCTCTTTGTTCCTTTTAAAAAATCCTTTCCCTCCTCTAGTTACGAGGACAAAGTGGCGAGATTTATGAAACGACACATGCGCACTGTCGCCAACAATGTGCATATAAAGTATGATTTTTCGGCGTGGCGAGGAAAATAACACGATTCCAGAACAACCATAAAAGGGGGGAGGGGACCCCCCATTGCGAGGATGACGCCACGTATAGTTGGGGTGGAAATGTGGGTATCCCCCCGAACTTGTTGAGCCGATAGGCAACATGGGAAGAGGATGGGAGCCAAGTATTGGGGAGAATCGAGAACGTGATAAAATATTCACGCAAGTACATCCATATATCATACGTTGCTAAGATTGAACTGCTAAGAGGACCTAGAGGAACATGGTGAAACGTACGGGAATGATACCACAATCAGATTGGTACATCCTATATATTGGTGCTGTTATTGGCTACTAGGACGGTGTCGGATGACATCATCGTTCGCGAAGAATGGATGAACAGGAGAACTATTGGGATGTTCTAAAGTAATGATATAAATAAGGATTATGGTAATTGCTTTATTTTTCTTCGCTTCTTCTGCCACTTTTGGCTAATTTGCGAAGATGGGGATGAGTGATGATTAGGGAATGGAACTTTAGGTAAATGTTTTTTTCTGCGATAAGATAGAGACCCTCAGTTTTGCCAAAATTCTGATCATAGCCTTATATGTCAACAGAGCAAATTTTATTGTATATAAAACCACATATTTTCCAGTTTTCCGTATGTAAATACATATTTTGCGAATTTTCATTTTAAATGCATAAAATCGCTCATTGACTTCAGCTACCTCGAAATCCTCGAAAGAAAAATGTTTATTCTCCGCACCTCTTTCATATCGAGAGTGTTAGGTTTGCTTTGTCTTTGAACACGCTCGCTGGCAGACTTCTGGCGTCTCGCCTACGATCCTATTGGGGAAAATATTACCCCCACTGGATCTAACGCAAAAGTGCTAATGTCTAAATGTACAGAAATTTTTGGGAAAAATCAAGGTTTTCAAACTTTGTGCCAAATTGCACGTGTTTTGGAAGGTGAAGTAGAGGAAGAGGAAGCTTTGGAAAACTTCAGCGTTAGTGACATTTCGTGCTTCAAATATGCAAGAATTGTTTCTTGTGACGTGGAGCGATCTTTCTTACAATATAAGATGCTTGTTAGAGATAATCGTCACAGATTTACAATTGAGAATTTGGAAAAAACTATGGTGATCCACTGCATCTCTTCCAAAAAATAGCTCACTAAGAGGTAAGCATTTAGAAACTGATTTCAGGTGTTTAAAATGCATGTAATATTTTGTTTTTGTTACTAAATGTTTTTAATTTTTGTCACATATTTTCCTATTTTTGTCATATTTTCAACATTTATGACACACAAAAAATAAATATTTCTGAGTTTTTTAGTACAAAAAGTTCCGTTCCCTAGTGATGATATGATGAAATTGATGAATGGACACTCACAAGCCCAGGCCGGGATTCGAACCCGAAACCCCTGGTGTTGTAGCGCGATGTGCTAACCACTGCGTCACGGATTATGGTAATGACGTATAGTATGTACTGTGTTTACAGGTGCTCATCATTGTTAATTACAGATTGACTCTAATTACGATGAACAGAATATGCATTAAGTAGAAATTTTCAGCGAAAAATGCAGGCTCGATCAGTACTCCGAACCCACATATCTGGCATACCATGCCATTGCTCTACCACTGAGCTACCGAGCCGGCCCAGCCTCGCCTGATTTTTCGCTATCGCTGTTTAACCTGCGTGGAATCGTCTCTGCCAGTGCTACCGCAACGGGATCTGTTGCCTTTGAAACACAGTAGACTTCGACGTTGCCTGGTTCCTCCCAGCGTAGAGATTTTTATTATTGAAGATTAGGCACACACCGGAGATGTAGCACGTAGAAAGTTTTACGTAGTACATCTCCTGTGTGTGCCTAATCTTCAAGAATATATATTGTTTTAAATTAATTTAGTAGATATTTACTTGATATGTCCGAACTAGTGTTATTGACGAGACGAGCGTGCCCGTCTCGTGGGCAATTCTAGTCTGAAGTTGTCCACAGTAAGTTTGGTTTACATATGTTTTTATGTATCAAATATTCAAGGTAGTCTCGTATACGGTCTCGTCCTGTTGCGTTCTCGCTCTTGTCACGATTTCGACAAAGCCGTCTCAGTACTATACCTTAGGATTGCTAACAAGTAGATACTTATTTATTAGTATTATTATTATTAGATATCAAAGTTGCACGTGGATCTTACCAGTTACCAAATTTTGAGCAAGTTGTTTAAATTTCTATGCACATTCTGTACTATATTCTGGAGATGAAGTTTCTCCACTTTTATGAGCTGATAGGCTAATCGGGACTGGACCTGCAGTAAAAAGTGGGATCCGAATCACTACGCGCCTCCCTGGGATCGAACCCAGGACCCCTTGATTTGAAGGCGACAGCGTTACCAATACGCCATAGGGAGGCCTCAAGATTTTTAAAGTTACTTTGCCAACCTTCAAGCCTCAGCATGCAACGAACGAACGACATAGAATAGGATTGACCTACGTGGGTTCGATTCCCACCACCGGCAAAATAAAGTTGTTCCCATAGAAGAGGTACTCTCTCGAAATGTAGTGTTGGAATAAGTATAGTGCAAAGCACTAGACAATGGATAATGTCCAATTAGCATTGCGGGCTAATGTAGTACCATTGTCACTAAAGACCGAATGACACGGAACTGGATATCCAGTAGAAATGCCCTAGTTGGCGCTGAACTTGCTACCTGGGTGGAAATCATGGCCGCCTTCTTGGCTGCTTGACTGGTTTTGAGGAATGGACCATGTTCTAATTGCAACTGGCTTTACTCGACCGGAATCTGTGGAACAGCCAATCAGATCATTAGTTATGTGTAGATAATGTGAGAGTTTGCCGAAAGAAAGATTTTGTCTGTGGTTTCCGAGTGTGTTGGCTCTTTTTGTTATCTTCTCGATAAAATAAAAAGTAAAAGAGATAATTTGCATTCGTGTTCAGTTTATTAATATTTACGTATGTATGGAAAGCGACGTGACAAAGATGATCAGCCGGTAATGAAAACCTTTATTATTATAAGTGTACTAGCTGATTAATGATTACCCACCGTTTCCCGGATATTTATTGATCTCAGTCTTCTATTAGACAGGAAAATAATGGATTCTAACTATAGTGTAAAATGTAACTAATTTTATTTCATCGTGAATGTCACCAATTAGCTTAGCGACTCCGAAAACTATGGATTCGACGCTAATGTAGGTTATTTTTTCACCCCCTGTCACCCTCCATGCCGATAGGTGATGAACTTGGGAGTTGAACTGCATTTACATAGCAATTTCGCACCTTTTATGTAGGCAACCAAATTCGCAGTACTGTGAAGCGGGAAGCATAACTTGCAGGATATGACCGGAAAATTCCACGCACCAGAATACTATGTTATGTCCCCTTCCCACCCCTCGCCCTAGGAGTGCCAGGGGTGTCTTACCCCCACAGTATTTCTTTCCAGATTGCAAGTGATATGTGTACCAGGTTTGGTTGAAATTGCTCTAGGCGTTCGAGAGTTATGCCGGAACAAACACACATGCATATAAATAAATTTTTATACATTAGATTAAATGTTTGTTATATTTAGTTGAACATTTTTTTTTTTATGAATTAATAATACGAATCTCATTTATGAGTATACATACCCGAGTGCATTAGAGAGCTTGTTGAGTACACATTAATAACCATATTTTGTTTCGAATCAATTTCTAGTCCATACTTTTCTTTTTTAATAACAGCAGTAATTCTACAACGTTCTTCGAATTTCTTGTGCATCATTTTAGACTGTCAGCTCTGCGCAATGTCTTATGGGAACGAAAGTATACCACGGTAACAAGTATAGTGAGAGGCGAAAACTAGCAGATGGGTAGCCAGTCCAGCGCCAACTAGGGCATTCCTACTGGAAATCCAGTTCCATGTGATCAGACCTTAACATTCAGAGATTAATTAAATCTTCAAGCCTTTTTGCATATTTCAAAGACTACAGGGAACCGAACTAGAGACCTTTTGATTGCAAGAGGACAGTAGCTACTAATAAATTGCCATGGAGGAAGAAACGCCACGAATGCCCCTGCACAGAAGTGATTGAGCGGAAGATCTAATTCGAGAAGAGGAAAATAGAAAGTTTGGAGACGCTGAAAGTCCATTAATATTTCATATCGCTTTGTTTTTGGACGATCTCTCGATATGAAGTGCGCTTAGATTGCCTCTGTCGAGTTTCCAACATGGGAACGAGGCACCGGTTTGAAACCTATTACGGTACGGGAATTGTTTTCGACCGCGGAGAAAATATTAGAATTGACTATTCGCTCCCCATACCCCCCCTTTCCGACATCACCGTGGAGGAAGAAGAAAAAGTAATTTGTTGACGTGATGAATCGAACGGGCGGAAAACGAATTCGAGATTCAACATCGCGAACGAGAAGTCAAAGCTCGTTAGGGACCAGCGTTTCAGAGAGTTAAATTGATACATGATTAGCGAAGTTGCTATTTTTCATGCTGCGTGAAACGCAGTTGTGACTGTCGCTTTTGATTTGGGATTCAGGGATGTGCACATCCCAGTCATTTGAAAATTCACGTGTTGAATCGGATGGATTGGAAAGGGGTGTCCCACAACCGGCTCGCCATGGATAGTTATACTCTGTCCCAGCTAACTGTGGAGCAGGCGAACGAAATCAAGTCTCTGCGCAAGTAGTGACGCGAGACGGCTCCACCAATGAACACGCGAGGGGAACGGAATTGCGTGGAGTGGGGGAAAGCGACTGAAGTTACCAGCCTTCCCATCTGTGTCTTCTGCTTCGCTCTGACCACCCGATTACCTTAGTTTCTCTGACGCTATGCGCCGCCTTGCTCCACAGTTAGCTGGGACAGGCTATATGTGACCCACCTTTGTACTTATGAAACTTATAATTTTATTTCACAACATTTATTGTAGTGTATTGACTAATTCGTTAAAAAAAAGAAAAGTTCGTGCGTCAATGGATTAGAGTGACGAAAGTTTGTGACTTCTGGCAAGAGAGGAGATGAGGTTCCTTCTAACCATCTCCAAAATACACAACTGCTGACCTTGATGGCGGAGTGGTTATCACAGCACCTCACGACGTGAGAGGTCCCGGGTTCGATGCCTTCACTAGGTGTTCTTTGTGAAATCCCTTCATCAATTTCATATTTCACTCATTCTTATTGTCCCGATTAGGAAAATTACCAGAAAACCGATGCTAAATAACAAATAAGAAACCATGTCGAGGATAACAACATGCTTCCCTGGGGTGTAGATATTCACCTACACAATGTGTGTGTCTCGCTCCTTGTCCCACCCACTCAAACTCGCACTGACTTGAATCTATATAACTTTTAACATTCGTAAGCACTACACGAGGACACCCGTAATTTTGGCCGTTGAAAGTTCGTGTAGAATAATATACATAATACTAATCATATTAAACCATAAATAGTGTCATTATTATTAAGCTGTAAGTAAATATGGCTTCTGATATTTGCAAGCTATTAAAAAATTGCCAAAATTCAGCTACAAAAACTTTAAAAAGAATATTTTAAGTTACAATTATATGGTATATCCAGAATGTTTTATTTTCAGTGGAAAAAGTTTCTGAAATTATTCAATTAACGCAGAAAAAAATATTTCCATAGTAGGTTCGTATATAAAGTACAGAAACAGAAAGATGTATATTTACATATATTTTTCGCTTTAATCAAATTGTTCAAATATTTTATACGGCCGTTTACCAGTAAAAGAAAAATATATATCTATATGTGCGAAGCCAAAAAACATAGAACAGATTTTTTAAAATCTATTTAAATTTTTAAAAAAAGGAATAATTTTTATCCACCCTGATATTAATGTAATAAAGTTCAGGTATATTTCCTGAATAGTTTTCATTACACGTTTTTCTGCGAAAGTTTTTCGATTCCAGCACAGGCGTTCCTTGATTTGTGTCGGAATCAGAATCGCTCCCCAAAATTGGAATCGTCCCTGGCCTCAGCATCTTCGTTCGATTCCTTTTGACAAATAACTCCTGCTTCCCGGCCTATTGTTTTCCGGGGGAAAGAGAAGGTTTCTTTCGGTCCGTCCGCTGATTCGAGCAGATTGGCAGGCGGGAAAGGTGAGCGCCGTCTTCTCTTTTGATACACATCACTCAAGAGATTCTCCGTTGCCATAGGAACGGGTTATCATCATCAGGCAGCGGCGAAATGGAAAGGCTTTTTGAAGGAATTACATTTCCCCCGGGCTTCTGCGTTGCAAATCCTTCGCCTGGTGGCCTCAGATATAAGCATGGGAAACAATTTGCATCATTTTTTTTCATCTTCTCGCGACCTTTGGATGTCCTTGGAGGTTCTGCTTCTTTTGCGTCGAGATTGGTCTCGCTGCAACGCTACAGTACCCGCGATGAAGAAGATGTTTGTTTTGTTTAATCTCAAATTAGGATGAGATGGGAGTGTCTCCGATCACAAATATAAAATCTTCATTTATCTTAATTTTCGATGCATCAGCTGATGTATCGTTGTGATAGATTTATTCACCCATCCATTTTTCTCAGTTTTGTAGGCAGGTTTGTCACGGGCCGACCCCCGTGGCTGAGTGGTTAGCACAACGTGCTACGACGCCAGAGATCCCGGCTTCGAATACCGGCCTGGGCATTGTTTTTATTCGTGAGTGTCCTTTCATGACATCACTCATCCCCCATCGTCGCGATTAGCCTAAATAGCGGAAAAGCGATGTAAAATAACCGAATTCAATCAATCAACGAGCGCATTCCAGGTACTACTAAAAGAGCCATGAGTCTCCTTGCTCTTCTGTACAGGTTTTTTGGGGCCTTCCCGGTGGCGTAATGGTTGCGCCGTCGCCTTGTAATCAAGGAGTCCCCGATTCAATACCCGGTGGAGGCACATAATTGTTCGGGTCCCACTTTAAACTATAGGTCCAGTCCCGATTAGCCTTACTGTGCATACAGTGGACTTAAAATACGAACTCAATCAATCAATCAAAGGTTTTGCACTGCAAACTCTAGTCTTTGCGATTGATAGATTGATTTGATTTGTTTACTTCTCCTTTTTGCTACTTTTGGCTAATCGCGAGGATGTGGATGACTGATGTGACAAAATTGATGAAGGAACACGCACAAAACAGCCATGCCCAGGGCGGGGTTCGATACGCGCTGTGCTAACCACTCAGCCACGATGGCAGGCATTTCAGTAGGGAGTGTTGTATCCTAATGTACAAGTTTTAGCCTGAGTAAGTCCTGAATTTTATAAGAGAAAGATAGATGAAGTAGGTACTTATACTCTGCCCCGGGAATCTACGGAGCAAGGCTGCGCATAACGGTAGAGAAGGGGAGAAAGCGATAGTGTGGAGCGAAGTAGTACGTGCTGCTAGCCAGAGCCCTGATTTTCTTGCAAAGGGTATGGATAAATTGGTGCAACGGTGGGACAAATGCCTGAATCTCTGGGGATTATGTGGAGAATTGAGGAAGGATCCTCCTACACATGCATGTAAAGTTTTCTAATGTATCTTAAAAATACTCACCATGAAATACTCACAGCTGGTAGCTGCAGCCTCACTTCCCCCTCACCCATTGGTCAAACCCTTCGAATCACTACTTGCATAGAGACCTGTTTTCGTTCGCTTGCTGCATAGATTCCCGAGATAGAGTATATATTTATATAACATGTAGACAGTACTCACATTTAGTGTAAAGCTCTCTTTTACCTTTCATATCCATTTAGTGAGGAACGGACAAGTAAAAATCGACCCCCTTTAGGTTTTCGGAACTGCCTTCGTTCAGTATCATTTAACCGCGTGAACAGGATCTCTGCCTGTCGGTTATTATTCGTTACTTGGAGTTATTAATGGAACTGAACGCGGAATTTCAAAGCTAATCCTTCCGCAAAACACAGCAACCCGATACAAGAGCTCCCTCCTCGAACGCAAAACCCGGAAACGCTACACGCTGGATTTGCATCATGTTGCTTAACGCTCTCTACATGCCCCGAACAGGCTGTTCTGGTAATGGTGTCAGCAAATCAACGGTTGTTTGCCGATAGATTGGAATCGTGTTACCCGACTCCATTAAGCTGGTGTGTGGAGTGTCCTTCCGGTCAGCAAAATTTCTTCCGCCCAACAGCCTTGTTTATCCTGTTCAGAAGGTTTCGGAAATATGCACCTGAACGTTTTGGTGCTATTTGGTGACGATTTAGTTGCTGGCTTGAAAATCTATTCCCTGCAATTTGATTTATATATATATTAATTTACTTTAAGGCGAAAAGTTACAGTTTCACATCAAGTTTCCATTTAATTCGATATCGTCGGAATAGCCAATGCTACTGAACAAAAAACAGTGTACAGGACAGTATGAATTTCTTCCCATCTTAAAGTAGAAGCGGATTTTTAAGCTGGATAAGATATGTGAATAAACATGTACAAAATCCCGTGTATTCCTTATGGAAAATCATCCTCAACCTACGGCTAATCATTTGGAAGTTTCGACTTTTCCCCACCACAAACAAAACCTTCAACCTGTCCTCTTTCCGTTCATGTGTTTTCTACGCCATCGGAAATTTACCTCTCTTTCTCAAGCTCGTAGCGGGGAAAGTTCGGTGGGAGGGGCGGTTTAGGGTCTTTCCATAACCCCATATCTGGCTGGACACAAACTGTTCCCCGTGGAAGCGAACCTCATGATTACAAGACAGACAACTGTAGCCACTTGACTATCGAGAAGGCTTTTCGAAAAGTTTATTCGAGAAACGGCAACAGTTATATACCAAGTACAATGTGTACGAAAGAAATTAATATATTTTCTGCGCTTTTTATAACCACACTAAAGAAAAGTAATACCTATTTTTAATGTTTCTTTTCACGATTCGTGAAACTATTGGTTACCGTAACATCTCGGATTCTAACGATGCATAATACTCCGATGTTTTACACACACAGAGAGAGAGAGAGAGAGAGAGAGAGAGAGAGAGAGAGAGAGAGAGAGAGAGAGAGAGAGAGAGGGGGGGGAGGGGAACGCAAATTGAATGGCAGTGTGTGTTGAATGGTTGGCTCACGATTGCGCATCACCGGAGGTTGTGAATCTGTTTTTCGCCCTGGGAATAGATGTTTCTGTGTGTGTGTGTGTGTGTGTGTGTGTGTGTCCTTTCATCAATTTCATTAAATCCTCGTTGTTGCGATTAGCCAGTAGGGACAGAAAAGCGTCCTAAGACAAGAAAAAATCCGATGGTTCTTTCAAAGCAGATATCATTGGTTCGTATTAGGTGAAGATGTTTTGCAGATGGTCTCCCCTGTTCGTCGTCAATGTTCGTGCTTATTGTTGGGTCTAGAATAGAGAAGTGAAAAAGGCGACGTAAAAAAGTGCAATGCGAATTGATTTCCCGTAGAATTGTAAATGGAATTTCATTGTCCCAATTAGCTAAAAAATCAGTTATTCAATCTCACTGCATCAAAACAATTTTAACGTGTAAATATTTTCGTCGCGTTCATAAGCAGAAGAATTTCGTATTCGAGCGCAGAGGCAGTGAAATAGATCAGAAGGGATGAGGTTCAGATTCACTGCCGTTAAATTGTTTTCTAGTATCTCCTCATGTTGCGGGTTCTATAGTCTATTCAAAAGCTATAGTGTCCGGTTTCTGTCACAGTAAAACGACTTACCATTGCTCCTTCACGGAGAACAATGGGTCATTTCAGGCGTACTCTGTGTTCACGTAAGCATCCACTCTACCTGTCAGCACTCAATCCAACTTCTTTTACACAATCTACATTCACAAAGAAATCACGGATTCAGGAAGAAAAACAGTTCATTTATTCTACTTTCTATATTGGATTAAGCTGTTATACCAACTGTCCTCCATAATTTATTCAACTTGCAATTTCTTGAATGTACACAATTTTTCATGTCTTCCCCAGTTTCATGAAAAAATCTAAAAAATATAAATTGTTATATCTGGTGCTGATCTTAGAGGACATATAGAAGTTTGCAGAGGTATTCATTTTTAATTAGATTTTTATAACTCCCTTTGTTTGGTATAAAGAGGACATTGAGATATAACTTGATAACTATCCTCCTCGTCCAGTGAACAAAGGTAAATTTACTAAATTAATTTTATATAAATGGTGATTTAATTTGATGTGACTTGATCTCAATCTTAATATTAAAACTTTGCTAGGCATATTGAATGTTTAAAGCCGTGATGTTTACTATGTTAATTTAGTACATTTTTGTATGAGTGACCCATTATATGTACATTTTTTATTTAACCCATATCTACCAACCACCCTGAAAATGTTTTTTTTTTTTTTAATCTTGGTAACAGATCTGTATACATGGTAGCAAATATATTCATTCTATGATCAATTATTCTTGCTGCTTAAGCATTTTTATCTGCCAGTTCATTGTACTATAGTCCTGAATGTGCTGGTATATATGCAAACTGCATTGCCCTTCTTTCTCTGGTTAACTCAACACATAATCTTATAATCTTATTATGTAATGAACCAATGTAGATGCTTTATATAATATAGCCTTTTGTATGAATTTTGCACATTGTATACAACACTTTTAGCAACCTGTTAATAAGTATTAATCTTGCATTTTTCTTTTCTTTCGAAATCATTCATTTTATCAGCTTTCGACATCCTCTTTAATAAACAACTAACATAGAGTGGGAAAGACATTTCCAGCTTAGTCAATATCTATTAGACTGAATTAGAAATTTGCGTCATACAGGTTTGACGTCATAAGGTGACAAAAGTATTGCCTTGATATTTAACATTTTAAACATTGCATTATTGAATCGCACAGAGTCGTAACAATATATGTATTCAGAAGTTTGTTTCTGAGGATAGAAACGGCTTCCACTCCAAATTTACAGTTTTAACTAATCATAGCTTTGCCATTTTTTAAAAAAAAAAAAAAACTAGCTCGTCCTCTTCGTTTATGCGCTTTGAGCAATTATTTTAAGCAGCTTATTTTCGCAGCGCTAATCCATTGTTAAATCACCATGCTTACAACGGCTCTAATCAACGGAGTGGTTTAAGCAGTCGGTTACTTAACCAGTTGGAACGCCAGACTTTTTGGTGTGTAGGCCTCCCCGATGGCGCAGTGATAGCGTCGTCGCCTTGTAATCATGGGGTCCCGGGTTCGATTCCCGGTGGAGGCACATAGTGGTTCGGATCCCACTTTAAACGGTAGGTCCAGTCCCGATTAGCCTTACTGTGCTTAAATTCGACTTAATAAAACTAATCAATCCAATCCAATTTTTGGTGTCTAGCTATATGCCGATGGATGGCTGTCATTTTCACAACATATACGCTAAAAATTATAAAATCACTATAATACTGAACATCTCCATGATCCAGTAGTTTCAGATCCTGTTTAACCTTGAAAGGCTTCCCATTATATTCATCATTATGTACAGGGGGAGCCAGAAGTCACGATGGGATTTTGATAAAATACAGTGTGATCAATTTCAAACAGGACCCATAGTATAGAGAGCATGAGAGTAAACATTATAATAAAATATATTTACAATATATATTGCACAGTAAAATGTCAATTACCTTCCCCACCAGGCGCTTTCTTAACGAAACAATACACGATTAAGTATAACCACTACAAACTAAACTTGTACGCAACTATGTATTCATCGAAGTGCGGTCGTTTTTAATTTGAAGGCCCTGTATTATTGTGTAATACAGTGCGGTAATCAATGCAGAGTTCTGTTCTTCATCAATTTTATCTAATGGCCATTCATCCTCATTAGGCGGAAGATGCAGAAATGCAATACAAGAAACAAACCAGTCCGGTCCAGCCATCTTTTCTAATTCCTTTGGACAACAGAGGAAAGCTGTACCTCTTCCCCCTTGAGGTTTCTCGGCGAACTAAAATGCGACTTGCGACTGCTGGTTTCGAAAACGATGTTGACAAGTCCCTACGCAACCAGACAAACCACTGGAATCCGTGCATATATATAGAAGGTTGGTTTGCGGTGGTCATACGCAAGAACGACAAAAATGCACCCTCAGAACCGGTCATAACCACTCATTTAATATTGGATCATTTGCAAATGCCCCCCTCTATACGGATGCTGCACGGGGGGTGATAACAGTGCCCCGTTCCTTCCGGCACCCTTGTTCATTTCCAAACTCGGAACAAGTCTCATTTCTGTTGGCTCTGCAGGGATATATATACTCTTTGCTTGTAAACATTAGTTGGTAGCAAAAAGATTTTGTTTGTGAATCCGAGATGTCTGTTTGCGTAGTTAAAGTGGAACTGGTGGGTGTAATTTACCCCCCGTCATCCACCGTTCTCCAGAGGGTTGCGGGCGGGATGAGGCATGGCTGTTGTTGTATCGCGTAAAAGCGAGATGAAAGCTTGATGAGCTGTATTAGTTTTGTTTTTGATTGACGCAGTGTTTGTGGGATGCGATCTCTCTCTCTCTCTCTCTCTCTCTCTCTCTCTCTCTCTCTCTCTCTCTCTCTCTCTCTCTCCCAGGGAAACTGCGTCAGTAAATATGCTGCTTTCATATATTGGGAACGTCAGTCTTGATAATTGCATGACACGTATGGAAACAGGCCGCTTTAAGAGATGCGTGGCAGAGCGGGCTAAGTGGTCGCGTTTTAATCTCGCCACCAAAGTACCCGGGTTCGATTCCCGGCCTGGACATGGCTATTCATGAGTTTTATCTATCCATCACTCATTCTCATCGTCACGATATCCAAAAGTGGCATAAAAGCGACATAAAACAACGTTAATTTTAAGTCCACTATATGCCCAGATAGTTGTATTTCTATTTTGGCTATTCGCAAAGATCAGGATGAAAGACTTAACACAAGCCCCGTAGAGGATTATGGTGGCTGTGAGTCCAGACGCCAGGGCTCCGGTAAAAGACCTCACTTGTGCAAAGTGAGGTCCGTGGTGTACGACTTGTGAGGGAGGTTGACATTTGGGTATCTTGATAGCACGAGCGTATATTACAGGCTAGCTAGGCTATCTGCGAAGCCTGATGCCTAGAAAATAAAATACTAAAGAAAAATCTATTAGAAACTGTGAAATAACCTGATTTCAAAAAGAAGGTAATGGTGATTCTGAAGTTGGCAACCTGACTTCCTAGGAGTTGGCAACCTGACTTCCCAGGAGTTGGCAACCTGACTTCCCAGGAGTTGGCAACCTGACTTCCCAGGAGTTGGCAACCTGACTTCCCAGGAGTTGGCAACCCGACTTCCCAGGAGTTGGCAACCCGACTTCCCAGGAGTTGGCAACCCGACTTCCCAGGAGTTGGCAACCCGACTTCCTAGGAGTTGGCAACCCGACTTCCTAGGAGTTGGCAACCCGACTTCCTAGGAGTTGGCAACCCGACTTCCTAGGAGTTGGCAACCCGACTTCCTGGAGGTTGGCAACCCGACTTCCTGGAGGTTGGCAACCCGACTTCCTGGAGGTTGGCAACCCGACTTCCTGGGGGTTGGCAACCCGACGTCCTGGGGGTTGGCAACCCGACGTCCTGGGGGTTGGCAACCCGACTTCCTGGGGGTTGGCAACCCGACTTCCTGGGGGTTGGCAACCTGAGTTCTTATGAGCTGACCACGTGAATTTTTATAAGTTTTCAACCTGACTACCTTTGGGATGGCAACGTGGCTTCCTTGAAGACGTCAAGAATGAGCTTAGTCTTCTCCATTCCTCCATAGCCTAGGATCAGGTGTCATAGTGACACAGTCCAGTTCTTAGACTCAGCATACGCCACTACTCGATAGTCACCCAAATCATCCCGTGGATAAAGTGACGACACTACTAGTTGAGGCCAGTGTATCACCTATTCCAATATTAATGTGTGATACGAAGATATCCAACCCACGTGGAGTGTGTCTGGATGGAAACCAGTGCATTGTATCTTCACGAGAAAATTACAGTTGCTGTTGAATCGTTAACATGAACTCTCAAATTCGTAAAAGTTATACCGGGTGTTTCAAAAATAATTGAGGGGTTACAATACAAACATTTATTGCAAGTAAACTATTGAACTTACGTTAATGAAACCAGTCCAGGACGTTCGAGGATTGCAAACAGTTTGTGCGTGTATCTTTTGTTAAGCTGACAGTTCGCATCCCTGACGCTAGGCGACACTGAAATCACCCACATCACTCAGTGTTTAGTGCAATTGTTTGGTCCCCAAGATCACCAGACCTTACACCGTGTGACTTCTTTTTGTGGCGTTCCCTCAATGACAGAGTATTCGTCCCACCGATGCCGCGTGATATCGCAGCCATAAGGGAGCGTATCATCGCAGGGATAGACACTATCGACAAGCCCATGTTGACGCGAGTGTGGCAAGAATATAGACTGCCGTGTAGATGTGTGCCGTGTCACCCGTTGTGCACACATTAAACTTTTGTAGGTGTAAAAGGGAAACTGTTTTTAGTTCCTCGGTCGTTCTGCACTGGTTTCATTAACCTAAGTTCCATAATTTACTTGCAATAAATTTTTGTTATTATGAAACACCCGGTATTACTCTTGTGCATGAATCTCTGGGGTAGCATCGTCAGATTCTTAATCTTTTAGATAAGCAAATTTTGTACAGGGTAATTCAAAATTAATGGTGGAACTTTACACAGTTATGGCATTACTATTTATGATAGAAAATCAAGTATCTCTGAAACACACGTATTTCTCTATAGTGGACAAGCCAGTAATGAGAAACAAGAGGATTTAGTTTGAGGGATATCAGCGCGTTTTTCAATCAGTCCCTAAGTAGGGACTTTTACTTCCGACCGTACCAGATGCGGGGGAAGACCCGTATCATCACTTGGCAACATTGTGGAAAGTACGTAATGTCGTGCCGCAACACGTTCCCAGTACCCCCTTTGTGAGAAAAAAAATCCCGATTGGTCCAGGGAAGCTTTGCGTGCGAGAGGCAATAGAATACCGCACGAAGGAGTATTTCTCCTTGGAATCGCCGCTTCTCTTTTCCAAGAAGGGAGGGAGAATATATTGGTCCATTTGGCCGGCAGAACGACGCAATAACGCGAGAGTCATTACCCGAATATTTTAGCATCAATGGCCAAATGATATTTTTCTGGGGGAAATTGCGTGGTGGTCGGCGGCTATTGGTTTGTCTATATATTTTGGAGGCCCGGGTATTAACCTTCGGTGAACGGTACCCGATGTCGGAAATATTGCTTTAGGTTGGAAGCATGGGTATAATTCTGGTCGGCCGTAAACTTCGACTCTTAAGATGGTTCACGGCGGAGTTTTCTGCCCGTTCCATAAGGTGGCGTCGTTTGTTTTCGTTTTATGCCGTTAGGTAGCGTGTGTGCTGATCGAAAACCCTTTTAGTTCAAGATTGATTCTCTTCACAAATTGAATATAAAGATATAGTGCATTTGGTTATTCATCTGAAGTACTAATAATGAGGCTCTATACTCGGGAGCACGCAGTTAGGCGGAATTCGCGATGTTGCAACATTTCCTCCCCGAACGCATTCTCACCTTTGGATTGGCTTGGAGGTTTATGACAGTGCACTTCTCGTGTGGCATCAATATTTGTCGGAAAGCTCCGTCTTGACAATTCAGTGGCACGGATGTTTTTCTTCGGAGTGAGGCAACACTGTTTTGGCGAACGTTGCCACACTGTGTGTGCGTGAAGCAGCGATCCTTGACCCTCGCATGTTTACCTTTACCACATGTGAACGAACGCACTTCCACCCTGCTGCCAAATTACATGGTATAAACCTGATTACCTCCCACTTTTCGTTGATTTTTAATTTATTGCACATCAGAACATAGGCTATTTGTGCCTGCCACTCAGTGTCTGAATAAACCCCTTCACTGAAACAAAGTGGAAACAGGACCCTAAGAAGGAAAATATCATCTATGTTAATAATTTCCAAATCATTTTGTGAAATTAAGACTGTCTTAGTCTAATATTAATAACGCCAGTGGTCTCGGGTTCAAATCTCGGCCAATTTCATCATATCATCACTCATCCTCATCTTCGCGATTAGCCAAAAGTGGCAGAAAAGCAATGTAAAATAAATTCAATCAAACTACTACTATGGGCCTGCAAATGTAATGCTCCGCTTTCATTTTATGTCTAGACTTAAGATAAGCCAATATTTGATAAAATATTTTGTTCTATTTGGTGATCGAGTAAATATTAGATTGATTTTTGATTCGTATTAGACTAGATCTAATTTTATAGTCGCAAGCAGTGAAGTAAAATCGTCAAGTAGAAGTGTTAGGTGTGACCCTTTCTGAACACTACGAAATGTCGACCTGTCTTCTACGTAGGACACCATGGGCTGCATTTTGCAGACTGAGGTGGCTCTGGCATTTGCACTCACGGCCAGTATAATTGTGCGACTGGTGTGCTGTCCATTTGTGTTTGATTTCAATTGGTTTATTTTACTTCGCTTTTCTGCCTCTTTTAGTAATCATAAGTATGAGTGAGATGAATTTGATAAGGGGAGATTCGCAAAGACGACCCATGCCCAGACAGATATTTTAAAACTGGACCCTTGGAGTCGTTTCGTGCTGTGCTAACCACTCCGCTATTGAGGTCAACAATTTTGTTTGTCCTTATCCACTTTAATCTTATCACCTTTCATCTCAATCTTCGCGACTAGCCAAAAGTGGCAGAAGAGCGAAGTAAAATAAATCAATTAGTCAAAATCGTAAAAGATCACTACCTCGCTTATCGATTCGGAATATCACAGAGTTGTAAGAGGCGGTTTTAATGTCAACCGCGAGTTACCTGATTGAAATCACAGAACAGAAAGCCAGGGAAGTATGATCACGTGCTTTCTTCAGCCGTAAAATATTCCTCGGATGCAACGTGACGGGCCAACAGCTCAAAAAACCCAGCGGACTGGAAAAATGGAGCCCTGGTATTTGCCAAGTGATGACGGGGCAGCTGACGGAGGCAATCCACCTGTGCCATTTGTCTGCGGGAGCGGGACAAGACTACCGCATTAGCTCCTGTCAACAGTTGGCGGCCCCATCTGACGTTCCGAGGGAGTCATCCTCGTTGCTGGAAACTGATCCAAGCGCACCACGAGCTAGGAGGGGATAGAAGTTCCATGTTTATCTTCTGGAGGACAAGATTTATAATTGTGGTTTCAAGAGGTTGACTGTTTTTTGTTCAGCATGTCCCAGGTTGGACATTCGTCCGGCTAATTTCTCCACTCCTTTCGTTCTGTTCAGTCATGCACTCTATATTCTGTATCTTTCTCTCACTCTTTCCTCCTTTTCATTATTTACTCCGTACTCTTCCATGCCCTTCCTCCGTCTCTCTTTTTTGTATTATCCGTGTTCGTCCTTCTCTTCATTCAGTACGTTTACTTTAATTTTCTTCATCTCTGTCCATAATAACATTGGTCTTCCTGTTTTCCATTCGCTCCACATGTTCCATTACCGTTTTTACTCACTATATCTCTCTCTCTGCATATTATCAGTGTTCTTCCTTTTCTTCATTTGCTTCACCAGTTTTTCTCTCCTCTTTCTCCCTTTCTTATATTTTCCATGTATCTGTTTCTCTTCATTCACACTGCAATCTTGGTGTAATTTCTCACTCTGTGACTCTCCATTTCCTTTATCCGTCTCTCCATACTATTATTGTTCTTCCTGTCTTACATTCGCTCCACATGATCCATTACAGTTTTTACTCACTATATCACTCTTTGCATATTATCAGTGTTCTTCCTTTTCTTCATTTGCTTCACCAGTTTTTCTCTCCTCTTTCTTATATTTTCCATGTATCTGTTTCTCTCCATTCACACTGCGGTCTTGGTGTAATTTCTCACTCTGTGACTCTCCATTTCCTTTATCCGTCTCTCCATACTATTATTGTTCTTCCTGTCTTCCATTCGCTCCACGTCTTCCATTTCCGTCCTCACTATCTCTCTATCTCATTCTCTCCATTCACTCTTATGTAATTCTTCATTTTGTGACACACTTTCAATGCCATTCTCCTTACTTTCTTTCGTTAAAACTTCACTATTCCATGCCTGTCATGCCTTACTCTTTATCCTTCCACACTACCCCTGTTCTTCCTTTCTTTTCTTCAGTCGCCCTCACTGTCCAATGCCTTCCCCATACCCCAACTCACACAAGTCGTTCCATCCACTCAACCTCACGTACACGTATTACAACCTGAACAGAATTTTGCAGATTAACGAGGCTCTGGCGTCTGGACCCGTGGCCAGTATAATCCTCTGTGGGACTTCTGTTTGTTACGATCAAGAAATTTTGGTAAATTTTTGTGATCTTCATTTTTGTTTTTGACGGCCCTCGTATAAATTCTTTTGGAGTTCTAATCTTTTTGAATGTATATTTTATCCTTGTTAAAATTGTAACGCAGTTTCTGCCAAGCGAAAAAGAACGCAAAGCAAGTTGAAGCTTGCGTTCTTTTCTTTCTTATCAACAATGGGTTCTTTTTCGTTCGGCGCTGCGCGGTTTTGTAAGTTTTGCTGCATTGTGTTTCTCGATATGCTTTTTTCGAAGGGGTAATTGTTAAAGCTAAAAATAACTTTCCAAATGTCCAAATCTTTTGTTGAGGAATAGAATTGCGCAATCCCGCGAGTATAAATACCAGCCGTTTCGCTGGCAAAATAATCAGTATATCAGTAGATTCCGGAATCTTTAGGTGATTAAATCGCTGGTCGAGGTCCAGGGCTGGGAGAATACGGGCGTTGTGTGGGGAGTGGCTGGTCAGCTCTCCCTTCGACAATGTCCGAGGTTTTCCGTAAGCCACCTTTCAGGATTTGTGCTGGTCAGCATGATCCTTAAAGGGAAATTTGGCAGGCTTATAAATAATTTGATTCATACATAAATATTTAATCTTAATAATTTAAACTTTGAAATTATTCATACATTTTAAATTCTGTCGGAGTTGTCACTGGTCAGTGTGGCTCCGATGTAAATTCAAATTAAATAAATTAGGCTCATCAAAGATATACATCCTTCCCGTCAAGTTATTTTTTTTTATTCTAAATCATTCTGAATTCTCCTGGTCAGGAGGTTCAATTAAATAAATTTGATTCTTTTTTAGTTTAATCCGAGAGCATACCTCTGGTCAGAGGGTGTCTTTTAAATCTGATAGCTTATATAGTTTTCATGTCCGTTTTAAAGTCTGAGTATCCGGAAAGTTGAGGAAGGTTTATGGTTTCTCTTATTTAGGTTTATATTAGATGTAATTTTGAAACATCTATAATAGGTGACCGGTCGTATATAAGTTTTTCTAGAAATCATTTAATGTAAAAGTCTATTGTTTTGCTTTTGCAATGTGAGTAGCCAAAAAGGGTAGACATAGAGTCCCCTATTATGTTAAGGAATTCCACGTGGACATTTGTAATTTGTGGCCGAGATATGGCTTTGATGTTGGGTAGAGAAAGGCTCCCCTTATATTTTGTTATGAATGTTTTTGGAGGTTGACCCTGAAGATGGTAGTTTACCTCATGAGTTCTAGAGAACATAATGGAGATGTGAAAATATGACAAAAGCACGAATAGGAATTTACGGATAGATGTTTTTTGTAAATTTTTCTTTGGTTTTGGTTAATAGAAATTTTGTCGACCTTACTGAGTAATTTGTCTTTCGAGGGGACCGAGCCGGTGTGTTGTGTGTCTTGGCAACGGGCTGACGGCCTTGTTTGTTGCATATTGTGTGCTGTCCATGTGTGTTCGTGATTGTTCCTTCATCCACCTTATCACCATCCATCCTCGCAATGAGCCAAAAGAACCGCAAAGTAAAATAAATAAATCAGTCCTGGTTACAAGCCCTTTCCTCTTTTACAACGATGTGAACACGTGTAGTGTAAATAATATACGGTACTGAAAAGTATCATATTGGAGATGTAACATATTATTATGATTACACTCATTCAGTAATTAAGTTGTGAGATTTATTTAAATGTATAGTGATGAAAAATTTTGTTTTCTTAAGCGCGGGGAAAAAATACAATAAGTTATAAATTATTCGGTGGGCTCGAACCCCACAGGCCCATGTAAGTTGGCGCCACTGGTTCTATTCTATGACATCCACGTAGTTTGCAAATGCAAATTGCTGCAGAACAAATTACACATCTCTGTAGTTTCTCTATCACTACTTCCCTTCCTATTGTGAATATATTTGGGCACTTTATCTTACCTTGCGTTAGTTTCTTTAATGGGATATAGAGAGAGGTAGACTTTAATGTTGTTTGTGGATCTAAAAAGATACATGTAGGTCTCTTATGTAATTATTTGTTGAAGAGTCTCGACTCTTGCACGATTGTTTCAAACAGGAGACACCTTGGCTTGATTACAGAGACTAGCAAATGTCTGACCCACTAACAAGAATTTTAAATCTCTCCTCAAACAAATTATCGATCTTGCTCGCTTCGACATTCACAATGCTGAGATAAATTGAAGGTCGCGTTTGAATGACCCGAGAGAAGGTCAGACATGACGTCTCCCTAATGTATCCTCTCATTACTTTCTCTCCGGACCCCGCCGTGTGCGTTATGAATTCATTTCCCGTCCGTGGGATTTGAAAATGAAAGGTTTTGAAGCTATTATCAGATTCTAAGTCTCCCGTGGTGAAATGAATCCTTAACTGAAATTGGATAGCACGAATGCAAATCCAAGTGATAGAATGAGTCGTAGAATAAGTGCATTGTGATGGAGGTTTTATACTCGTTGGCCGCGGACAAATGTTTGAATGCTTAAAGAAATATGGAGTCTAATAGTTTATTTATATCTTTCCAGACGTTTTGTCTCTTTGGCTCCATCGCTTGAAGTAAATGTAAGCGGTTGTAGCGAATAGTCTTCACTTCTGGGGTGTAAGGGTTGACGTTCCTGTTAGCACCAAAATGTCAAAATTCTCTTCCACGTAGTACATCCTGGACTGCATTTTCGCAGACTAGCGAGGCTCTGGCGTCTGGACTCTCAGCCAGTATATCCTTACCATCACTCGCAGCCAGTTTATTCCTCCATGGGGCCCGTGTTGTGTCTGTCCGTGAGTGTTTGTCCCTTCATCTTTCTCATCACTAGGGCTATTATTTTGATGACCTTAAAATTACCAAAAAAATACCTTTAAAAAATGCATTTATGACCTAACACATGCAAGAAAATGCCCTATAAACTTAGAAAAATGACCTAAAAATTCTGAAAGATTTGTAAAACAAATTTATAAACTACCAAGAGAAATTCAAATTACAAATTAACGTTACAGTATCTATCACATGTTCATTGCGTATGGTAGTACAAGTAAGAAAGTTCACATTTTGTCATCTTTTACACTTTAAGTACTGAGTTGCAGTACACAACGAAAATCATATGCAAATTTTCAAAAGTGAATGATTGTCGGACAAGAGAGCCTTGTACATGGAAAAATTTCTCTCGACGTCTACCGACACAAGGAGCGTACGTGAAATGAACAATATCACTTGCTGTTAAGTCACTTTCAAGTCCATGGAGTGCAAATTATTTCCCTGACAAAATGTCCGATACAGAGCATAAAACTTTGTACCCCTTGTTTTTTAACAATAATCCGTCTGGCGACAATAAATTTACTGATAGAGGGGGAAATCACATTGTTTGAGCTGAATTGTTACACAACGGCTTGTGTCAACAATACTGCACAGAATTTCTTTGTTTCTTCAAACACAGTCGTTCAGAACTGCGCTGAAGACAATGAGACGAGAGTCGGGAACCTCTCTTCTTCAAAGGGTTACATTTGCATGTACAATTCCCCTTCTTTCACCATAATGAAGGAAAATGCATAATATGACTTTTAAAAGGCCGAAAAATGAAAAACTATTTAGAAAGTTTAAAAAATTACCTTTACTCCAAAAGGGTCAAACATGCAAAAGAAATGCCCGAACAAAGGCATCCCAATTTATTCACTTACGTGTAAAACACGTTCCTATCTACTTATGCAATGTTTCTGCCTTACCAAAAAAATGATGCATTTGCATCAAAATCCTAGCCCTACTCATCATAAATCCTCATCTTTGCCAGGTCCTAAGGAACCCTAAGTCCATAATAAGAATCCAGACATTTATAAGAATTAGTTTGATGATATAATAGAGACTTTCTCTCATGGTTGTTCCTGAAGTCTAATCCACTTCTAGGAGTAAAACAAAAATTCTAATTATTATAACATGATTGACAGAGTAATTCAAACTACAAAGAAAAAAGTAGTTATCACAAGTTGTCCATTAAAAAGCAAAATACCATAGATATATCTTTTTAAATACGGCTAGACTCGTGTCTGCATCTTTCACATGCAATAGAAATGAATTGCGAGTGAGAAATCGTTCCTTTTTCCTTTGGAAACTAGCCCAAGGAAGCAGCATCGATCCATTCTGGCTGTGTTCAATACAAGTGTTTGCTAACATTGAATTGGGACACGTCGCGGTGCTGACCACACCCATCTACGACGTGTATCAGTGAGAACGTGCTCTTCTCGTGACTTCCAGAATACAGAGGGAAGGGACATGGATGGCTATACCGAACCTCCAACAAATTCCCATTTAAAACAATCGCGAAATCGCCCAGAAGGTGGAATCGAACCACTCTGGTGCTAACCAGCTGCAGGTTTGAAGCCTGCACTCCGGACCACCGAAGTTCATCTGGGCAACAGTCCACTTGCTGCGTCGGGTATATATAGGGGTGAATAAGGCCGACTAAGCGCCCGTGAGAGGTTAGGGTTTCACTTCCGTTACAATTTAATTTGAAAATTCACGCCAACCTCTTCCCCACTTCTCATCCTGTTGTAAATTTCTTCAATTTTTCATTATGATGTTTTTAAAATTTTTAAAAATGCTAGTACACTGCAGTACTTTGTAACTAATTTCATTGTATTTTTACATGAAGCGAGAAATCTCAATATATTGCAATGCTTTGTAATTAACATCAGTTGATTTTCTTCAGTTTTCATTATTATAAAATCATTTTATAATAATTAGTATTTTTGTTTATTTCAGAAAGCTGGTATGTTGCAATACTTTGTAAATCACTCATATATACCTACACACACACATATATTAGTTTTTATGGAAATGCTAGTATGTATTAGTGTTTTTTTATTATAAATCTGTTTCATATCCACATAAGCTAATAAGGACATACAGTTTAAAATGATCTGAACCACTTGATTTCAAGGTGACAAAAGTTATCGGGAAGACCCTTGTGTTAGTTGTATTTTTTGTTGGTTATACTTCTGTATACTAGGAATTTGCCTTCGACTCCGAATCCAAAATTATCCGAAAACGAATGCTAGATCCGAATCTTAGATATGATGTACAGTCGGAGAAAAAATTAGCTGGGCCACGGGACCTAGAATTTCGTAACGTCTTAAAGCCTGTTGTTTATGCAACCCAAATAACAAATTATTCGCTTAAGTTTGCCTGGAGGATCTGAGTTCTCGGGAAGGATTGAGCATTGATAGCATGAGTCACGTGACTCATGCCCCAGTCCAACAAACAGCAGCTGGGTGCTACGTGGCCTCAAGAAGAAAATTTCAGCAATTGGTTTCTTAACAAGAGCTTCTCGTAAGGAAATATTCTTTCGAGTGATACTAGTCATTGTCAAGAAGGTTCACTGAAATGATGGTTCTCATCACCGACCACATGCCACACGTTAATTGTTTAAGTCTAGTTTATGCACTGGACCTACAGATTAAAGTGGGATCCGAACCAAATGTTCCTCTATCTGGTATTGAATTCGGAAGTCTTTGATTACATGTCGAAGACGTTATCACTACGCCATCGGAGAGGCAATGGAACGCCTTGAGAAAGAGACGAGTGAATCCATATTTGGCGTAAATTTTAAAAATAAGACAATATTTTGTCGTCACTGTTTCGAACCATGGGAGAGGCATAGATTTTTTGTCCCATCGTCCAATTCACGAGTTTATAATTTTTCCTCACCGACACGATTAACAGGAGTGGTAGAAGAAAAGCGAAGTAAAATAACTGAAACAGAAATAAAAGGAGAAAGCGAAACAAATTTTATCCATAATATTCTGTAGTCGCTTCAGTCGTATTCACGGAATGTTACCTTTAAAGAAAGCCGTGGTCTTTAACTTGTCTTTTCCCCTTCCTTTGTGGTCCCGATTCCTCTGTCACGATTGGTCTAAAACTAATTAATGCGACGTTAATTAAACAATCCAAACAACGAAACAATGCACAATCAACTGCACAAATTGTTTTCGAACAGGAAAACAATTGAGATGCTGTAAAATTAAGCAAGATGCAGTAATAAAGTGGGAATTTGGTACGGTATAGAATTAAATCGGTGAAGATGTTCGATTTGATTGGATGTTTGTTATTTAGTGTCGATATTCTTTCACTTTTGACAAATAGCGACGATGAAGATGAGTACTGAGTGATTATATGATGACATTGATTAAGGGACACTCACCAAGAACACCCATGGCCAAGCCGAGATTCGAACCAGTTGGCCATGCTGTCGTAGCGTGCTGTGCTAACCACTCCCACACGGAGGTTGGTTAGGAGTGGACATTATACCATATTTTGTGTGCGAAATTGGGATCAATGAATGGAATGACTAGGCATATTTTATTATTAATATATTCATATCATAATATCACGTCATATTATTCGGCACGAAGTAACATCAGAGACATTCAATCTTGGATTTTTGCCTTTCAACTAGTTCTTCGACTTCAGGTTAATCACATCAATAAGATAAATTATTAAACAAATGATAATGAATGTGGGATATTGACAGTTATTACGAATTACCTGACACAAGCAACATTAAGCAGACTCTGTGGGCAAGCTCATTAAGTGGTCGACATTCGATCTCGTCAACAAAGTTCCCGGGTTTGAGTAGCGTCCTTGTAACACGTGTTTGAGTATTTCGTCATTAATTTCATGTAATGGTCACTCGTCCACGGCTGAGAAGAAAAGTGATGTTACGTAACAAAAATAATAATAATAAACATGATCGAAGAGTACTTATTTCATCTCTCACGAAATCTCCTACAAAACCGGGATGTATGAAATATATGTATCTTCACATACGTTTTCGATTTCTAAATTTAACTAGTCGAGACCGAGAACGGGAGAGCAATTTTCAATTCGAGAAACCGAGAGACGGAGACACTGTCAAGTTTTGTTTCTTTCTTGACATCTCCCTAATAGAGTTGTTGTTCTGTTTGTTATTGGCTTTGTATTGGTAATTATTGTCATTATTCTTCCCCTGTAGGTAAACCATAACGACGATTTATGATGAAATAGAGCAGATAAAAGGGCAAGAACAAGAGAGTCATGCCTGCCCGGGACTTCAACCCAGAACCTTACGTAACGAGATTTCAAATTCTGGAGAAGGCATCCGTGTTTCGCTTGGCTTTCTCCTTCCTCTACTTCTGTTTTTTTTTATCATACACGTATAATTAAAATGGATCTGAGAAAATATGTTGCGATCCATTATTGTGTTGGTTGCTACATATGTAAATTCCAACATGGATTTTTTTTTGTTTCGTATTTTGTTGAACATGAAATTTTCTTACACTGTGACAGTTTATTATTTTAGGTTTTTTTTGTGCACAGATAAGCTAATCGGGACTGGACCTTCAGTTTAAAATGGGATACAAACCACTACGTGCCTCCACTGTGTATCGAACCCGGGATCCCTTGATTGCAAGGTGATGACGTTATCATTACTCCATCGAGGAGGCCCCGTGACAGAATGTTATTCATTCGATCTATACAATAATTTATTTCTTCTTTCTTTTTGTTAACTACTCTTATACGACTCTTTTTGCATATTCGATTTTTTCTTGTTTCAGGAGATATAATAATACATGCAGGCTGTATAACCCCCCCCCCCGTGCAAATAGATAGAAAGCTCTCTCTCGAGAACTAATTTATAAATAACGTAACCATTAGGAAACTATTCGAACGTTAACTGATATAACTGCAGATGAAACAATACTTACAGACGCTAACGAAATATCTGTTCTTGTATAAGCTCACAGGCAACAGGTATCTGTTGAGTCATTCACTCTTGCTAACTACGAGCGAAGGTCACTGAATCAAACGGTAGCAAAGAGGCGTCTGCTCTACGAAACTAGGGTTAGCAGACGATGCCCGTGTTCCTGTTATCAATGACGTACGAAATAAGGAGGAACACAGCTTTCATATCAAACTAGACGTATGTTTGGTCCCGTCATTGCATGAAGAACACTTTCTCGTCGTGGCCTTGAAGACCTACGTAAAGGCTTCTCTGCAAGAAGTATAGCTTACCTTCAACTTTCGTATTCTTTTTCATTTCAGAACGAGTGCTGTATCGTCGACTTAATCCAATCTATCCGTTGTAGGCTTTAAGTTCTGTTTGTGTTCGGTAATTTCACATTGTCTTCCTGTTTATGTTATTCGCGGCAAAGGTTCTGGATTCGATAATCTGGACAATAACGGGATTGTGTTGGTTGGTTGATTTGGTGTCTTAAGTCCACTTTATGCAAAGTAAGACTAATCGGGAATGCACCTACAGTTTAAAGTGGGATCCGAACCACTAAATTTGCTTACACATTACTTTGCTACTAGATGTTTGCATGCTAAGATGTAGGAAGTGCTACATTTTCAGTGTGTGGAATAGAGAGTTATTTTGGATACGAAGGATCGGACAATGTAGTAGTTGGAAAAGGATCACCTCACATGTTTGAATTATACCCTCCCTTCCCACACACACAGGATATCGGCCGTGTTTTTTATAACGAAATATAACATGGATGAATTGTGTCAAGAAAAACTGGAGTCTATTTACATCCCTACGGAACTTGATTGATTGATTGAATTGTTGTTTTAAGTCCACTTTTTGCACAGTATGGCTAATTGGGACTGGAACTACAGTTTAAACCGCTATGTGCCTCCTCCGGGTATCGAACCCGGGACCCCTTGATTACATGATTGATTGATTGATTTAGTTTATTTTACTTCGCGTTTTGTGCCTCTTGACTAATTTGCGAAGATGGGGATGAGTGATGAAATGATGAAATTGATGAATGGACATTCACAAACAACCATACCCGACCGGGATTCGAACCCGGGACCCTTGGCGTCGCAGCCCTTGATTACAAGGCGACAACACTACCACTGCGCCATCGGGGAGGCCACCCCACGGAGTTTGGAAGAAAGTTCAGGTAGAGATTAGAAAGTTCTGTTCCGACAAAATCTGACGTATAGTAAATGAAAAAGCAAAGTGCTAACTTGTGCTTTGCACCAAGTCATGAAGGCGTGTAGGGGGTGTGGATTTAGGACCCCACACTTTCTTGTTACGGCCGAAGGATAATGTGATCAGCACCACGCTCCTGGTCCCTTTACCCCCCCCAGAGTTTCCTACAGGTACCCACTTTGTACGAAGCTGGGTGGGCGTCGGAGGCACATAAATAGGTGGACAAAATTCCAATTCTCCCCAGTCGGGGATCAAACTCAGATCTCTCGCGTGGTAATCAAACGCCCTAACGACCGAGCTACCGCGGCACATATAGTATAGTAGCCTTTGTAATTAAGGCAATAATTATTTTAGCGTTTCGTTCAACGCTTTTAGACGAATCATTTTCGGACATGTAACGTGTAGCTCTTGTCGGTTCTGCGACTTGCATTGAGAACAGGCGATTTTCTGACGAACAACATTCCACCTAACAAGTCACGTGACTTTCCTACATTTCCTGTGTCTGTTGGCTATTGCATGAAAGACGAGTTGCTCTTGAGACAGACAGAATCACCCGATCACCTAAAGGTGCAATGTGTGTTGCCTACCCTTCCGGCATTATTTACTGCCATTAAAGTCTTATGGGGAAGAACTTTTTTCCACTACTGTACACTCCAAATTAGCATATCCGGATAATTTCGGATTTTCGTTCGAATGGCGGATTTATTGAAAATTCGTGCGGCAGTGCGAACGTCGCGGATTATTTTCAGAGAATACGTAAAAGGATTATGAGGATGAAGGATGATTGATTGAGTTTTAAGTCCGCTTTTATGCACAGAAAGGCTAATCTGGATTGGACCTACAGTTTAAAGTGGGATCCGAGGCACTGTGTATCTTCTGTGGCAAGATCAAAAGTCGACCGCTTCACGTTCTCGACACTGATACAGTAGTTCTTTTGATCCGGTTAACACACATATCTGTACATTAAGACATCAGTCTCGATTTTACACAGACCTGTATCATTTTTATAGTCGATCTCGTCTTGACAAGACTAGCAAGACCTGGTCTCTTTTTCGTGTCTAGGTTTTTACATGTACCGTCTCTCAAAAGACACATCTAGTAAGGTTTTATTTTTAATACCTTCCCGCACCATTCATACGTTTTCCCTGAAGTTCTGGTGATATTGACGAAAAGTGAAATATGGGTATCATTCCTAACTCACCTCATTTGTAGGATGAGGCAAATGTATTGCTGCTCCTAATCCTGACACTTTGGAAGACACCCTTCACGATAGTCAATATCCGAAGGACGTTGAGAGGGCTTCAGGAGAGCAAATGGTCCAGAAGAAGAATGATCAGCGTCGGCGTGGCACAAAGATAGGATCACTTTGTAAAATGTCGGACTGAAATAGGGGTCACCACTTTAGTAAGACTTTGAAAGGGTAGAGTGCGATTCCATAATTTTTGGAGGTGCTCAAAGTGTCCGGGAACATAGTTCTGCTGTCGAGGTGTGTAACTGATGGAGATGTTTCGAGTAGTTGTATGTGAAGTGTGTACCCAAATTTGCCGAGAATTTTTTTACACCTTCAGTGCCAATGTAACTTGACTTCAATATTCCTCTTGACTTCCAAAAGCAGCTCCGCGTAAATTCTAGTAACACATAGGACAGATGCAGTTGTAATAACAAAAGCTTTCACACAACAAATGTTAAAATTAGGCTGCATCAGAATCGAGGTATTTTTGTCATTCTGTGCTATTATCCTGACCATAACCTCCTGGGGCATTGTAGGACTATTTTTCAGAGGTTGTGCCTTCTTTAAGAAATTGGGAAAATTCAGGAACTTTCGTTGGGATATATATACAGGGAGGTTATTTCAGTCGTTCACCGCCAGCGTGACGGCCGTTCCGCGGACTCTTCATGCAACAGGTCCCGGCAAATTGCGTTCAGGAAGTCCGTAACAGAAACCGCTTGTTTTGTAATGTTTCCACTTTTCACAATTACAGTTACAATTACAATTGAAATAAGCACGTACCTTGTCGCACGGATGCAGGAAAAGGTGTCCTCCCAAATACAAATATTTCCGGCACCTTATTTCTGACATCTAATCTTAGATTAGACATCGCTACTTTATCCTCAGTTGACAGAAAGGGAAGACAGCATCCCGGCGCATAAAGCAAACCGAAAGCGTAAAATGATATTTAAAAGTAATAATAATGATGATCACTAACCTCCTGTGTTATAAGAGATGTTGAAAATGACTTCCTTCAACAGCAATACAACACGTTTCTTAGGTTCAAGAGATCCTGTCTATCGTAATCCCTGACCACTTTTCTGCAAGAATTCGTTTTCACGTAATTATCGTACATAAAAACTCTATGTTCAAGACTATATTTGTTTAACGACATAAGTAATGAATGAATAACAATTAACACACAATAAAGCACTGGCCACGAGTAAGCACATTACAATAACACAGTATAAGCAACACGCGTACTGTTGAACGCAAACAGAATTGAACATGAACGAACACTGACGTCTGGTAGCCGACAGTGTTGCTAACCATTTTTCGGCAATGTCCCTACAGACGTAGTCAAAATGTCCCTACAACTGACCAAATGTCCCTACGCCAAGTAAAGTGACTAAAAAAAAAAACACCTCATGAGCATGCAAACAGAAGATAAAATATACACATTTACTTACCAAATCTTTCTGCTCGGTGCTTCCACAATTAATGAAGGAGCGAATTTACAATACAGGACCTCTCCCCGATTTTTTGTAATATTTCGCATACTCACTATTTGAGGCCTCCTAATCACGAATTTGAAGTTAAAATTTGGGGGGTCACGTGTAGAAATTGCAAAATAAGTGACATTGAGTGGTCCGCGATCGGCACGATTGCTTATTATTTACCGGAAGATTTTGTGTTTCCAATACTTAAAAAACGAAATATACATTCCTGATATTACTACGACCCCAAATTTTAACTATGTTTGCCTATCCTAACCTAACCTAACCGTACCTGAATGGTTCGTGGGGCTATCCGTCAATGGTTTGTTGGGCTACCCGTGCATGTTTTTTTCGAGCCCAAATTTTAACTATGTTTGCCTAACCTAACGTAACCTAAACTTACCGAGAATGGTCAGTGGGGCTATTCCTGAATGGTTTTGCGGTAATTGTGATTACGAACCGATAAAAAATATTATTTTCGTAGCACTTTAACGGCAAACGTTCATCATCGAAGACGCCATTTTCGTATCCTGCAATTTTATGATTGATGTACTGTTGCCAAATTTACCTGTAATCAAATCAGTTCTTCTACATCGTGATTGTCGCTGTCACATGTAAGCACGTTCTTTGGGCAATATACTGAAATCCATAAGTTTATTAATTAGCCCACAGCCATCCTCCTGCACACTCCACCTAACAATCTGTACAACATTAACAACTTTTTTACTGTTCTCTTCCGCCATTCTTACACGATCCATGCTCTCCAAGTATGAAATCAACAGTGTGGCAACGCTGTAGACAGCGTAACTAATTTTAATTTGTTCATATCAACAAATATGGCTACCATACTTGTATACGGAGAATCATTGCGAGAATTGAAAAGCTTATTTTACAACTTCTACACGTTAATGAAAATTTTTTCCCCCTCACCCCAACATGTTAACTTGAGATAAATAATCACGAATAATTATTTCGTGAGTATAAGACGTAGCATAGAAATTACAGAAGGGTCCGGTATTGTAAATTCTTGCCTTAATGAATAATAGGGGTGTGCTGGACAGAATTTTTTGGGTCGGCACGGGATCGGGACGGTAATTTTTTTAAATCCCGACATTCGGGACTGAAAAATTTGCAATTTCCCGACCAAGTCGGAAAATTTTCTGGACGGGAAATGTTCGAAATTTCCCGAAGCACTGGAAATCTCGAATTTTACAAGTCATTTTCACTTTAAGTGATTGTTTTTGCATTTCTAGAATAAAAACTTACAACTTTCGATAAGTTCCAGAAACTTACAAGGCAGAAAACGTCGAGAATTAACGACTTTTTAAAGTAAAGAATCCAGCACACCCCTAATGAATAACGTTGAGTCGTTTACTGTTGATTATGTTATTTGAAGTCATACATGCTGCTGCTGTGAAGAGATAGATGTTGGTTGGTGATGCTGTATTTCCTGCATTCTTTAACAATTTTGGTCCCACTTTATTTCCCCTTTTTTGTTTTTGTATCACTTAACATTGAAAATATTCTTTCCGTTTCCGCGTTAGAATGCGGCAATGTTAGCACTATTTTCGCGAGAGTGGAAATGTTTTCAAAAAGGAACTTGCCTTGAAAGTTTTTGGTAACCGATAACATGTTCCAAAATTCTGATGGAGATCTGTTAGTTAGTTCTTTTTTCTCCTCCTCGCTAAAGTATCCAGATAAACTAATTCATAAAATGTAATTTACCAAGATTGAAAAAAGTACCTACGTTTTCCCTCATTTGGCAAAATCTGTCCCTACGTTCCTACGCGGGCGAAATTTAGTGAAAAGTCCCTATGCGTAGGGACATGTCCCTACGGTTGGCATCACTGCCGACACGTGCAGTATGAAGCGCCCTCTCGCGGCTGACAACTCACCCAACCCCCGATAAGCTGCAGGCGCTGTCGCGACAACTGAGAATAAAGTAGCGATGACTAATCTAAGATTAGATGTCAGAAATAAGGTGCCAGAAATATTTGTATTTGGGAGGACACCTTTTCCTGCATCCGTGCGACAAGGTACGTGCTTATTTCAATTGTAATTGTAACTGTAATTGTGAAAAGTGGAAACATTACAAAACAAGCGGTTTCTGTTACGGACTTCCTGAACGCAATTTGCCGGGACCTGTTGCATGAAGAGTCCGCGGAACGGCCGTCACGCTGGCGGTGAACGACTCAAATAACCTCCCTGTATATATGTATGTTCTTACGTATTACAACTACACATGCGTGTGTGTGAAATCTTTGACACGTTTCTGGTTTTACAAGATGTTTGGCATATCAACGTCTTAACGTCCTTTTTACGGGGAAAGGAGAAATTACGATAAATTTCCACCTGGAAATTCTAGGTTGGGGAAATTTACTGGAAATATCCGAAAATGTCATGAAACATATTTGAATAATTCAAGTAAGTTCTCTTGAAGCAAAGATATGGACATTATAAGTATTTCAATGGAATTGTTAACGTGGTGATGAAACACACCAAACAGAGTAAAGTCAATCTCAGTTCTCCATGAAGTGATCATGAGACATCAGTGTCAATGCAGGAACGGCATTCAACTCCTTAGTGATTGCTGCCCACATGACATCCAGGCACTGTATTTGGTATTGGTGAACTTTGTCCTTTAGTAGTCCTGTCGGTGTCAAGTCTGGATGTTAAGTTTGTCATTACTGGCATAATGAATGAGATCCCGTTTCGCATGACTGTTGTGGTATACTTGAATACTCGAGGAATTTGTTTTGGCTGGCCAAATGCAAAGGAACTTGCAGTGTTGAGATAGAGATAATTGAAAATGGCGAAGAACCAAAATGTGGATACCGTCCTCGATCAATATTTTCAGCAGCGATAATGTCCAGAACAAATTGCCATTTTCATCGCCGCGGTTTCTAGGACTGCCGAGGTACTGCGGATGTGGCGTTAATGTAATCTTTCCCTCCATTACTGCAGCGCGATATGTCAGTGGCAAATAGTGACATTCAACATGAATTGATGTTCCTGCAAAGAAGGAACGGGAAGTAATATGATATATCTAACGTTGGCATGATCGATATAATGATTTTTTTCTTTTTTCATCAGGGGAAATCATCCGTAACATTAGAATGATGGGCGTGGGGAAGATTCCGATGATCCACAGATGTCGTCTGCTCTTTGTAAACAATTCATTTAGGTTGGGCCGAACTGGAGTAGGAAAACATTGAAGTGGATTTAAGGGGTTTCAAGAGTGAAAGGTTTTCAGGAACAGCAAAGTTCGGATTTTCAAAACATGGATGTTAGTTTGGCGTAGGAAATGGCTTATAAGAACACTTTATACCCACACACAGATGATTGCATGTTCCCTTCCTTCAGTTTACACAGGCTACAGTGTTTTATTGTATTTGAATGCATTGATTGCAACTTCCGTACTGATGGATTTTGTCTTGTGGACCCTTTTCTGCCTTGTATGTCGAATGTGTTTACTTTCATAACGTGTTCCATTACCATTTCGAACTTATTAACACTTCACTATATGACGCATCAGAAATTACTTATAAAGTACGTTGAATTTTTGTTACTTCAGGCGAGTGAAAACTCCTGTGTAATTACAGTAAACAATCACGCTACAACCTGCTATCAATAGGTTAAGCGCATGTTTTTGGCTTCGAAACGGTAGGTTAGTATGTTGAAGATATCCCAACTATATGGTGTTATGTCAACTTCTCCAATGATCTTTTTCCTCGTCTATTTGTCATATGATGATCCATATGTTTTTATGCTTTTTAATAAAAATATACTATGCTTCCACAGTCGCTTGGTACGTTCAGTTGACTCAGTCTTGTTGCAGATCGTTCCAGATTCGAGTCCTGGTCTGAGCATTGGTGTTCCATTATGAACGTCCATCAATTTCATGTAACCACTAACCAGTCTGTTTCAGTCGTCGTTATTTGCCTTAGAAGGAAACAACCATATAAGAAATGCAACAGCGTATGTATGGATACAATACTTTTTTGCGTTACTTGTGGATTACAGTGTGGATATTAGAAACTAACATCGCGTAAGGTTCGTTGGTTTCAACACTTGCTTTTGTCAGTTTGCAAATCCGTGCTTAACCTGAAGCTGGTAAATATTATTAGACTAAACTCAGTGACGTAGAAGTCCTTTCAGCGCTAAGGCCGGCTAAGCGACTTTTCATTGGGTGACGCGTGTTCACCGCACCGAGTCCCATCGCAGAACTTGATTCGTGGATGAATTTGCTCCCCTAAGTTCAATTCGTGAATGAATTTGAAACCCAAACTTCGAATCATGGATGAGTTTGATCGCCAAGTTTCTAGTGGAGCCAAGTTCGCTACTTTTCAAGTAGCTCTCAGTTGTCTTGACGATGCTGGACCAATATTGAAATTTTGGATCTCTCAAAGGGAATAAAGCCCGAGACCTGTTGCGCCAAAGGTAAGTTCTAATCAGTATTGCAGGTGCTCCCAATGAGTTAAAACAGTAAATCAATTGCAGCAGAGCACGAGTTGCCAATACGATGAATGGAATATATCGAAAGGAAGTTGTCCTTCAAGAGTACCAGTCGATACTTGAACAGGCCATCATCCTAGAACTAAAAGAATCGTAGAATATATTGATGGAAAGAAGTTGACCCAAATAGGTCCTTGAGGATGCAGGGACGTATCCCTCCACGTCAAGAGCATGTCCAACAGCTAAAGGTTTTTTGACCATTCAGCCAAAACCTAGTGAAAAGCTTTTCAAAACATCAAATACTTCACTGGACATATACAAAACCCGTGGACGCATGGAGGAAACCTTGTAATGCGATTTGTAGAGGCCGCTAAAGACCGGGAATTGACCCACAACCACACATGTACCTTTTCGTTATGGCTGCTATTAAGACTTTTACGGCGACACCGTAAAGAGTTCCAGGAAGCAAGAGGCAATATTCTTCTGCTCGTGCATCCTCCAGAGCTCTTGGAAACCGGAAACTGTCGCAACTAACCGGAGTTGACGGCTCGTCCACCGTGCGGCAGCCATCAACTTCTCCATCTTCGTGTACGTATGACGGGAGAAATAAGCGCATGGGTAGACGGGTGTTACCCTTCGGTCATCTTCGTAGGCTTTATTGGTGCAACTTTTACCGGCTACTTTATCACGGTCTGTCGTAAACTCTCCCGAAAGATTTTTTTTTCCTGAAGGGGGGAAAGCCTTTTCCTGTCCTTTCTGATTGACATAACGACGTGTCGTTGGATGGTTAAGGTTTTTTCCTCCGTCCCTTTACTGCTGACGTTGCCGCGGGCAGGGGCGAGCGATCTTGCCGCAAATTTCTGTGAAAGGGAAAACATGTTAAATGGAGCTCCCGGTCTCCCATCACGTAATGAATGCTTCTCGTGGATGGCGAACGGGACAAGATGTTTATTAATGGAACGTGGCGTAACTGATTGGTTAGGTTACGCTCTGTTGCCCGTTTCAAGAAGCTATAGATTGGAGAGGAATGAATAACTGTCCTTGCTGTGGGAAGGGATAAACTAGGGGAACTTTCTTATAGGTAAAGATAAACTGTTGTAACCGTATTGCATGCAGGAGCAAGCAAGGGGCTCCTGTTTCAGGAAAGATCAAGCAAGGGATCTCCTTGTTTCAAGGAGAATCAAGCAAGGGATGGATCTCCTTGTTTCAAGGAGAATCAAGCAAGGGATGGATCTCCTTGTTTCAAGGAGAATCAAGCAAGGGATGGATCTCCTTGTTTCAAGGAGAATCAAGCAAGGGATGGATCTCCTTGTTTCAAGGAGAATCAAGCAAGGGATGGATCTCCTTGTTTCAAGGAGAATCAAGCAAGGGATGGATCTCCTTGTTTCAAGGAGAATCAAGCAAGGGATGGATCTCCTTGTTTCAAGGAGAATCAAGCAAGGGATGGATCTCCTTGTTTCAAGGAGAATCAAGCAAGGGATGGATCTCCTTGTGTCAAGGAGAATCAAGCAAGGGATGGATCTCCTTGTGTCAAGGAGAATCAAGCAAGGGATGGATCTCCTTGTGTCAAGGAGAATCAAGCAAGGGATGGATCTCCTTGTGTCAAGGAGAATCAAGCAAGGGATGGATCTCCTTGTGTCAAGGAGAATCAAGCAAGGGATGGATCTCCTTGTGTCAAGGAGAATCAAGCAAGGGATGGATCTCCTTGTGTCAAGGAGAATCAAGCAAGGGATGGATCTCCTTGTGTCAAGGAGAATCAAGCAAGGGATGGATCTCCTTGTGTCAAGGAGAATCAAGCAAGGGATGGATCTCCTTGTGTCAAGGAGAATCAAGCAAGGGATGGATCTCCTTGTGTCAAGGAGAATCAAGCAAGGGATGGATCTCCTTGTGTCAAGGAGAATCAAGCAAGGGATGGATCTCCTTGTGTCAAGGAGAATCAAGCAAGGGATGGATCTCCTTCTGTCAAGGAGAATCAAGCAAGGGATGGATCTCCTTGTGTCAAGGAGAATCAAGCAAGGGATGGATCTCCTTGTGTCAAGGAGAATCAAGCAAGGGATGGATCTCCTTGTTTCAAAGAGGAGAAAGCAAGGGATGGATCTCCTTGTTTCAAAGAGGAGAAAGCAAGGGATCTCTATGTTTCAGGGAGGAGCAGGCAAGGGGGTTATATTTTTTACCATTTCGTTAGAATTCCCAAATCATTTAGTCAGCATAGCCAAACAGAGGTATCTACCTTGTGTGGTCACGCAAAAATGTAATCAAACACCAATATTTTTTGTGTAGTATGCCAATAAAGTTTTGACATCCAAGTGAATTTTAGTTTTCATCGTATTAAGTTACAAAACAAACTCAGTATTTAAACGTGTGTTATTCAAAGCGAGCAACTTTTAATATTGTGTTATTTACGAACAGATTATTTGAACGAAAAATCCTAAAGGGGTTATTTTTTTAAATAAATACTTGTCACATTTAGATATTGCTAATTGTCTGTACTGATAGTGATTTCTTTCCTTTGCAGCCATTTCTAAAGAGGAGAACGAAGACTCGTCGCGGACTACGAAACTCACGTACAACGGTTACTCGGATGAGTTCCTCGACCGACTAGAGCCGAATGGAAACATCCCGACGGACAAGGAACTCCATCTCGGTAAGATATTCTTTAGATTCCTCAAAATGTTTTCATTGTTTACACCTGCATGAGATTTGTTTGCATTAGTAGCGTAGTCTCTTGGTGGTTGCTCTTTGTTCGTTGAAAGATATGCTCTGTATTACCTTACAGATAAGGCCCTTCAGAAATAGAGCTGTTTGACATGTACAGTCGCGAGCAAAAGTTAGTTGGAGTTGTGATCGGAAAAAAGGAAAAACCGTTGGCGGATCCAGAAGTTGCAGTCGGGATTGACGAACAGTCACATGCCTTACCTGATATGATATACTGTGAAATGGAAGTAAGCTGACTTGCATGTTGTAGAGATTAGTGTTGTTTTGCAAAAATAATGGCCCAGAGCCGGAATTGCCACGGTAAATTGAATGATCAGAGTAAAGTGAATAAACACAATATTATTCTCTCCAAGGGTCCCGGTACGATCCCTCTTTTGAGGAATATTGGACAGTGGTTCGGAGAAGAAAAATGCATTTGAAAAGGCTTGGAAATAAAAAATGAAAAGGGTACGAAAAAAAAATGCATTTGAAATGGCAGTGTAAATAGATGAATGCACTTTGAGAGGCGGGGAACACAGAAAAAAGAATATGAAAAACCAGGAAAAAATTGATTCGGTTTATTTCGCATTTCTCTCACTTTTGACTAAATGAAGATGGGTGATGATATGATTAAATTGATGGAACACCCACGCTCATGTCGGGATTTAAATCCTGGACCCCTGGCGTCGTAGCGTGCCTTGCTTACCACTCCGCCTCGCATATTATAATGTCAGCAATTATCAAGTTCCTAGTTTTTCTCTCTCTCTCGAACCATTGTATCTGGTTTTATCTAATTCTGTAGTTCGAAAATCTTTTTAGAGCCTCAGACGATTTTGAACAGTATTGTTTCAGTGGTGTTGGATGAAGTTGTGCATGCAATTGCACACTGTAGGTTGGAAAGTGACATTTTGCAAGAAACTGTTAATTCAGTGCAACAACCACGCATGTCTCTGCTAGGGACCCTTGTATGTTCTACAGCCAATTGAGACATGGTTATTTACAGCAAAACTTCTCTGCCAGAACTGGAAACGTGAGAATTATTACCTCCTTGAGGGATTGCAAAGGGCCCGTCGACGCCATGCACAGATTATACTTCCAAGCCCAGCCTATCCCGTTTCTGCACGTCCAATTATCGCAGTGGTGTCTGCCGGACTGAGGAACGCTCCGAAGAGGCACTTCCCCGCCCTTAAGTCCCCCAGAGCCCATCAGGAACAATTAATTAATTCGGACGTTGGGCAACGTGAGGTTGTGTACATCTACGTGGGCGGCAACAATTCTCTCTCTCCTCTCCGCGAACCTCGACGAAATCCGTCGCCCCAGACTCGCTCTTGGTTCTCCAGACTCGAAGAAAATTAGATGAATTTCAAGACGTAATTCAATTAAAAGCCATCCTGAGGATCCTGGAGAAACTTGAGGCTTCTGGAACGGGAGGAACGCGGTATCCCATCTCCTCGTTTGTTAACAGAGTTTGCTGCTTTTTCCAGCTCCCCGCTTCCAAAGATGGGCTTGCAATTACACCCCTCTTTCTCGGCGAGGGCGTCGTTAATAAAGAATCTCCAGGCGTGCAGATCCTCCAGCACTGGAGGGAAAATGCACGCACGAGGACCCTATATTACGCAGAGATCATCTTTCCCATCCAGTCATAATCGCGCGCCTCTGCTTCTACTCGTTGGCAACCAATCGCGTGGTGATAACGACGGTCGAGCGGAATCATTGCAAACTAGAATTGTTTTTGCACCAAGAAGTGTGAGTCTTCAATGTTTTTCATCTGATTCCATAATAGAATACTATCATCGTTTAAGGCATTGTGTCACTACTAGATCCACCAACACCCTCGGTCTAAGGCAGTGTTCTTTTTCAGAGCTTCCAGGGTTAAAACAAATTAGAATAACATGAACTAAAAGGAAAAGGAGTAGAGATGGTGGATCCAGATCTTTGAAGCTCGGGATTTGGGAATCTGGTACCCAATCCATTCACGATTTGTAGTTTCGGGAAGGAAATGTGCCCATGAATTGAGATTTTTTGGAAAGCAAAAAAAATGTATAGTATATATATCTATGAAAAGAGATACGAAAAACAAATTCATCCATGATTCATGGTTTTAGAAGGAAAACGTCAATAATTCTAAATTGAAACTACAAATTCATCAATGAAACTAAACTTGGGGGCAAGAAGATCATTCGTGAATGGAAGTTTGGGTTTCAAATTCATCCGCAAATGGAACTTACGGGCAAATTTATCCACGAATCGAAGTTCGGGAAAAAAATCATGCAGGAACCTAAATCCATGAAGGCTAATTCATACCAAAGTAGAAATTCGGGGACAAATTCATCCGTGAATCGACGTTCGGGGGCAAATTCATTCATGTACCTAAATTCGGGAAGAAAATTCATTCATGTACCTAAATTCGGGAAGAAAATTCATTCATGTACCTAAATTCGGGAAGAAAATTCATTCATGTACCTAAATTCGGGAAGAAACTTCATTCATGTACCTAAATTCGGGAAGAAAATTCATTCATGTACCTAAATTCGGGATGCAAATTCATTCATGTACCTAAATTCGGGATGCAAATTCATTCATGTACCTAAATTCGGGATGCAAATTCATTCATGTACCTAAATTCGGGATGCAAATTCATTCATGTACCTAAATTCGGGATGCAAATTCATTCATGTACCTAAATTCGGGATGCAAATTCATTCATGTACCTAAATTCGGGATGCAAATTCATTCATGTACCTAAATTCGGGATGCAAATTCATTCATGTACCTAAATTCGGGATGCAAATTCATTCATGTACCTAAATTCGGGATGCAAATTTATTCATGTACCTAAATTCGGGAAGCAAATTCATTCATGTACCTAAATTCGGGAAGCAAATTCATTCATGTATCTAAATTCGGGAAGCAAATTCATTCATGTATCTAAATTCGGGAAGAAAATTCATTCATGTACCTAAATTCGGGAAGCAAATTCATTCATGTACCTAAATTCGGGAAGCAAATTCATTCATGTACCTAAATTCGGGAAGCAAATTCATTCATGTACCTAAATTCGGGAAGCAAATTCATTCATGTACCTAAATTCGGGAAGCAAATTCATTCATGTACCTAAATTCGGGAAGCAAATTCATTCATGTACCTAAATTCGGGAAGCAAATTCATTCATGTACCTAAATTCGGGAAGCAAATTCATTCATGTACCTAAATTCGGGAAGCAAATTCATTCATGTACCTAAATTCGGGAAGCAAATTCATTCATGTACCTAAATTCGGGAAGCAAATTCATTCATGTACCTAAATTCGGGAAGCTAATTCATTCATGTACAAGTCCTGGAAGGTAATTCATCTACAAATTGAACTTTGGAGAGAAAATTCACCCACGAATCTAAAGTTTTGGTTTCAAATTCATCCACATTGAACTCAGAAAAAATCATTCTTGAGCCTAAATCGGAAACTTATTCAATTAGGAATCAAACTTCGGTAAGTAAATATCCATAAATCGAAGTTTAGGTTTGCAATTCATCCACGAATTGAACTTAGGGGAGAAAATTCACGTCCTGCTCAAAGTTCGGGAAGCCATATTTTTTTCGTGATTAACGACGCGTGTTCATAAATCGAGATGCGGATAGAATATCCATCCGCGAGTTAGGATTAGGAAAATATTTCCGATGCGAGCCACCATCTCCAAAACCAGCAGGACCGAACCATAATGCACCAGAGTTCCTCTATCGACTCGTGGCTCCTTTCCTGAATTTCCTGTCCCGGAAGAAGTTGGCAAATGCCTGTTTCGCAGGACTTTGAATTCAGAACATACGCAAGCATCTCTGCGTAACAGGAGGCAGCTTGCGTTCCTGCGGCAATAATAGGAAGACAACTTCGTAATACCCTCAGGCCTCATCGATACACATCCACACACGCACTGTTCTTTACGTGACAATTCGAATGCAAACTCCCGCGTGGATGTGGCGTGATCGAGAGACAGAATGGGGACTCTTTCTCCCCTCAATAGCCGACCCTACATATTGGAAAACCACACTTTAAGTGCGTAGGATCCCAGGGGAGCAAGACATCACAGAAATAAGCATCGTACCTTTCCGATATGCAAGATAAGGGAAGCTGGGGGACAAGAGGCTGTGATGATGCTCATAAAAAAGGAGAAACAGAGGAATAAACAACAGATAAGTGAGAAAATGGCAACCATGAAAAGGAATGACACGCTTGGCAATGAATTCAGATGCATATCTTACAAGTTTGAATACCGCGAGGGCGAGATTAAAGTCAAAAGGCGTGGGTGATGTAACGATGCGGGAAAGTGCGTGTTGACGTGGAGTGATGATTGGTTCTTTGCCAGGGACTGCCTTTCTCTCTCGTGTTTCGGAAATGAATATAAAGCGTGCCTATATGCCGTTTGCGTTTATATTGTCCATAAAACTTCTGCCTTTTCATTCTGTCCCCCTCTTTTCCTTGTTCGGAATTGGAATAGTTTTTTACATTCGTCATAACTCGACAAAACTTCTTTCTCTTCCCAAGCGATTATGCTCTGAAAATAAGTTCCCATAAAAGAAAATAATGTGTAACGTTCGGACTTTGTCAGATTAAATAGAAGAAATCAGAGGGTTAAATGACGTTAAGCGCAAATATGAAACAATAGACGAACACATATTTCCTTTACCTAGTCTACTTCCGTCCACTAGTATGCCTCTAACTTGCACAGCCAACAGAAATTGGCGTTTTGACTTCACTGTATTGTCATACATATTGAATAACATGCACTGATATGTGATAAAGATAGTTTCCCCAGAAACTTCCTTTTGCGAAAAGAAAATTATTCATGGTTTCGAGTTTTACCTAAAGAATTAGCACATTAATGTCCAAAATATATGCAGCTATACGGATAATCTGGAAAGATTTGTTAAAAACTTATGAATTTTAAAGGTACATGAAACACACAGAAATACTTTGACAGCATCTATGTACAGGCTGATCACATGGAACTGGAATATACTACTGGAACGCTTTGTTGGTTTTGGACTGACGCCTTGGACGTGTTCTAATTGCAACTTGCTTCTCTGCTCGATGCTCTGGTAGCAACCAATCAGAGTGAAAGTTTGGTCTTAATCTGTGAATTTGTAAAGAAAAATCTGTTCTTGTCTGTTATTTTTGAGTGTTGGTTGTGCGATTTCTATGTTCCTTGCTCGAAACAAAAAATAAACTTTCGTGTTAATAAATATTTGGGATTTTATCCAATCCAATGAGATACGTATGCGACAGATATGATTAACCGATTATAGAAATCTTTATTATTACCAGCGTATTAAATGTTTTGGGATCTTTAGTTGAACAACCATATTTTTTTTATGGATGAGTCCTACGAATCTGATGTACGTATTAGTGCATGCCCGATTTCATTTCTTCTTTCGAGCCAATTTCTACCCAATGCTATTCTTTTTCTTCTTCAACCTTTAATATTAGCACTTGTAAAGAACATAGCACTAGCTATTGTCTACGACATTCATCCTTAAGTCGCTCGTTCATCTTGTCTGCTCTGCGCAATGCCTTGTGTGATCAAAAGGTCTACGAAGAAGTACCGTAACGAGTGTGACAAGTGCAGGAAATCTAGCCTCCTGTGGTTCAAACTTAAGATGACTTGGATGAAATATATATATTGGAGGCGTCTAACGTTAGTGGATCAGGATGTCTCCCAGTCTGGAAAACGGGGAAAATTCAATGAATTTACATGGAAATGTAATGTTTCTAGAAAGTTCAACATTTTTCTAGTAGTGCACTAAAAGTAGGTTTTTGAACAAAGAAATATATATTTTTTGTGGACCAACTATTCAGTTCGATACACAGAGTATTACTGAGTATTGCCCGTAGTTACAGTACAAATTGTATATTAAATACACTAGGAAAAGGTCTTGTTTTGAACTGTTCTCATAAAGAAATCTACCACATAATTGGCTGTTGGAATTGACCACGTTTTCATAAATTATTTGTTAACCATTAGTTAATATGTGGCAAATATTACGTAAAATCACACCTGATACCCCACAATGCAACGGTCAATTTTTGTTCAGTTTTCACTATTATTCACTATTATTACTGTTAATGTGTGAAGTGAATATATTCTAATAACTTGGTTAAGTGGGATTCTAAGTGTGGTGTTGGCTAAAATATAGTGACCATCTTACATGTTTAAATACTTAATTGCCCAGATGACTTTGTCTGGTAAAACCTGCAAATGTCAGGGAACTCTTATGTAGACACCCTGCAGATGCATGAACTGTATTTTGTTTCTCAGATTGTCGTGGAGTCTCTTCTGAGGTTGCTTAGCACGATATTTCCCACGTTTATGCATTCGCGTATGCGAGAGGCGAATATTCTTAGTAGGTAAATGTCTTCCTCTGTTGAGAGGAATCCCGAGTCCCACAAGAGAGAGAGGATGGGGTCATCAAGTCGATGGTTTATTGGAACAGCTTATCTGCTCAAAGCTGCAAAATGGTCGGAGAAGCACCAGAATCTTCTCATGTTGTGTCTCGGCTTTTTTTTAACCCTCCTTTCTTCTTCTCCTGAAAGAGCAATTCTAAGAAGTGCTGCTACAATAGGAGAGGGACAAGCCCGAATTTAGAGTTTCCGTTTGGTTGCCTTGAATGTCTGAGAGGAGCCGGAGGTTGAGGAGGGGGGGCGGGGGTCGTGCTTCACTTTCAGGAGATTAGAGAACGTCTTTAGGAGAGCGAGCTGGAACTGCCTTGCAAAACGTAAAGAGAGCAGGAGGTCGAGATAGACGGTCGAATGCAAATTGGTAGGCATGTCATTGACCGTCTTTTGCACTCGGGTAAAAGGAGAAAATACTTCTCTTTCTAGAAATCCATGTTCTTTCCTCTTGCACAGCTGTCCCCTTACCCTGATCCTTTTATGGTCGTTATGGTCTTGTTCCTGAAACAAGGAGCCACCTTGTTTGCTCCTACCTGAAACAATGGCTTGCTCCTGTCTGAAACTATGAGCCTCTTGCTTGCTCCTGTCTGAAACTATGAGCCTCTTGCTTGCTCCTGTCTGAAACTATTGAGCCTCTTGCTTGCTCCTGTCTGAAACTATTGAGCCTCTTGCTTGCTCCTGTCTGAAACTATTGAGCCTCTTGCTTGCTCCTGTCTGAAACTATTGAGCCTCTTGCTTGCTCCTGTCTGAAACTATTGAGCCTCTTGCTTGCTCCTGTCTGAAACTATTGAGCCTCTTGCTTGCTCCTGTCTGAAACTATTGAGCCTCTTGCTTGCTCCTGTCTGAAACTATTGAGCCTCTTGCTTGCTCCTGTCTGAAACTATTGAGCCTCTTGCTTGCTCCTGTCTGAAACTATTGAGCCTCTTGCTTGCTCCTGTCTGAAACTATTGAGCCTCTTGTTTGCTCCTGTCTGAAACTATTGAGCCTCTTGTTTGCTCCTGTCTGAAACTATGAGCCTCTTGTTTGCTCCTGTCTGAAACTATGAGCCTCTTGTTTGCTCCTGTCTGAAACTATTGAGCCTCTTGTTTGCTCCTGTCTGAAACTATGAGCCTCTTGTTTGCTCTTGGCTGAAACTATGAGTTTCTTGCTCGCTCCTGTCTGAAACTATGAGTTTCTTGTTTGCTCCTGTCTGAAACTATGAGCCTCTTGCTTGCTCCTGTCTGAAACTATGAGCCTCTTGTTTGCTCCTGTCTGAAACTATGAGCCTCTTGTTTGCTCCTGTGTGAAACTGTTCAGCCTCTTGCTTGCTCCTGTCTGAAACTATGAGTTTCTTGTTTGCTCCTGTCTGAAACTATGAGCCTCTTGTTTGCTCCTGTCTGAAACTATGAGTTTCTTGTTTGCTCCTGTCTGAAACTATGAGCCTCTTGTTTGCTCCTGTCTGAAACTGTTGAGCCTCTTGTTTGCTCCTGTGTGAAACTGTTGAGCCTCTTGCTTGCTCCTGTCTGAAACTGTTGAGCCTCTTGCTTGCTCCTGTCTGAAACTATTGAGCCTCTTGCTTGCTCCTGTCTGAAACTATTGAGCCTCTTTGCTTGCTCCTGTCTGAAACAAGGACTTGCTCTTCAATCACCCTCCTCTAGACTACCCCGGTCATATTATTTATTGCACACTGGAAGAGGTTTTGTAGAAATTTCTGAACGTTTTCCATTTGTCTCAATCGTCAGTGAGTAATATACGTATCATTGATAAAGCGGATCGTTAAGCGATGTCTATTTCCAGATTCTCAAATTTAACCAGGCCCTTACCAAATTTAATAACAATATATTTAATTGATGCATAAGTTCATAGCGTCTTTTCACTGTGGGAGACGTTTCATTTGATACTCATTCAAGATGAACAAATGACAGAAACTAATCAGTAATATATTCTCCTTCAACTTGTATGACTGCCAACGCTCCAGTATTTTTTCGATTCCACGCCTGAATAAATCAGGTGATTTGAATGGAGTTAGTGGCAAAGCCAAGTTCGATGAACATTTTTCGTTATCAAAGGAGTTTCCTAGACAGCAGAAGAGATGGATATTCGAGGGCGCAAGATCTGGGGAGTAAGGAGGATGTGGAATAACCTCCCAAACCAAGCTCCTGGATAGCAGCTCTTGTCATGCTAGCGGAGTGTGGTGGTGCATTATCATGCTGCAGCAGCACTTGATTCAGTCTTCCTGGTCGTTTCTTGAGTTGCGGCTGCAAGGCAATCTCCCCGAACACTGCACAAATGTTTAGAGTCACTTCCGCTGCATTTGCTCCTCTGAAGTGTCTATTTTACACTCTGTATTATTTTGTCAACAAATGGAACTTCCTTCAAATCTGCAAAATTCAAGGCGTATTCATAAGCACAATAATGACTCTCCATATGACTAATATTAAACGATAAACAAATCCTAACATCACAGTGTTGCCATGCCAAAAAAAACTCTACGAACTTATGCATCAACCCAATATTCTTCTTGATTTTCACTAATACCCTGCAATCAACCGTGGAGGGGAGCTTAAGTTGGGGATTTTAAATGTGTCTCATGAGTAGAAGCCTAATTACATAACATTATCCCGGAAAGAATGTATCAAAATATGGTTAAATATGTAATTTCCTATGGGGTTTAAGGAGCCTCTCAAATGTCAACCTCGCTTCCACGTAGTACACCGTAGACAGGATTGTTGAAGACTAACGAGGCTCTGGCGTCTGACTCGCAGCCAGTATAATAATCTGTGTGGTTTGTGTTGTGCAAAGTCCATGCAGTGTGTGTCCTTTCATCGATTGCATCACTAAATATCCTCATCGTCGTAATTGGTCAAAAATAACAAACGCGACGTAAAGTAACCAAATGAGAAGAATGTGTATTACACACTCCCAGACACATTCTATATTTATTATAAAACTAAGTGTAATTAGCAAATAATTAATGAATACAAGGAAGTCGTAGGTAATTCTAAGCGTTAGTGTGAAATCCCGCGCAAAGTAACTCCCCACTGAACGGAACTCTACATTTGCACCATGAACCACTAGTGCGAGAGAGCTGAATAAGCTCACTGCGCTTGAGCACCCACCCTATTTGCCAGATGTGGTTCAACGATCAACAGGTCTTTGCGATAAGCTTCTTTCTTCCTCCAGACAATCAAGAGGTCTTAAGGATCTTGCAGAAAATTTTCTTGGGAATTACTTTGAACTTTAACAGATGGAAACTACTTTGAAGCCGAATCAAGGTTTCTTAATTCACTGAATAAAACCCCGTACAGGGAGATTTTTAATTTCATATCTCTGGGGTTGGAACTAGGGAACGTTTCATATAAAAGCGGATTGACTAACTCGTACGAGATCAGAAGATCTGTTAGTTACACTAGAGAAATTCTGAATATTCAGAACGATCCTAAAAATATATCGCTCTTGATATTTCTTTTGTCGGCATTTTGGGAACTGCAATGAGATTCCTCCCGTTTCCTTGCTAAATCAATTGTGAGAGATCATCGAATGCCTGGGAATCAGTTGAACTTTCCTTTTGTACTCGTTTACCTACAGATACCCTGTGCGAAGGAAAAAGATGGACCGCCCTTCCCCGTGGGGAAACCCCCCCTGCTGATCTTTAATCTTCCCACGGAGTCAGGGTTGCAAGGTTCTGATTGTATATATACTTGCTGAATCGCACACGTGCAGCACAAGAGGCAAATGGTCCCGAAGTCCCCCACACGTGGTGTTAAAATGCACGTACATGGCAGAAATACAGAAGGTCGTTCGGGATCTCTGAGGACAATGTTGGAAGGGTGATAAGTTCATGAAAACCCATGTCGTCACCAACGATCATGCTCAATTGGAAAACCAGCATTCCGCGCTATAGCCCAACAACGTAATTTCCATTGCAACAGACTTTTCCGGAGAGTTATCATGTCCAACTTTTCCCACTCCTCCTGACAGGCTTTCCAGAGGCCATTGAGAGTGCGTGGACGTCTCTTTCCTAAGGCCCGTTTTAGGTGTCCAAATGCACAGAAATCCATGGGTGACCCATCTGGCGCCTTGACCGGAATGTCGCTGTAAGGAATTGCACGGATGCCAGTTTCCACCTCCATTCGCTGTAAGAACAGACGAGTCGAACGGGAGGTATGGCTGGATGCTTTATCTTGGTGCACCCAGACCTGGTTTTTGGCCCCCCCATACAGTGCCGGGATATCTATGTTATAAATGTGTGTTAAAACCTCATCCTGATAGTACGTGGAGTTCACCTTCACATTATTAGCTACACGGCGAATTGCTGGCTTTCCATTATAGCAGTATCCAGCGATGATCATGAAACCCCGTGGAAAACTTTCCTGGCATTCTCGATACAATGTTTGATAATTGTTTTTGTCGCGAGGGCGGTAGTAAATCGCGCGGGGTTTGTGACAGTCACTAAGGTAGACATATGCTTCGTCAAATGTCACCACATTTTTCCATCTCTCTCCTGCAAGATAGGTCTCATAGAGCTTTCTAGCGTTCGGTCGACGTTCCGCAATGTGACGAGGCAACAGCTTGTGAACTCGCCGCTTATAGTTGCAGGTCCTTCTTGATTATGGTGTTCACTGTTGACACAGACATTCCCAACTTACGTGCGATACTTCTTTGGGGGGCAGGGTTACCACCTGACACAAGGGCCTTCACTTTTTCTCACTATGTCCGGTGTACGACTCGTAGCTGCTCGTGGATTTCCCTGTTTCTTCCCCTGTGGAATTAGGCCCAGTCGGCCTTTGCCTATTTTGTTGAATACCGCACCGATCCCGTTCTTCGATATCACAAAACCACGATTCTTGCACATTCCTTTGATTGCCGAATAGCTATATTTAGCATCGGAAAGGGCTGTTATGTAGCCCTCCCAGTATGGTTCACTTTTCTTCGGCATCGTTGTAGGTAAATGGCACAACACTCTGCACATGCGTTCTCGGTACTGACGTGACTCAGCATGCACCGTTTGGACGGACTGACGTTGATAACAGCGCCGCCAGCGGCTTTCAAAATCGTCACCAGAGATCCCGAACAACCTTCTGTATTATATCTATGGTTTGGAGTATATAATTTAATATTTTCTTACCGATCCTTGGGAACTGTGGCGTGATTGTCAGGAGGCTGCTCTGGAGTTTACCCAGTCTCTTAGACAGAAGGGAAGCGGGGCGAGATGCTGTCTTCATACCTAGGTAAAATGCACAAGGTACAGCTTCCAAAATCAACTAACTGTACAAAGTTAGTGGAAAATTATGGATATCATAAACTTTGGTATCAGTATAATACTATAATCGACATGACGACGCGTATGTTTAAGCGTAATATTCATTACAGTAAAATCCCGATTTGACGTTTTACCGGGCTGTCCTTTATTCCGCATTATGCATTCAATCTTCATGGTCCAAATAAAGCAAAATGTTGTAATATTTTTCCAGGATTTTAAGTTTTCCCCCATCTTTAGTTTTCAATGTTAAACTTGATCCCTCGAGGAACGTAAAAGTGAGGTTCCACTGTAGTGGCAACCCATAATTAATTCCATATTCCTTAACAGCAATGTATTTTTAGGTTCAAACTTGTAATTGAAGTTAAAGAAGCGTCAGGGATATAGTGCGTTTCCTTGTGTGTTCGTTCAGGGTGCAAGGGGCTGACTGTTACTGTAATTACTTAACAATCTACCCTTATTCAAAATCTTCGGAATCTCCTTGGATTTTTTGCATCTGTGGTGAGAGAAAAGTAGTTCCTTATCAAAATTACCTGCTACATCTGGCAAATAAGTTGGGTCCTCAAACACAGTGAAGTTTCAACCATCTCAAAGCTCAACTTCATACATACAGTGTAACGAGACCTGAACTGAGAAGAAAAATGGCGTGGAAGGGGCCACAAAATGCGTTTAAGAAAGAAAAATTTGAGATGCGATAAAATTATTAGAAATATCATCCATCTCACCTAGCCTAACCTAGGGTAGCCTATGTGACGGAAGTTGTCAGTGTAAACTCACTGTGAAGCCAGAGGTCCCCGTTTTGAAGCCTTGTACCATCATCCATGATTAACCCAAGAGGTAGAAAAGCGTCGTGAGAGAAATCATGTGAAAAGAGAGGATACAACGATAATTATATATCAATTGTTAGCCACAGGACCGATTCTGGGTCCATCTTCTAGGGACATGTAACATTTGAACTCAACCAGAAAAAAGAAAGTTCACCGGCAACCCTGAAGATCTTAAGAATTTTTCTTGAGGAGACCCCGGAAATTTTCAGCTCCGGCAGCGGAGTAGAAGGGGTCCCAATCTCCCGGAACCGTAGTGGGTTTACCCGACCGGAAGCGAGACGAACAGGAGACAAGAAGAGAAACGGTGGTTGTTCGAGATTAAAAGAAATCTCGACTAGAAGTTTGTTGAGAAGTGACAAAAGGAGGGAAGATCAAAGAGGAGACATGCACCAAATGAGGAGGATATTAAGTAGGGTCTCTGGAGCGAAAGTACGCACAAAGAATGGTGAAAAGAGAGGAATTCAGGAATTGGAGGGTGGAAGCTCTTGTAAATACCGCTGCAAGATCTCTTTGTCTTCTTCCTTTTCTCCTTGACGCTGTCTCTCTCTTAAGGATGAAAACGAGATGATACCGAGGTAGCCTTGTAAAGAGGAACCAGACTCTTCGAGACTTATCAAGGCGAGACCGAGAATGAGTGTCAGGCTTCCCTGACATAGAGACTGGACCGAGATCTACATACGCGTCTCGGGAATATGTGTAGCAGAGCCGCGCATAACGGTCGAGAAAGGGGAGAAAGCGAGCGGACCGAGCAAAGCAGTGCGCGCTTCCCCGAACGGCTGGTAGCTGCAACCACATTTTCCCTTCCATGCGTAGAACTAGACCAGTTTAAAGTGCGATCCGTATGTGCAATGTGTCTCCACTGGGTATTTTAAGACGACAATGTTCCTGGCTTGTAATACAGTGGAACCCTAATTTTACGTTCTTCGGGGGACTAAATCCGGGAATGTTTTATAACTTTTTGCTTTATTGAGACTCAAATTCACTGTATAATACGGAGAAATTAAAATCAGGAGACGTAAAATCTGGGTTTTACTGTAATTACTAGTACAAAAAATAGGCCTGTTTTGTGGACAAGTGATATTCACGCACATCAGCGGTTTCTTTGGTGTGTTGGAAAAGGAGGGGCCAGCAAATCTTTCAGTTACATCGAAATACCGGAACGTCCCGGTAAAAGATGACCTCAAGCTGTCCCTTCCGGCCTAATTGTATTTGTTTCTCCTCCATCTTCCTCCCTCCCCTCTCCCTATCCCCGGAAGGGAATTTCCGGAACATAACTTAATTAAAATCGAAGGGCCGTGAGGAGGGGAACGAGTACCCCTTTCTTTCTTATTATTTTTCCCCAGCAAAGGAAGAAACTCTTTTCTTCTCCTCGGATGCCCTTTGTTCTCTCGTGTGACGCGTGCACACCACGTGACGCCGCAGTTACCGGCGATTTATGGAATCGTCTCCGGCGAGCGGGGGGTTCAAGGTGGCCGGATCCCCCCAAGGAGCAATCCGGGGGCCTCCCCGCTATGATCAATGTTACATGGGTCTGAGACCAACAGCTCTATCATCCGAGACCTTAAGAAGTGATGGGGGAAAGGAAGCGCTTGGTTCGCTCGATCAGCTCTCACGCCCTTCTGTTTCTTTGGGTGTAGCTATTTTGGTCGGCTTGTTGCAGGTTCGATTCCTCTTGGGGGCTCAGACGTCTCGTCCAGTGTTTGAAACTAAACAGTTACTAATTTCTTGAGTTGCAGGTACTGTAGGTAGTACCTTTTTGAAATGAGTAACTGCAACACAGTTACTTTTCGAGTAAGTGTAACTAGCTTCTGAAATGAGAAACTGCAGTACATTACGTTTTTGAGTAACTATACCTGTAACGAGTAACTTTTTGAAATGAGCAACTGCAAAATCAGTTTCTTTCCATGCTACAGTAACAGTAAAGAGTCAATTTTTTATACGAGTTACTTCTTTGTTAACCAATAACTAAAACTGAATTTAGTTATTAATTCTGCAGTTACTGTTCTGTACGGCGTCCCAGATGACATTGTGGTAACGTCGTTGCCTTGTAATCCTAGGTTCGATACCCGGTGTGGTTCGCATCCCACTTTAAACTGTAGGTCCGGTCCCGATTAGACTATCTGTGCAAAAACTGGACTTGAAACTTCTGAAAAAATAGAAATATTAATTTTCACACACACACACACACACACACACACAGCTGCTGGCTAGTTCTGTGCCGCGCCAACCGTTCACGATGGATTTCTTGCCTAAGAGAAACTTAGCATATTTATTGAGAAATGATACAGGCTTTACACCAAGCAATTCGAATACACGTGGAAGAATGCATAATTGAAAATGAAACTTAACCGGATCACAAAGTTACGCCAAGTTTGGCATAGACCATCTGGGAGGGGTCACGTTCCGCCCGAGAATGACCGCACAGAGACGGGACTTGATTTCCCGTGATGGATACGTGGTTCTCTACAAAATTATCAGTCGCGGAACGGTCAAGTTCAGGGATGAGGTCGTGGTCATTTCCTGCTCTCACTTTCCGGACGCACCACACAAATCGAGATTTGGGGAAACCATCTTGCATCCACAAGAACCCCTATGAAGCTACCGTACGCAGCGTACAGACACCCGATTCTAACACCTTTACGCGGGTTACTTGGTAACTGGAAAAGCATTTCCATCGGCGCTCTGGCTCAACGGGAAAGTACTCTTTTCAACTTCCCAGTGCGTACTCCGAAAGTCTTTTTTGTGGACCCTTAAGCTCCTAACGTCTTACTTAGGGCTTAAGTGCGGACCTCAAGAATTCCTGAAGTGGCCGTGTTTTTCCTTCCAAGCAGATCCCCGGAGACGGTGGTCTTGAGAAGAAAAGCGGATCGACAGATTGAACAGCTTCCAGCAGACGATAATAAAAATGGGCCCGAAGACTTTTACATGGACATAAATCAAGCTAAAGAGGCCCTTGTTTTACTGGAGCGGCAGCGAAGTAGATGTCGTTTTTACGTTTTCTTAAATTGCAAACGAGTTTTCTTTTATTTGCGTTGTCCCCAGAACGTTAAGCAGTCTCTCTACTGACTGAGAATTCTGTTATCTTTGCGGGAATTCTGCCTAAAGCAGTCAAGTTCCAGCTCTTTCATAGCCCTGGGATATAATTGGTTTCTTTTATTTTACTTCGCTTCTTGTGCCACTTTTGGCCAATTTTCAAAGATGGGGACGCGTGATGATATGATGAAATTGATGAATGGACACTCACAAACATCCACGTTCAGGCCAGGATTCGACCCCTGGCGTCGTAGCGCGATGTGCTAACCACTCCGCCACGGGGACCGGCCCCTAGGCTATTTGTGACACATCTGGGACCACATACAAAGTAGCATAATATAAAATGAATCTGTAGGTAACAGACTACGGGGTGGGTACTCATATGGAATTCTGCTTGAATTATTGGCTCCAAGAATTCTGCGTGATTTTTTTCTCCATGGAGTGAACAATTTCAACTTTTATTCATCCAAATCCCATTAAGTTTATATTTATGAATGTCCCGGGTCATGTTTTTCACATTTTACTATACGGCGTATGGTTTTAGAAGCGATATCGGGCAGGAGCTCGCAGAGCCTGTCCGGGGTGACCAGCCAATGGCAGGAGTGCAACGTTGTACAGTTAGGAAACTGCGGCGCGCAAGTTAAACGCTGTTTTGTGTGTTTTTCTTTCGTGCAAGAAGGTTTCATAAAACTCGCTACTTTAAGGTTCATCATAAGATAGAGCAAGATATTTTGAACCTGACTGTCCAAGTCCCATAAATTTCCGTCGCATACAGCAGGAGTTATCGTTTCTTGAATGAACAATGGGAAACAACACATCTCCCCACACACACATACACAATAACCTTTTCATTTTCCTTCAGTCTGTTTTTTTCGTTGACACAGCTGAGTTGTTGTGCCTTGGAAACGGGTGTTAAATTCGTCTCAAAATACAAGATGATCCTTAATTGCCGTGGACGTTCTCGAACATTGCGAGTCTGAGTCAGTTTGAGTTCTTATATGCTGCAGTGATATGATATTATAATCCTGTGTAGAAATATTCACTATTATTTCACTGTACTCACATGTACTGTGTATGCATTGTAAAAAGTAGTTGAATGTTGGACACAGCGAATTCTCTTGTGTTTTTCTTCCGCTAGCAGTTAGTTTGGCAACTGCGCAATAGCAATGGCTGAACTCGTGTTCCTTCTAAAAGCGTACACGGTTTAACTAACTAACTCTGTAGCTTTCTTAAACCTTAAGGTTTATGGCAGCTACAACACAACCCTTCCATCTGTCCCTATCCTGGGCAAGATCAATCCAATATTTTCCATCCTTACCGATTTCCTTTAGGTCCATCTCAACGTTATCCCTCCATCTTTGTCTTGGCCTTCCTACAGGTCTCTTACCATCAGGTTTCCCAACAACAATCCTGTAAACTCTTCTTTCCTCTCCCATTCGTGCCACATGGCCTGCCAACCTAAGTCTTCTTGATTTAATTATTCTAATAATATCTGGATAGTTTAGCTTTCATTTTTGTCGAGGATGGTAAAGAAAGATGCAGTGAAAAACAAAACACAATTTCCTCGATCCGTATACTTGGTTAGCGTCCTTTGTAGAACAATCTATTTGACAGATGGAAGATTATTGCATGATAAGATATGGTGAAATTGATTAGGTAAATTGGAGTTTGAAATTCTTATACAATTAACAATTTTTCGTGCTTTAGTATATCATGTGACATGCTATTACTATATAGCATTTGTGACATGTTTGTATTTAGAGTCTGAGTATGTGAAATGGCACACCCTTCACCTTAAATTAAATATTTTAAAGGTATGTGCGTTTCAATTGATGGATACATTAGAATAACACAGACCCTTTATATTATCTTTATATTATGAATATATATTTCTGTATGTGTGTTGGTGGGGAGGGCCGGTAGTAAGTGAGATCATCAGAATATATCTGCTTGAAGCCTTGAATTTTTAGACTTCAACTTTTAAAAGTTTGCCTTCAAAACCGGGAATTAAACTTGAATTTTATGTTGGTCTCAGATTAGCTACCCCGAACTTCTAAAGCCCTGTTTAAATAGTCTAGCATGTAACTTAGGAGTCCTAAATTGGGGCTAAATTTTTCTCCCTGGTGTAAAGTAGGGATTGTCAACTATTTTCGTATCCTTAACGGAGAGCCGGATACCTGGGACGGGTATTCCAGAGTTTTGATCTGGCCATCCCTAGTGTAATCGGGTAGCGTAACAATGAGCTTCAGCTAGACTCTGAGGCTGATCTTCCCAAGAGCGGTCTCAAGACGAAAGATCAAAGGAATCCTCCCGACTACGTCCAGGGGGACGGCGGCTGGGAGCACTGCTGGAGGATGGGATCGGGGACAGAAGTAAGAAAATCGAGTATCGAACCAAATAGACGCTTGTTCTACGTAGAACCAGGACTCAAATCAGGTTGGTGGCATACCGTGCAATTGCTCTATCAATTGATCTACCCAGACCTCCAGTGTTTTACCTGTGTGAAATTGTCAATGATACCGCATCGGTAAATGCTCGGCAAACTAACCGTAGCTTTGCAAACCGTCGAGTGGTCGATTCACGGACTCGGTACCAAGGGTTTCGGAATTCGAACCCAAACTCTGGCACTGTTGTACCTTATTCATTCTCGACGTCACGATTGACCAGAAGTAGAAGAATAGCGACGCAAAATAAAACAATACAAACTAGCGGTGACGACTGTGTTATAAATTGTTCGGGAAAATATCGCCTTCCATGCAAAACCTACTACACTAATCAAAATTTTCGAGTTTAACCTTGGTTTTGCACACAAAACATCCAGGAAATACTTGAGACATGAACCTACGACCTAATACTCAATGCTCATAATGGATTAACAAGGATCAGGGTGTGGGAGCATACATTGTATGCGAGTTTTCACCGGAGACAGTTGAAGCTCAAATCTGGTAATTGCCCGCTCGAAGGTAATTGTGTGGGAACTGCACGAACCCTGTAGTGTTCTGGCTACCATTCGTGTGCAACCACATATGCAGTTATGAAATCTCATATCTTGTGAGAAAATGGTCATATAATATCAGGAACGGGAATGGTTGATACTTTTTATTGATTGATTTGGTTTATTTCACTTCGCTTTTCTGCCACTTTGGCTAATCTCGTAGATGAGTGATGGAATTGATGGCGGAGCACTCGCAAAGAGCACCCGTGCTCAAGTTTGTCTTGTATGTGTACAGCCGGTAAAGGGGGCGGGGCAGGTATGTTTTGGTTCGTCCCATGCTAAATATTGGATGTAGATTACATACACGAATTGAGGCCATGCCTATTTAGACACGTCTATAGCGACTAAAAGTTTATCTTTCATAGTGACGTTCTCATCATCATCATTGAATTCCCATTGCGTCTCACACTCGCCCCCCATAAAATTTCCAGATTTATTAAAATGTGCATGTTATTAGTATTTTTAACCACGTGGAACCTGAGGTTTGTGTTATGCCCACCGCCCTCCAAAAGTTAGGCCCACGTTACGCTGCTCATTCCATCCATCCATGGAGCCTGTCCTCTCCCGTAACTTTCAACACCCACTGGTTTTAGATCATACTCTATACGTTCCAGTCAGCTCCACTGTGTTTCGATCTGGGTTCTTCACTTCCGACAAAAGAACATACTTTATATAGAATAATATACAAGATATCAATCAAGTTAAATTGTAAATAGTGTCATTATCATTAAACTCTAAATAAACATGGCAGCTGAAAAACTATTATTTAAAAAATCGCCAAAATTCAGCTAAGTATTGTAAACAATATTTTACATCCAAAATGTTTTATTTTTACTAGTAGATAAGTTACTGAAATTATTATAGTTTCACTAACTCTTATCAAACTTTTCCAAAATAGGTTCAAGTATCAGAAACAGAAAAGTGAATATTTACATTAATTCTTTTACTTGCTTTAGTCAAACTGTTCAAACATTTATAAGGGTGTTTACCGGGGCTCGAAAAATCCCGGTGGCCATGGCGACTAAAAATTGCAGCCTGGCGACTGTGATCTTTTTGTGTAATGTTGCCGTTCTTTTAAGTTTGCATGTACGAAATTTTGAAGATTCTAAGTTCAAATTGCAGTATAGCAAAACTCAATATGCTGACAAAGGCAGAAATTTATTTTATTTTAAAACATAAACTAAACGTAACGTTTCAACCTTCTAGCAAGGTCTTCTTCAGACTCTGCACCAAGTACAGTCAACGGCAAAGATAATGGTAAGCAAATTGTCCACCGCTATTTTCATTACTTTTTTATTCGACATCCTGTGTTTGAAGGAATTAAACTACTAGGGACGTTCAATATATAAGTTTCCCTGTGCTATAAAATATTGTATAAAGCAATGCCATTAAAAAGAAGCACATGGTTGACAAGCGCCATCCTTCGTCTACAAGGAACAACAATCGATTCGTTATCAGACGTGAAGGCGCATGCGCTCAAGGGCGAAAAGTAAATGCTTGTTCGGAAAACGCGGGCTCGTGTCATAAGGAGTCCAGAAGCATGGATGCTAATGGCGTTCTGCTTATGGACTTCTTGGAATGAGGAAGAACAATTAATGCTGGCCGTTATTGTCAAACATTGGATAAACTGAAAAACTCAATTCGACATAAGCGACCAGGTCTCCTGTCAGCTGGTGTCATTCTTCTTGACGATAACGCTCGCCCCCACTGAGCAGTGCAAACACAACACAAAATTGAAGAATTGGGGTGGGAACGGTTGCCCCACCCTCCATACAGCCCCGATTTAGCGCAGAGTAATTTCCATCTTTTTCCGGTGTTGAAGTCTGAATTGCAAGGTTACCGTTTCGAAACAGATGAAGTGAAGCGTAATCTGAGAATAGTGCTCAATAGCCAGAGCCCTGATTTTCTTGCAAAGGGTATGGACAAATTGCTGCAACGGTGGGACAAATGCCTGAATCTCTATGGGGATTATGTGGAGAAGTGAGGAAGGATCCTCCTACACATGTATGTATAGTTTTCTATTGTATTTTAATTTTTTTTTTACAGCATACGGAAACTTATATATTGAACAACCCACGTATGTTGGTTCGAAGCACGCATTGTTCTTTGCTTATTGAAGTCATTATTTCAATTCAGTGTCATCATATCGTGCAATTCAGACTGAATGAAAATGGTGGTGGACAATTCGCCTGCTGTTTCTTTCACCGTTGGCGTTCTTGGCGCCTGATTTTCGGAGCTGGCGCCTAGCTCTGATGATTTTTCGAGCACTGGTGTTTACCATAAAATACTTTTCACATAAAAAAAAATATTAAAAAACATATGAGGTTGGCTGTGGCAAGGGGGGACATCCTCTGTATGTTCCAGTCAACTCCACTACCTACCTCACATTCTCTCCACATGTCTTACCAAGCTCCAAATTTTCGTAAGCTATATATTTCTTGATTTCTTCTCATCCTCCACCCTCCTTTCTTCTGGACTGATTCATCGTTGCTGTATTTCTTCAGCTAGGAAGATTGAAAACATGGAAACCAAATTCCATCTCTCCAGCAATGGCTTTTGTTCATTTTGCGGCGTACTGTGAGGCATTTGGCGAACGAGAGTCTGTGTATCCTTGCAAAGTTCGCAGGGTCTTGGCGTGACCCAACCGCTTTAAATTGTCAATTTCGCTGCTTGCCTGGCTCGGTTGCCCGGCTCATGCTTCCAGCTGATGCATATTTTAAAATGCCCGGGACTGTGGGAAACGAACTCATCTCCGTTCTCTTATTCAGCTGTTGTTTTCAGTTTTTGCTCTTCCCTGCCGGCCCAGTTCTACCCAGCGCCGAACTGATGCTTCGTGCATGTTAATAACAGAAGAGCAACCGGTAAGCGATTCGATATTGTTTTCATGATAGCATGTGAATTTTCTGACCAACTTAAAGGGAATGGTTTTTATTTTCTAAGTTAACATTTTCCCGAATGCACATTTTCCCAAAATGATGGATTTATTCAGTGGCTTACGCTGAGTCTAAAATCTGGACTAAGACACGTGGTCGGCTATGGAGGAATGGAGAATACTAGGCGGTGCTAGTTTAGTTTGAGATTTTAAGTCCACTTTATGCAAAGTAAGGCTAATCGGGACTGGACCTACAATATAAAGTGGAATCCGAAACACTCTGTACCTCCACCGGGTATCGAACCTGGAACCCCTTGATTATAAGACGGGAGGGCTTGATGTTAGTATGTAACTGATGACAAACCCATTTTGCTCGTTCTCGCAGTCTTAAAGAAAGTCACTTTTCCATGCGAACGACAACCAGGTTGGAAACTTCTAAGCTATTGGTCACCATCTTATTGAAATGAACAATTAGCTGCATTCATGCAGGCCAACGTGTCTGTTCCCATGGCCAGTACAATCCTCTGTTGAACTTCTGTCGTGTGCTCTCCATATGCGTTTGTCATTGTCCCAACATTAGTTTCAACTCGCCATCCATCCTCATCTTCGTAATTAGCCAAGAATGGAAGAAAAGTGAAATAATATAAGACGAATCAATCATCCACTGAGAATGAATAGTTAAAAGATGAAATTGGTGATTGGTTTAGTTACTTCGCTTGTCAACCACTTTTGGCTAATTATGAAGATGAGAATGCACTCACACAACACAAGTCCCACCGAGAATTATACTGGTTGTGAGTTAAGACACCAGAGCCTCGTTAGTATGCAAAATACAGTCCAGGGTGTACGACGTGGAAGAGATGTTGGCATTTGGGTATCTTTAGAATGGGTCACACCCAACTCGACGGTGTTTCAGTTGCAAAAGAACAATACACAGAAAGTTGTTTTTTTTCCTTTAAAGGAAATTAGTTGGTCTTATAACCATGAAAACAACTGAATGGAAATTAAGATATAGGCATGCAAGACACACTCTATCATAGCTTTGTCATCAGGGTTTTCTGAATCGACCACAGTGAAATGCACTTTTCAGTAGTTGAATCCCACTTTAAATGTTAAATCTAGACCAGGTTGTCTTGAAACATTTGTGCTTGGAGGAAGAAAATAAAGAATTTATAAGGTCCTTGTAAAATTTTGGAGACTTCATGGTAAGATGAGAGAATTGATTGGGATAATTGAACAGTAATTGCCTAACTCAGTATATGGATGCTGAGGCTTGATGTGGGCGGGGATGCGAGTCGTGCTTCACTTTCAGGAGATTAGAGAACGTGTTTAAGAGAGCGAGCAGGAACTGCCTTGCAGGAGGTCGAGATGGACGCTCGGATGCAAATTGGTAGGCATGTCGTCGACTTCTTTTGCACTCGGGTAAAAGGAGAAGATACCTCTCATTCTAAAAATCCTTGGTCTTGCACAGCGGGAAAGTGGATACCATTGTCGTGGTCATTTTATGATCTGGCTCCTGAAATAAGGTGCCCCTTTCTTGCTGCTGTCTGAAATAAGGTGCCCCTTTCTTGCTGCTGTCTGAAACAAGATGCTCCTTGCTTGCTGGTGTCTGAAACAAGATGCTCCTTGCTTGCTGGTGTCTGAAACAAGGCGACCCTTGCTTGCTCCTGCCTGGAACAAGGCGACCCTTGCTTGCTCCTGCCTGGAACAAGGCGACCCTTGCTTGCTCCTGCCTGGAACAAGGCGACCCTTGCTTGCTCCTGCCTGGAACAAGGCGACCCTTGCTTGCTCCTGCCTGGAACAAGGCGACCTTTGCTTGATCCTGCCTGGAACAAGGCGACCCTTGCATATTCCTCAATTCTCCCCAATCTAGAGTACCGTGCCCTTATTATTACGCACTCCAAGAGGTATTGAAGACATTTCTGAACGTTTCCCACTATAAAGTAAATCTTTGGTTGAAGGATAGGATGTAGCTCGTTTGTATAGTATCTAATACTTCCGAAGCGACCCCAGTTCTGTTCTATATCGTGTTTTTTTCTTTGCCAATATGTGATGCGCTTCTTAAGTCATTTTACTCCGAAACTACAAGACATCATCCACACTGGACGGTGACTCCCCTAGTGACGGAGACAGAGTTCGCACTCCGGAGAGAATTCAGACGGAAGTAAACTTCGAGATGGAAGACGAAGTAAAATTTTTCCAGCTTCCGGAAAAACTTTGCCGTTTTTCCTAACTGTGTCAGGCCACCTTTTTTTCATTTTTTTGTGTCCCGTAAGGGCATCCACGCTCTCGTCTGCAGCCTGGGTTTTTGGGCTGTGGTCCAAAATCAATACGGCTAGGACCACTGTCGGGCACGGGAAGTCCCCACCTCTTTCCTCCCGTCTAACCTTTCCTCTTGCTCTTGGACTCTATCTCTTCTTGTCTCCCATTATCTATCCCACCTTCTCTCCTTTTGCAAAATCGTTAAGCAGGAGAATTCATCGTTTTCGATCCTCTCACTCACGGGCGATGCTTCCACACACCCTCAGAAAAAAACTTAAGATATGACATTTCTTTTCTGATGTTGAAGCTCATTGCTGATGACGTGGTGTGACGTACGGGTGGGAAAGCTACGATTTTGAACTCTTCTGTTTTTTATCGTCCGCCTGAATCGCAAAAGGATGCTACGAAAATCTTGTCGGATGATGCAGGAATATCTTCGTATTCTGATTCGATAATGTGCAACTCCTTCTCTCATTCAGCACTTGGTCCAGAATTTTTATCAGGGTGTTGTAAGGGTAAATTTGGAGTTAAAATGGCCATAAATTTGACCTTTTGTGAAAAGAATAGTGAGCGTTGGGATGTAGGAATAAATCACTGCTCTCATCATTCTTAGCTAGAATTGTCATGGCATTACATATATACCGGGTGGCCCATAAGTAGTAGACCACACTTTGAATCGCCATAACTTCTATCGGAAGTGCATTTTCTGACAGGTTTAACTTGTAACATGTAGCAGAAGTGTCATATTGCAATGTTCTAAAGAGATCCTGATCGCCGCCTGCAGTTTGCTGAAGAGTGGCTCACCAAGTTGGAAGAGGGCCCACATTTGGAACAGAGTATGGTGTGGACTGATGAAGCCAAATTTCACCTGTCCGGTAGTGTAAACAGACATAATTGTGTTTACTGGCGTGATTCGAATCCAAATGTGGTAGTCAAGTACGATGATAAAAGATCCGGCGTCATGGTCTGGGGAGGTGTTACGTACCAAGCTGTCATTGGCCCTTTCTTATTTGAAGATGGCGTCAATGGTGAGAATTACCTGAAGCTCATTAGGGACACTGTTTACCCTTTACTCCAACAGAGACACCACTTTGATCAGTTGTGGTGGCAGCATGATGGAGCTCCCCCTCATTATGCCACAATTGTACGGAATTGGTTGGACCAGGCATTCTCCGGACGTTGGATCGGACGTCGCGGGTCAATTGAATGCCCGCTCTCCTAGCCTCACCGCACCAGACTTTTTCCTGTGGGGGTATTTAAAGGATAAAATTTATTCCCGCAATATCAACATCCTACAGGACCTGAAGGATGTGATTACTGAGGAATTTACTGCTGTTCCTCATGAACTGTGTGCAAAAGCGTGTGAAAATGTGTCTTTGCGATTACAGGCCTGTATTGACGGTGATGGCATGTAAGTTGATCACACAATGGAAAACCGATATTAAAGAGTGTTTGTGTTACAAAATAAGCCATCTGTTTTCTTTTCATGCCGACTCGGCTAGAAGTTACGGCGCTTCAAAGTATGGTTAACTACTTATGGGCCACCCTGTATATACATACACAAAGACACACATGGGTATGTAATTTCTGAAGTCTCAGCTTTCTAGCTACAATCTCATGAAAAGCCCATCCACTCTCACCACGAGAGAGAGAAACTGGAAGATCACATATTCGGACATAAAATGACCAATGATCACATCAAAAGCGAGCCCTTACTTCAGAAAATTCACTTTCGAGTGCCGCCTTGCCGTTAGCACAGCGCACTACGACTACAGAGTTCCCGAGTTCGAATCCCAATCGTGGCATATATGTTGTTTGTGAGTGTCCCTTCATCAGTTTCTTCATGTAATCGCTCATCCTCATAGTCGCGAGTAGCCACGACGCTGAATAACTAAAATCAATCATCTAATGTATTATTCTGTTGAAAAGCAACTGATAAATCCTTCAGGCTGCTGTTAGCACAATAACAACTCAATAGCCATGCCATATATATATATATATATACAGGGTGTCGCAAAACTCTTTCAACAACGCTTGGGTGCTGGTAGATATCATAAAAACAAGTAACTTTTCCCTATAAAGTTTACCTCGAAAGCGCTTAGTTTCTGCGCTATAAGCGCTTAAAATCTATCCTGTACGTATGCAACCCAACACAGCAAACGCTTGCTCTGACATAACTACCAGGGGCGCGTGGCAGGGTTGCCACTAGCGTTCCTCGTTAAGAGAGACGACTTGAAAACAACAACCTGGGAGTCTTGCCTGAGCAAAATCCAAAACATTAATGATACTTGCGATGTTGTAAGAAGCATTGACAGTATTTATAAACTGACCAAGACAAATAATGGGCAGACTGAATTTCAAGATTACGTACTCATTCCAAAATATCTCCATAATTGATGGATTGATTTGGTTTATATTAATTTGCTTTTCTGCCACCTTTGGCTAATCGCGAAGATGAGGATGATAGCTATGATGAAATAACAAATGACACCAATGTCTAGGCCAGGATTTAAACCCGAGACTCCTGGCGCCTTGGCGATCTCTGCTAACAACATCACCACGGAGTGTTTCGTGTATCATGCAATATCAACAATTGCAAGGGACACGTGAGATAGGGGAAATCCACGAACGAACAAATGTAAACATGATGTGTTTGCTGCCTCGTTTCGAACTCGCAGACTGTAATGTTATTACAATTTATTTGAAAATTATTCCTATCTGTGCTACCGTTATTGCTAATCGTGTTCGTTTCATTAGGCATCCTCGATGGCGCAGTGGTAGCGTCGTCGACTTGTAATCAAGGAGTCCCCGGTTCGATACCCTGTGGAGGCACATAGTGGTTCGGATCACACTTTAAACTGTAGCTCCAGTCCCAATTAGCCTTACTGTGCATAAAATGGACTTAAAACACCCAATCAATCAATCATAAGGAAATAATTGCAAGATTCTTTTCATTTATTGATTCATTGATTGATTGATTTGCTTTATTTTACTTCACTTTTTGTGCCACTTTTGGCTAATTTGCGAAGATGGGGATGAGTGATGATATGATGAAATTGATGAATGGGCACTCACAAACCTTCATACCCAAGCCGGGATTCGAATCCAATACTCCTGGCATCGTAGCAAGATATTCTAACCACTCCACCACAGACGCCGACTTTCAATTTAATGAAAAATGTCGTTTAGACATGAACAAAATTCACACATTATAACGAGTGCTTATTAAGAACCAAAGCCAAGAAATGCATACTTATGTCAAGCGCTGAACTGCAAGGGCACTCGTATTGCACATTTGCGCATTATTTACATTTGTTCGTTCGTGGATTTCCCGTATCTTACGTGTCCCTTGCAATTGTTGATATTGCATGATACACGAAACACTCCGTGGTGATGTTGTTAGCAGAGATCGCCAAGGCGCCAGGTGTCTCGGGTTTAAATCCTGGCCTAGACATTGGTGTCATTTGTTATTTCATCATAGCTATCATCCTCATCTTCGCGATTAGCCAAAGGTGGCAGAAAAGCAAATTAATATAAACCAAATCAATCCATCAATTATGGAGATATTTTGGAATGAGTACGTAATCTTGAAATTCAGTCTGCCCATTATTTGTCTTGGTCAGTTTATAAATACTGTCAATGCTTCTTACAACATCGCAAGTATCATTAATGTTTTGGATTTTTGCTCAGGCAAGACTCCCAGGTTGTTGTTTTCAAGTCGTCTCTCTTAACGAGGAACGCTAGTGGCAACCCTGCCACGCGCCCCTGGTAGTTATGTCAGAGCAAGCGTTTGCTGTGTTGGGTTGCATACGTACAGGATAGATTTTAAGCGCTTATAGCGCAGAAACTAAGCGCTTTCGAGGTAAACTTTATAGGGAAAAGTTACTTGTTTTTCTGATATCTACCAGCACCCAAGCGTTGTTGAAAGAGTTTTGCGACACCCTGTATATATATATATATATATATATATATATATATATATATATATATATATATATATATATATATATATACACATACATACATACATACATACATACATACATACATACATACATACATACATACACACATATATATATATATACAGGGTGTCCACCAGTGAAGATAGCCATGAATGTCAAGAAGTAGTAAAGAAGTCAATAAATTATACTTTTGGTCAAGAATTGTTGCTATCACAATGACTGATTGATTTAGTTTATTTTAATTCACTTTTCTGCCCATTTCGCTAATCGCGATGATGAGGATGCTTGGTAGTAAGATAAGATGGACGAAGGGATAATCACAAATACAGGGCATAATACGAGACCCACATGAGATTATACTGGCTGGGAGTCCAGACGCCGGAGCCTCACTAGTCTGCAAAATGCAGTAAAGGATACATGAATACATAAAGCAAGTCAAATTGTTTGTTAAATACAGCTTAATTTTCATCTTAGTTGGCCCTTTGGTAGTCTTTTTTTCATGAAATAATTATTTATTTTCTTAATTGCTAATTTCCAACTTTACCTATACCCTGTCCCACCTAACTGTGGAGCATGGCTGCGCATAGCGTCAGAGAAGCGAAGGAAATCGAGTGTTCAGAGCGAAGCAGTACACGCTGCAGGGAAGGATGTTAACTGTAGTCGCTTTCCCCCTCCACGCAATTCCGTTCCTCTCATGTGTTCATTGGTGGAGCCGTCTCGCGTAACTACTTGCGCAGAGGCTTGTTTCCGTTTGCCTGGTCCACAGTTAGCTGGGACAGAGTATAAGTAGGGGGTCGTATAAATAAAGGTGAAGAAATAGCCATGAGATGGTCAAGAATTTTGGATTTGTTATTCTGGCATATGCTCTGATCGGTCCCCGTCAGAAACGGTTTTGGACTTCACCTTAAAGTGTAGAACCAGTCTCTATCTCAGCGTAACGTAGGCTCAAAACAAACTTTTCCTCCGTGCGTGTGCGAGAGAAAGAGAGATGAAGTGCCTGAAAAGTTTCCAGTGTGAAATAATAATAATAGGATGTGCCGCCGGGAATGTCATCTTCATTTTTCCCTCTTGACAGAGAGAAGTTTCGAACTCGAGTCCCCGAGTGATCTATCGCTGAAGTTGGACATTTCAACTGCTCGACCGCCGAAGCGAAATGGAGTTAAGGAACTTTTAAGTGAAAGGATTAATGGGACGAGACGATAAATTTTGTATGAGATAGCCGGAATAAAGGTTCCTTGGTCATGAATACCATATGGTAGAGAGTTGACGCAGCGCGCCCTTTGGCATTTTTCATCTAAGCTGGGTTTTTTTTCTTGATTCTTTTCCTCTTTCCAAGAGCCCACGTTTGAGATATAGACGTAGGAGCAAGTGATATTTTTTTTTCTTACGTCGTGCCTCCTAAGGGAAGCAATAACCATTGTTATTATAATTGGAGGATAACTTCCAAGCCTGCTTAGGTGTTTGTACAAGTTTGATGTCAAAAGGAACCTATTCCTACTATTTAACAATTCTTCAGGGATGCATCTACATTTTGTCGCCTGGGTCAAGATGTAAATTTGTCTTCCTCGTTCCTTTTTATTAAAAAAAGAAAGAAAAACACTTCGGTTTCGTAGCCTTGAATGCTGTTATTATGTCATTCTCCAAAGATTAATTTTCCATCAATGTTTTCACTGGTCGTATTCCTTCTTGCTAAACTCACTCCCTTCTCCCCTCTTCTTAACCTGTCGTAGGGGGCTTTTTGCACCACCTTTTTTCTAATTTTAAGGTAAGGATTTTAGATAAGTAGTTTTTTTTTCTTTAGTTTGAAGCGTGCAAAATGGCCACACGTGCCGACGTACCCTGAAATTTTAACTCTGTTCACTCATATTCATCCTTACATATACATACATACATACAGATTATATATATACACACAGGGTGTCATTTTAATGGCGCCCACGGACCACAGAAACGTAGAGAGAACATCAAGACAAACAACTTTTCTCGGTAACATATTTCTCGTTGGTGCGTAGTTTCGGCGCTACGGTCGTTCAAAAAAGCTAGTTTTGCAGCCTGAATGCTGGCAACCACACACATTTGATTGCATTTGAGACGTCATTTCTTGTCGGGAAGCCATGCGTTCCAGGGTAGCCAGGAACACACACATTCTGTGAAATATGACATAGCTACAATCAGCCACATTATGTACCGTAAAACAAAGGGAAAACACGTTCTGTAACCCACCAGGAATTGAACAAACTATACGAAAAATGGTAGAAGAAAAGGGAATTCAAATGGAAGTGGTAATATCAAATTTTATCTCAGCTTACATATCAAATATTTGCAAATCTTGTTGCCAAGTTGGCATCTACAATTTAGTCTATCCACTTCGTCCTTCTGATACTCGTTGTCTGTGACACACTGAACAGTTGACTAAATTGAAATGCAAGAATTAAAAATTCCAAAGGTAAGTAACGCACGGCATTATGCTGCAAGCGGGCAAGGGACAAAAATGGTTGAAAGCAAAGTGGTATAAGTAGCAGTAAAACAAGCTCCCCGACGACTGTGTTTATCTACACACCGGATACACATGTAATAGTTTGCAACTGTGAATATGGCAGTATATTCCCAGCTGATTCATGATTATGTTGCTACTGTGGTTGTTCGTGTTTTAGCCATAATGTAACAACGTGAACCTCGGATACTTCCGTTATCAGCACCACAATACCACACCGCATGTATCAGGACAATGTGGCAACCACAACCTTTAAACGAGATTTGCAAATATTTGACATGTAGCTGGGCGTGAACAGCCAGATGTAAATTGTAAGTCCAATAAAATTTATTGTTGATGATATTTGACATGTAGGCTAAGAGACAAAATCCGATATTGCCACTTCATTTTGATAACGTTATTCTTCTATAATTTTTCGTATCATTGGTGACTGCTGGTCTTCTGGCTGGTAGGCTCTCTCCCCCTGGATGTCCGGTCTACTGGACGCTCTCCTATCTTCGTTTTACAGATCGTAATGTGGTTGGAAGTCTAATTTTTCCCACAATTTGTGTGTTCCTTGCAACACTTAACGTACTCTGTTTCGCCGCAGGAAATGACGTCACAGATGCGATGAAATGTTGTCTGTGGTTGCCAGCATTCAGGCGGCAAGACTGGCTTTTTTGAACGACTGTATGCCGAAACTACGCACCAACAGAAAGATGTTACTGATGTGAGAAAAGTTGTTTCTCTTGATGTCCTCTGTACATTTCCTAGGTCCGTGGGCGCCATTATATTCTCTCTCTGTCTGCCTATGTTTGTGATTAGCCAAAAGTGACACAAAAGCGAAGTACAAAATAACCAAACCAATCTGTTATTTTATTTATAACCCCAATCCCCAAACCCCTCTCTCTTCTCTCTCTCTCTAACTGAACCCGTGGAGCGATTAACTGATTTTTATCGCCATTTAAGGTTCCAGGTTTGGGTTCTGACCCTGGCATGTGTTCCTTAATTATTCTCATCAACATCATAGTGATGAGATGTCGCCATGATTTATCGAAAGCGTCAAAATAGCGGGGCAAAATAACGATAATGCAGCATCCCCTCTTCTGACCCTCTACGAACAACTGAATTCATGGTCCCAGACCAATCTTTTCTTCAATCTCTCTCGTTACCATATCTAAATTCGCCCTTGAAGTTACCATTACCGCTTGACAATTTCTGCTCCATAAAAAACTTATCTGCAGCTCACCAGGCATTGTCGCCGGCTTTCGGCGTCCATACAAATTGGACTGATCCTAGGAATTGCAGCATCCGTGTTGACGCCTGATACATCCTAATCCCTCGGATCTGTTCGTATTAGTGTGATACGGATGCCGATTCCCGCATCAAAACACCCGAGTACAAATTTCTCAAAATCCATCGCCTCGTCAGCTGAACTTCGCTCATTTATCAATATACCATCGTCGAAGCTGTTGGCACCACAATGGGACCCGATATTTATAGGCCCTTGTCCGCTTCAAGGGATCAATACGCACCATTGTTCATTTTCGAATGCATAAATACGGAATATATAATGGGGCAATGTTTGCTTTGGGGCCGTAGGTGTGCTGGGACTGGTATGCTCGGTGTTGTTTATAATGGCTGGGAAAACGTCAATTGGATATCTTTGTTAAGGGGTTGTGGGTAGCGTGTACCTGTTGGCGTGGCTGGAATTAACGTATCGGTCGCTTTCTCGTTTAGAAATGAAGTTGTTTTATCGAATAGCCCGTTATTTTGGTTGAGAGCCGCATGGGATGTTTGTTTAGATTCGTTTGTGTACAGGGGCGTTGCCGGATTTCTTTTTTGTGGGGGAGCTCAAGGGTGGTTTTGCTTCGGTTGCCATGACCACTAAGATTCTCTGACAGTATCTCTCTCTCTTTTCTCTTTCCTCTTACATTCTCGTTGTGTACTGTGTTCTCTCACCTTTCTCTCACATCTCTCTCTTTGTCACCATCTCTTTCTTCACATCTCTCTTTCGTCATCTTTTATCCACCTCTCTTGCTTCTTTCGCTTTCCTCCTCCTCCTCCTCCTCCTCTCTCTCTCTCTCTTTTCTCTCCTTGTTATCAAGGGACCCCGGGTTCGATCCCCGATGGCACACAGTGATTCGGATCCCACCTTAAACGGTAGATACAGTCCCAATTAGCCTTCCTGTGCATAAAGTGGATTTAAAAGTAACTCAAATTCTCTCTTCTTTGTTGGCTTTCTTCTCTCTTTCTCCTTGTTTATTTTTCTCCCTTTCTCTTTCGTTGTCTGCCATCTTCTCTTTTTTCTCTACTTTGCTCTGTCTCACTAGTTTCTCTCTCTCTCCCCTTTGTCTCCTCTCTTCTCTTTCACTAATTCTCTCATCGTCTGCTCTGTTTGTTTCTCTCGCACTTCTTTCTCGGCATCTCTATCTTTCCATCTCTTTTCCCTATTTCTAGTTTCATTCTCCTCTTCTTTTATTTTCCTCTCCCTGTCTCTCTCCTATTTGTATGTCTCTAGTTCACCCTCCACGTTGGCGTTTCTTATGAATGCTCCTTGATTGAGTAAAAATGTTTCACGGAGAGTTGAAACCAACCATTCCCCGTTTCAGTATTGAAAGGAACAAAATGGACACCGGAGCCCAACGGCAATCTTCATTCACAAGACTTGTCAAGAGGTTTTCTCAATTTTGGAATCGTGAAATGTCTTCCCGATGCTGGATCAACATCGAAAATCTGCGCCACCCATCAGGAATAATTGTAACGTAAAATGAACAAAATGAGACCAGGTATCGTCATGCAGTAGGTTCCTCTCGTGTCGATACCATCCTCGATAACGATAATCTGATACAATTTAAGAAAATTTATATTTGAACTTGCTACTGAACTTTTGTACCCTTTACTCAATGAGCTGCTGTCATCCCCCAAGACACAGGGGTGAGTGACGTCAAGCGCTGCATTTCTCTGATACATTCATGAATACCTAAGTGTAAAGTGATGGGGGCATAATGCTCATTACACCACCTCCGTTGTAGCTGATATCGAGGATTTGTGAATCCCATCTTCGCACTTTTATGGCATTAGGTGACTGATATCTGTCCTTTTATACTTTATTTATTTCATTTTAAAATAATTAGAAACTTTATTATTTGTGTATACTTTACGTTTTTATTTGTATTTCATTTTATTCAGTATTATGACATGGTTTTTCCTTCTCCTCATAGAAACCAGGACGGAAACCGTATTTTTCTTTCAAACACTTGAGAAACCGAGTGATGGGTTAAATTCAGAAGAGGAGCAAGTGAAAACTAAAGGAAATAAGCACAGAGATGTTTCTCGTGAGTATTCGTTAGTAGCTTTTTAACAACTGAACAGATTACACTCGAGCAAACGAAACGCTTGCTAGATCAATTCTCAAACATTGTATTCAACATAATATGAAGATGATATTTTTTTGTACATTGTTTATGCGCTTCTCTGAGACTAGCAAATTGTTACTGATGCTGGCTTGCTTAAAAATTTCGCTGTTATTTCACACACATCACCCATCTATTGCTCGTCTGCTCTGGCACGAGAAGATAACCGGATGGTTAGATTTAAAGTTCCCCTATTCAGAGGCCCCTGGAGCACTTTCGAATCAACGTATTACGGTGAAACTTGGTATAGAGGCTATAGAGACATTGGGGACGCGAATGCTGACGAAAAAAATAGTTCGGACTTTAACCACCAGGTGGAAATGTGGCGCTTCGAATTAACATTTTCATACTCTGAACCCTCTGGAGCCCTTTTGAAGCAACGGTTTGCGGTGACACTTAGCAGAGAGGCTATGGAGACATTGGAGAAGCGAATGCTGACGAAAAAAATAGTTCTAATTTTCACCACCAGGTGGAAATGTTGCGCTTAATTAAAATTTTCCTACTCGGAACCCTCTTGAGTCCTCCCTTAGAAGCAACGGATTTCGATGAAACTTGGTAAAGAGGCTGTGGAAGCGAATGCTGACGGAAGAAATAGTTCAAAATTTCTCCACCAGGTGGAAATGTGGCGCTTAGAATTAAAATTTTCCTTCTCAGTGTAACCCTCTGTGGGACTCGTGTTGTCCTGTTCATATCTGCGATAGGCCTTTCAAATTTCATCCTCATCTCCGCAATTTTCCAAAAGTAGAAATAAAGCGAAGTAAAATAAAACAATCAATCATTGGCTTCTAGTTGATGAATAACTGCATGTAATGAGTGCTAATAATGTGAATTTAGCTCATAATAATATAATTATGACATAATATGCACAGAACATTCCATATTAATATATTTTATAGTCATAAGTTTCTGCGGGCGAGGGGGGGATAAGTCTTTTAGTTCCTTCCCAGTAACCTCTGACCTGCATTGAAGGCCAGTTCTACCTGTGAACCAGACCACATATAAATACTTTTACATATGAGAGGCATGTGGCAACTGACGCCCTGGTGGAGGTAGGTATTAATCACAGGAACATTTGGAGTAACTACCCCATTAGCATTAATGCATAACAAGCTTATACTAACCCAACACAATATACTGCAAACACAGGGTAATTTCGCCACCGTTTAGTAAATGTGCGCGAACTATTCCTTTGGGTAGTAGTGAATCTGTGCATTAAAACTGAATCTTAAACCACAGATGTAATTCAACATGAGCAAGTCTAAAAACCTACACCTGTATTGGACACTTCTATAAATTCCGGAATTTCGAGTATACTCCGTTCAAAATGTACACAGTTTTCGTCGCCAAAGAATTTCGTCTTGCTGGGCAGAAGAATGGATTAAATCTTACCAGATGAACTTTTTTTTGTCCTGGTTTTGGCCGCAACATGTGTTGTCCTCGTGCTAACTAACATTTACTTATGTTGGTCATTGAAAATAAGCTACAAGTGCATCGGTCTTAGTGGCAGGATGGTTAGCATAGTGCCTTACAGTACCAGGGGGTCACGGTTCGAATCCCGGTCTTGACGTGGGTGTTATTTATGAGTAAATTTCATCATATCACTCAATCCTCATCGTCGCGATTAGCCAAAAGAGGCAGCGTAAAATAAACCAAATCAATCAATTTACCTCAGGATCTCTAGAAAGAAGTTAATCATGAACCCATCCTTGTTTGTCGGCTTCTGTATCTTTATTCAAAACAGAAATTTGTTTGAATTGAGTTTTTAGTTACCACCGAAATAAGAAAAACTTGATCGTTGATTTGGTTTTCTTCGCTTTTCTGCCATATTAGACTTATATCTCGAAGATTAGTAATGCGATAAAATTGATGGGACATTTAAAAAGAACACAGATGCACATGTTGAGATTCGAACCCTGGCTTTTTGATTTGGGTACTAGTGTCTGTCCATATCTTTCCTCTAAAAGAAAGCTCAAAGAAAACTAAAGGTTTTGCCAGCAGGAAAATTCCCATCTTGCTCCATTCCACTTCCCCCTAGTTATTAACGATTTTAACAAAGCAGTTTTTCTTTTCATTTAAATTGCAATTGCAACCCTTCTAAGTTGTTCAGCAACTTCAATATCCCTGCATTTTGAAGCATTACATGAATTGATTACCGGTTGCCTTTGAAAGTCATACCGAAAGGGAGAGAATTTGCAAATATTGAGGAAAGGAGGGGGACCTTGCCAGTCAGTGAGGGTCTTATTTGAACACCAGCTGTTGCGAGACTCAGCGCCGATTGGAAAACTTTGGCCTTTTTTTTTTTTTTTTGAGGAAATGGTCGATATCAATCTTCCATTCTTAAATTCTTTCTCCCTCCTTTACCCCCTCCCGCGCCCCCTCCTCTTGGTAAGAGTGGAAGAAAAAGAAATTTGGTTGGGTGGACCCCAACCGAGGTCGGAGCTTTTGAACCAGAAATTGAATTTCGTCGTCCCCTCCGATGTTGTCAGACATATTTTAATAAAATTGATCCCGTTTGCTGCCTATCGATTCCATGTACGCATATGCATAGTTCCTTAACTTGTACGTACGAAAGCATTCTGCAAACATCAGCATTTCCTTTAGGGCTTAGCCGATCCCGATGTATCTGTATCGGTTTGAATGTATTTACCGATACCAACCGATCATTTTCCGGCATTTTGGTCTTTTATACACCTCGAAAAATTCCCACGCAAAATTCCGCCGAGTCTAATTATCCTGAAAATTATGCAAAATTCTAAGTTTATTTTTATTTTGCACCTTTTGCCTGCCTTTCCAAATGCCTTTCTGCTCTTTCGCCTGCCTTTCCAAATGCCTTTCTGCTCTTTCGCCTGCCTTTCAAAATGCCTGCCTTCTCTTTCGCATGCCTTTCCAAATGCCTTTCTGCTCTTTCGCCTGCCTTTCAAAATGCCTGCCTTCTCTTTCGCATGCCTTTCCAAATGCCTTTCTTCTCTTTTGCCTGCCTTTACAAATGCCTTTCTTCTCTTTTGCCTGCCTTTACAAATGCCTTTCTTCTCTTTTGCCTGCCTTTACAAATGCCTTTCTTCTCTTTTGCCTGCCTTTACAAATGCCTTTCTTCTCTTTTGCCTGCCAGTGAAGGGAAATTCAGGTCTAATTTTCGTTGAAAAGTGAGTTTTTATGAAAATTATAGCAATTGCCGTGAAATTTGAAGTTGTACTCCTGTTTTTATTTACTTATGCCTGCATTGGTGTCTTATTTATATATATATATATATATATATATATATATATATAATAACTATACATAATAAGTATTGTTGTGGTAAGCTAGGTCAAATTTCAGGACATCTAACAGTGTGACACAACAAGAATGTCTCGTTAGCTTTTGCTTCACCTCTAATGTTTTCCTTCCCAATAAAAATCCTCCCTCTTTACTCGAGTTGAAATGTATACAGGAAGCTTGTGGTTGCGTTAGTTTCCCATGTCGCTTTTTTACGGTGCGTGCCTCGCGTCACCACAAAAACTCGTTTCGCGTCTACGCGTTGCGTTCTCTCTGTGATATCTTCCGCCGGCACGCATCTTCTCGTGGGTGTTCATCCCGGCGGTTGATGCTGACAAGGGTGAACAAGGATTTTCATGCGGGGTTCTTGCTTTCACTTTCGCAGACTCGTGAAGAAAGTGTCTCGGTTTGCGTACGTATCCGGTGTTGCATTGAGAAGAACTTCCCTCCCACAGCGGTTGATGTTCCCCGAAGTTGGATGTGCGAACTTGAAACCAACCCTACCACACGATACCGTCTTGGAGTTTTTTTCTCCCTGTTCGATCTTAAACTTCTAGACGGGGGGAGAAAGTGTCTGAAGTAGTTCTGAAGTTCACTGCCGCATCTAGACGCAGTGTCACTTCCAGGGAACACAGAGGAGACGTTTAGTTGCCAACATGTACACTATACGTCAGAATTGATTTGAGCAGATGACCATTAGTAATATGCAACCAGGTTTAGACTGCAGTTTATCGTAGCACATAACACTCAAGGATAAAACTTGTCGTTGGCTGAGGCATTTTTACAAGGACCACTTCTGACGCACGTACATGAGTTTCGGTATCGGATTCTGTAACAATATATTCGTATATATCGCAGGCAGGGCGTTACAAGTTCAGCGCTGCTTTCTGTTGTTCGTGTACAGTGAAGAGCGGAAGTGGGTTGAACCAAAATCCTTTTACTGTAGAGCAACCGACTGACGGGAGAGAAGATAGTTGTAAGATGTGGTTATCGAATCTGGGCAAAGAATGGAAGTGCAGTTGCAATAATCCTAGACTTCTTGTGATGTCCTTTGTTTTCTCCAGTCCAGGGGAAACCGCGGTCATACGTCTAGGGACAGAGGAAGGCTAGTTCGGAGTTAACCAAACCTCTTGCCGCTGTTTCTCCATGAAACAGGACAGTAAGAAGGGGAGGGTTCTTTATCCACTTTGTCTACATCCTTCCATCAGTAACAGTGCCCAGAGAAGGGCAGCCGCGACCAGGGACAAATGCGGCAACAGTTTCACTTGTAGCACGCGCTGTGGTTGCGGTCAGAAGAGGGATGGGGTAATTTGGTTAAGCCTGGCAAGAAGAGTACATAGTAAGGACGTATACGCCTAACAAAAAGAGTATATAGTGAGGTCGTGTACATCTGGCAAGAAGAGTACATGGTAGGGTCGTTTAAGCCTGGCGACAGTAGTACATAGTAAGGTCGTATAACTCTGGCAAGAGGAGTACAGAATAGGATCATATAGGCCTGACAAGAAGTGTACATGGTACGGTCGTATAATCCTGGCAAGAAGAATACATAGTAAGGTCGTATTAGCTTGGCAGGAAGAGTATATGGTAGGGTCGCATAAGCCTGGCAAGAAGAGTATAACAAGTGTTCGTACGTATAATCTTGCAACTGAACCATTGCATATATAATGAAGTTGAAAACTCGCAGAGTAGTGTCGAAATCTGAAAACACCCGGGCAACCTGTACATTCCAGAGGCTTCGAGATTACACATAAATGGTACGCGATTTATTCGGATGCATTGAGGTTTTGGGAGGTTTCGTCTGGATTCCACTCGTCACTTGCACCCGAAGCGGGGATTAGAGGAAACGCCTGTCGAAGAATGACCGCAGTCATGTCATCAACGCCACGCCCCATCTGAGGCAGACGTTCCCGCCATTCCTTGAAGTTACGGCAGCCCGTCACACACACTCCCTGGAGACTTCTTAGCCGCTGTGGAAGTTCTACAGGCAACCACGGAACAGAAGAACACCGACAAATTGCGGGGGCCCTTACAGTCAGCCATTCTCCAACAGTCTTCTAATTTTCCTCCCATGTGACCATTTATCCTTCACTTCTTTCTTCCCTCCCCTCTCCGCCTTCCTTCTCTTGTGCAAAAATCTTACGGAGTTCTTTTCTTTCTTCCCCCAGCCCGTTCCCGACCCTCTTTACCAACTGAAAAAAAACCTCCCTGATTCCTTTTTACGTATTTTAATCCCCTCTCTTCTTCTTCGGCCCTGTGGGTAGTGTTCTTGTTCTGTCCTAACTCCCGCTCACGTTTCTTTTATTCTCTCTGTCTCCCCCCGCGTACCTCGTATTCGGGTTGATTTTCGTAGAAAGCGATGCTAATTCGGGTGGTTTAGTCGATTGTGTAAAGTATCCCAAAGTGTCTTGGTTTTAATGCTATGAAGGAAAAATAATTGCACTGTGAAAGTAACCGATTCTGCAACAGCTATGCATATATGTGAACACAATCTATTTTAGTCGTGTAATATTTCGTAAGAAAGTCCCGCTCACTGGTTATGCGTAATCCTCCACAAGCGTAGCAATCAATCTATAGAGCATGGCATTGAGCAGCTTTCCCAAAAGACGTTTCGAACAGTTTTTGTGCCCAAAATCACTTCCTCCTCTTCATCTTTCTCTTTACTTGAGTTTACAAATGCAATTTTCTCCTGTGCTGGCTTTTTAAATGCATTTTTTCTTTCTTGTTGTTTCCAAATGCTTTTTTCTGCTTTTTCAAACTCATTTTTTCTCTTTTCCTTGCTTTTCCAAATTCATATTTCCCTTTTCCCTGTCTTTATAAATAAATGTTTGCCCTTTCCGTGCCTATCCAAATAAATTTTTCCCTTTTCCCTGCCTTTCCAAATGCCTCTCTTCTCTTTTCCCTGCCTTTCCAAATACCTCTCTTCTCTTTTCCCTGCCTTTCCAAATACCTCTCTTCTCTTTTTCCTCCCTTTCCAAATGCCTCTCTTCTCTTTTCCCTGCCTTTCCAAATGTCCTTCTTCTCTTTTCCCTTCCTTTCCAAATGCCCTTCTTCTCTTTTCCCTGCCTTTCCAAATGCCTCTCTTCTCTTTTCCCTGCCTTTCCAAATGCCTCTCTTCTCTTTTCCCTGCCTTTCCAGATGCCTCTCTTCTCTTTTCCCTGACTTTCCAGATGCCTCTCTTCCCTTTTCCCTGACTTTCCAGATGCTTTTCTTCCCTTTTCCCTGACTTTCCAGATGCCTTTCTTCCCTTTTCCCTGCCTTTCCAGATGCCTCTCTTCCCTTTTCCCTGCCTTTCCAGATGCCTCTCTTCCCTTTTCCCTGCCTTTCCAGATGCCTCTCTTCCCTTTTCCCTGCCTTTCCAGATGCCTCTCTTCCCTTTTCCCTGCCTTTCCAGATGCCTCTCTTCCCTTTTCCCTGCCTTTCCAGATGCCTCTCTTACCTTTTCCCTGCCTTTCCAGATGCCTCTCTTCCCTTTTCCCTGCCTTTCCAGATGCCTCTCTTCCCTTTTCCCTGCCTTTCCAGATGCCTCTCTTCCCTTTTCCCTGCCTTTCCAGATGCCTCTCTTCCCTTTTCCCTGCCTTTCCAGATTCCTCTCTTCCCTTTTCCCTGCCTTTCCAGATGCCTCTCTTCCCTTTTCCCTGCCTTTCCAGATGCCCCTCTTCCCTTTTCCCTGCCTTTCCAGATGCCCCTCTTCCCTTTTCCCTGCCTTTCCAGATGCCCCTCTTCCCTTTTTCCTGCCTTTCCAGATGCCCCTCTTCCCTTTTTCCTGCCTTTCCAGATGCCCCTCTTCCCTTTTCCCTGCCTTTCCAGATGCCCCTCTTCCCTTTTTCCTGCCTTTCCAGATGCCCCTCTTCCCTTTTTCCTGCCTTTCCAGATGCCCCTCTTCCCTTTTCCCTGCCTTTCCAGATGCCCCTCTTCCCTTTTCCCTGCCTTTCCAGATGCCCCTCTTCCCTTTTCCCTGCCTTTCCAGATGCCCCTCTTCCCTTTTCCCTGCCTTTCCAGATGCCCCTCTTCCCTTTTCCCTGCCTTTCCAGATGCCCCTCTTCCCTTTTCCCTGCCTTTCCAGATGCCCCTTTTCCCTGCCTTTCCAGATGCCCCTCTTCCCTGCCTTTCCAGATGCCCCTCTTCCCTGCCTTTCCAGATGCCCCTTTTCCCTGCCTTTCCAGATGCCCCTTTTCCCTGCCTTTCCAGATGCCCCTCTTCCCTTTTCCCTGCCTTTCCAGATGCCCCTCTTCCCTTTTCCCTGCCTTTCCAGATGCCCCTCTTCCCTTTTCCCTGCCTTTCCAGATGCCCCTCTTCTCTTTCCCCTGCCTTTCCAGATGCCCCTCTTCTCTTTCCCCTGCCTGTCCAGATGCCCCTCTTCTCTTTTCCCTGCCTGTCCAAATGCCTCTCTTCTCTTTCCCCTGCCTTTCTAAATATATTTCCTTTTTCGTGCATTTCAATTATTTTTGTTTCCCCTTCCTTTTGAAGTATTCTTTTTCCTGCCCTCTTTTGTCTTTTGCTACTCTGTCCAACTTTATTTTCCCTTTTTTTCCCGCCTACCCAAATTCGTCTCTCCATACCTGTTTCGTAGCATCTTTAAACCGACTGTGTCTTTGCTTCCTTATTACTATTCATGGGATACCGCTGTTTTACGTAACCGGTGATGTTGAGAGTGCACAATATGACGTTCAAACCCGAGGAATTCGCCGCGTACACTTGAGCCCTCTCCACGTGATGGAGCACATCGCAATCCCCGATTTGTTGAGGAGAGAATAGTTCAGCAGGAGCCGATGATCCTGCGAGCATCTCGCAAATTGCGGATCCAGCATCTCCCAAGGAGGTCTTGGAAACTCAATGAAAGCCCTACCTTCGCTCTCCTCCCTTGTCTTCTGGAGTTCAACAAGTTAAGGTAATTACGAAAGCTAATAATAACCTCGTGATCCGCTTTTCCGCACTTCTGCTTCTAATCTGGTAAGTTTTCTCCTTTTTTACCTCTTCTCTTATTCTAATTGATGTACTCGAAAAATAATTTTTGAAGTCGCATTAGTGGGGATGATAGCATCCATCGAAAGCGTCTAAATTGGAGGAATTTTGCGCTGTTTTTTCTTCAATGGCTTTTCTTCTCGATAATTTTTTTTGCCGCATTAATTGCTTCTGTTCTTCGGTGTTTCTTGGGTTTTGAGTATTTGTTCCTGTTCTTTGATCTCCTCAATTACCGTACATCCTTATTCTTGTAGTGATTATATCATTTGAAATTTTGTTGCGTAACTCGCTTTTCGTACATTGGTTCAGTGTTGACATTGGAAATTCTCTACATTTTCTCCTAGGAATGTTAGCCTCCTGTTTCAATGGACCATATTAGTGGTGACGTCACTGAGCAAGATTCAGTCCACATATATACCTGTCACGTGGTGTTTCAGTTTGAGATGGGCATTGCTTTTTCCACCTCAAAGGGCAACACTTACGATACAAAATTGTGATGTGTATCGTACATCAATATAAAGATGAGATTTCGGAGAATACGTCGATATACACTCCTCCCAAAAAGTTTCGAATATTATTTATTAGGCAGTGAGTGGCATATGTCGGCGAAAACACAAGAACGTCCACCGGACAGATACCATGTGTTGTTGCATTCCAAGGCCGTGTCTATCACCTATTGTCTAACGTAACAATATTCCAATTTTTTCTGTGATAATTATACATACCTTACAGAGGGCAAGGTAGAGAATAACTTGAGTAAGGAAGTCTTACATTTTTAAAGAAAATCGAGCCATTCCGGTTCCGAAGCTCAAACCGCCGTGATGGCTGATGGAAGTCTGCAGCGTGACTGCAGCGGGACCGCCTATTGGCTTCGGTTCCAGGATCGGACGCCGGCTAGGACCTTTCGCTTTATAAGATTTCTTACTCCAGTTATTTCTTACCGCATCCGCTGTGAGGTACAGGACGTGCATTATTTCGAAGTATTCTCCGAAATTTCAACTACGAGTCAACAACTCTTCACCGTAGTACAGCCCGGTACCTGCTTGCATGCCAACGAGGCTTTGGCGCATGGACCTAGGGCAAGTCTCCTTGTGTGTGCTCTGTGCCACTTTACAGCCTCAGCTTTTAATAGATAAGCAGATTTTTGTCCTCGCAGACAGTATAGTTTTAGTTCTTGTTAAGCAATGATTGAATGGGTTAGTTCTAAACTCGAGTAAGGACGTTTTCAGGGGTCTGCCCTAAATTTTAGGCTATATTTAGCCGTCACGCAATAACTATGTGCTGATATTCCCATACTACAAAGATCAATCAATCACTGTTCACTCAGAAGCAGTGACAGTCAACGCTACTAGAGTTGACGAGCTGTATCTTTGCGGGTGAACCCTGCCCAAGACCGGCTGCGCAGTAGCAAGGGGGAGGAGTTACCGGCTGCGCGTCATTATCCTTGCGTTCTGTCCTTGCTGTCGACCACCCAAAGGGCGAGTAGGTGGCAACTACATAAACGTATCTCTCTCACACTCTGCACGGAGTAGCCAAGGCCACCCGCAAAGATACAGCTCGTCAACTCTAGCGAAAGCTGAGACAGTTTTCGGATGATAATTTTCTTCGCGCTGGTCATAACGCGAGACCTTACTGTTTGCTCATTCATTCAAGTGCAGCTTCCTTCTGTTCTTGTCTAATCTCCACACGCAACATCTTTGTCTCGTTTCGGGAAGAAATGTTTGCTTCCTTCCTTAAAATTCTCCCCCGTTTCCTCGACTGGTGGTTCCTTCCGTCTCATTTCCTGCCCGCAGGAAAACTAGTGATGGCGGCGTAATTTTAAGAGAGTTTATTTCTTTGCCACTTGCGGCACGATTCCTTCATTTTCATTCCGGTGAACCCCCCAGCGCCACCGAACTCTTTTTTATCTGTTGTACAAGGCAAGCTAGGTAGATAGGTGTCTGCCGAAATTCAGTCACATGTTTAGTTCTCTTTTGAACATTTATGAAGTTTGGTTTTCATACTAATTTCTAATGACCTGTTAGGAAGTTATGACGTGGTTCTGTGACTACACTGAATGTATGAATTGTTGTTTTAAGTCCAATTTATGCAAAGAAAGACTAATCGGGACCTACAGTTTAAAATGGGATCCGAACCACTATGTGCCTCCAATGGGTATCGAACCCGGAACCTTGATTACAAGGCGACAACGCAACCACTACACCATCGGGAGGCCCTGTGACTACACTGGAAAGAAGTGGTGGAAGGTTTGTAGCGTTCATCTCCCTCCCACACTAAAATGATACATTGCAGAAAGTGTGCACTGAAAAAGACTTGGATTAAGGGCATGAGGAACAGTTTTCATGTCCAGCTAGACCCGAAACAGCTCCTACCCCACACTAGTTCAAGAACCACGCCTACATTTCCTTTCGGATCCCTATACGCTGATGATACACAAATTTCAATCGAAATCTTGCACCACAGACGTATCAACAGCTTACGTGATTTCTATTACATAGCCTTTAGCTTTATTTGCATCGTTCCATGCGACTTTATCATTATAACACAGCTCGAGATTTATCGTGGAAGCCAGCGACTTCCCTAAGGAGTTCTTTGCGGGTTTGAGGTCAAAGGTAACTGTCCACACTGTTTCGTGCCTGCATACGGTCACATTTTACATGGAGTTAAAAAAAGAAAAAAACAGTTTCCCGTTGAACTACCGTCCTTCGCGGATGTAAAAATAAACCGCGGTGTTAGTTTCCATCTGATATTATCTTTTGCTGGAGCGTTCCGTCGGTCCAAAAAGGTCAGGGTTCAGGACCGTTTCAGATATCAGTGGAAAAACGTTTTCTTTGAAAATAAACCCCACCGTCGCCATGATGCTGTGTTAATTTGTTATGAGAGTAGACCGGAGCAGAAGGAGAATTGTAAATATTTTCCTCTTTCGAAATTCTGAGTGAAAATGCGCCGAAGTGGAAAACATATTCGGAAAGAAGAGGATTTTCCGGTATTGATTCAATACGCAGTCACCCACGAACTTAATTTTTAAAAAAGCCTATTTGGTAAAACTATCAAAGCCGGGAATCTGATTTCTTCAAATTTACAGGAGAAAGTACTTACGGAATTGAGTTTCTGTGTAATTTCGGAAGGTCGTGGAAGTATTTTCTCGCATTTTTCAATGTACTTGGCCGCTAATTAATGTATTTTTCTATAATAATGTCCGTCTGATGCACGAAAGCTGTTGCTTGCATTTCCATCCATGTACTTGAACCGGATGTTGCGAGCATCTGATGACGTAATCCCCGGTAAGTGTTTCCAAACACAGTTTTTTCACTATTGCCCAACCTAAAGCAACCTAACCTAACCTTACCGTGATGGTGCGTGGGGCTATCGTGAATGGTTTTTGGGGCTATGCGGGAATGGTTTTGGGGCTATGCAGGAATGGTTTTGGGGACTATGCGGGAATGGTTTGTGGTTGTTAGAGGGAAAACTGATCTTTCGGAACTTTCTTTGAAGTAAAGTGAGGTTGCAATGAGGACTACAACTTTACACACTGGAGACTACTACAGATATTACTTCGGCTCGAATTTTTCTGTGTGCTTTTGTAAAGTCTCAAGTGTAACGAAAACGAGATCGTGACCTTCCTGATCTACGACCTCGCATTTGTGCTGCAATCCTGAATGTGACGCCAGAAATGCTGTACAACACATGCCCGGAGCTTGAATATAGTTGCACATCTGTTGTGCTACTAATAGTGCACATATCGAGATGTATTAGGTATGTAAAAAAGAAAAAAAACTTTTTGAGTTACTCTATAGAAAGAAAAAACTACTGGCAAATATCTCAAACTTAAAAGTTGTTAATTTTTCTTTCATTATACTTTTAACTCAAAATATCAAGCAAAACAACACCCACGCAATACCAATGGGGTACGTTTTGGACTCCAATGATTTGTTTCTTTGTTTCGCGTTTAAAAATGAGGTTTTCAAGTAACATAGAGTATTTTTATAATGCATTTCCGAAGTTACAACTATAAATAATATGTATTAATATGTTAATATGTAAGCGTTACATGTAATAATATGTAATATATATATATATTCTGGTTTTCATGCCAGTAGCAGTTCCATATCCCAGTGGAAAACAATTTTGTGCATCGAACAAGCCTCCTATTCGTATGCATGAATAAAGGAATAACCAGTATGATGCGTTCATAACGGATGATTTTTTTTTTAATTTTACTTGGAAGAGTGATGAGTTTTTGCAGCCGATATGGCTGAGTTTTTGCTTTTCTACCACGCGACCATTTTTTCCCCTCCATAGCCCGAGATGCCACGAGCAAATGTCTTCATCGGTGACGTCAGGGGAGGAAAGGCAGGACCTGTTTTATTACCCCCGGGAAGCGTGACCCGTGCGGACTTGTCCCGGCTTAACCCCCGGCTCCGTGTCTCAATAAAACAGGAAGACGGAGGCGCACCTTTGGGAGTCCCTCGGGTTGCGCGAGTCTCGAGTAAGGCGATGCCACTCCAAGTGCTTATTGATCATCTTGTCCAGGTCATCCTCGCGACGCTCCGGTTTCAGAGAACTTTGACACGGAACACTCACCTTCTTCCTGTTTCTTTGTCGCCGTCTGTGGAGTGTTGGTTATTGTAGGTCATTGCCGGCTTATAGAGCGAACATATTTAAAGAATTCATCTTCTGATTTGCTCTGCTCTTCTGCACACATGACTTCATGTCTAGGAAAAACTCTCTGCTTAGAGCCAGTCCAGCCCCTCCCAACGATAGGCTTAACCTTTACTCGGCCAATGGATCACATGTGAACCATAGAAAATATAGGCCTAGTCGGCCGATGGGTCACTGGTGAGCCATCGTGCTGATTAAAAAGTTCATGTGCTTTTAGCACCTTCATACTTGTATGTGAGGTTGTGAACGCTGACAGATGTTCAGATAAAACTTTAAAATGTCATGTGGAAGAAAACCCACCCACCCAGGACCCCCCTCCCCCCGACTCCCAAAGTTACGTATGGAAGCTGGCGCGAATTTTAAATTTGTACACTTATTTGACAAAAAATGTTATAACTCGTAGACTATTTGACCAATCTACTTCGGGTAACTTTTGTTTTTCAGCTAGAACATCAGGGCATGCAACCGTGCAGGAATCAAAACGCCAAAGCCAATAAGAGGGGTTGGGTGGGCCGCGGCTCACCAACTTTCAATGAAAAAATTATACAAATGGGGAGTTTACCCCTCTTTCCCCGTTATTTTGGGAAGGGGAGGTAAACTTGAGCCTTATTTTCAAAGAATGGTCTTTTCTCAACGGAATGAAAGTTATTTCATGTTCCTGGGTGCATTACATTATCGAATATGTGAAAAAAACCTCCCCATTTTTATATTTTTTTCATTGAAAGTTGGTGGCCGCGGCCCACCTAACCCCTCTTATTGACTTTGGCGTTTTGATTCCTATACGGTTGCATGCCCTAATCTTCTAGCTGCAAAACAAAAGTTACCCGAAGTAGATTGCTCAAATAGTCTCCGAGATATAACGTTTTTCTGAAAGGCAGCAGCCAGAGAGAGATTACGGCGGTCTAAAGGTTAATTTGGCGGGGGCAAGGGGAGCACTTGCCCCCCCCCCCCCCACCCATTCAGGTTTTACAAAATTTACTTTTACTTTTCTTAAACTCCTTAGACCGGAGGAGCAAAGTACTAGAGTATTTTTTTTTTATTATTTCGCCTTCCCGATGGCGCAGTGGTAACGTCGTCGCCTTGGAATCAAAGGGTGCGGGTTCGATACTCGGTGCATGAACATGGCACAGTTGTTCTGATCCCAATTGAAACTGTAGGTCCAGTTCTGATTATCCTTTGTGTATAAAATGGACTCAAATAACAAATCGACGCCAGGGGTCTCGAGTTGGCCATGGATGTTTGAGTGTCCATTCATCATATTATCATTCATCTCTATCTTCGCAAATTAGCCAAAAGTGGCACTAAAGGCGAAGTAAAATAAAGAAAATCAATCAATGAAAACAAGAAATCAAGCCCCAAGTTCGATTCTGCCCTTTAGTTTAGGCTTCAAGTTACTCCTATACAATGGTTGTTATAGGTCCAGGAACCCGTAAATTCTAATAGGTCCTATTGGGTTCCTCTGCAGGACCGGAACCTCTTTTTCTAGCACAATTTAAATTCGGTCCAAGTTGCGTATTGCTTCATTGAAAAAAGGTTCCTGTACCGAATTTAAATTGTCTGGAAAAATGTTCCTAGGCCGTATTTAAATTCAGTCTGGAAAAAGGTTCCTGGACTGAATTTAAATTCAGTCTGGAAAAAGGTTCCTGGACTGAATTTAAATTCAGTCTGGAAAAAGGTTCCTGGACGGAATTTAAATTCAGTCTGAAAAAAGGTTCCTGGGCCGTATTTAAATTCAGTCTGGAAAAAGGTTCCTGCATAAGTTGAGAGAATGGTGGTTCTTTTACAGTTAAGCGCCAATTCTAAAGAATTTATCCACTTCAAATGTAACATTTTGTTGCTAATTAGAAATAAGATTAAGGTGAACTGTAGCTATGGATTAAGGAAAACACAGGAGAATTTTGGTCACATGTAATATCTCATAAATCAAAATTAGGAGTAGACTATTATTAGTTTTTTTATACTCTAGGTTTTATTCTGTCAATCGATCAATTAAAATTATGATATATAAATTAGTTACAAGTATTACCTCTTACTAGGACATGCCAGGGAGATGGATAGGTCTACAAAAGTTTATCGTCATACTAAGATACTGTCATCGCGGTGGGGTAGGTGCTGTTCCTCGTACCCTTAACCCTAGTCTTTTACAGTGTCCACTTTCTGCTATATATCATTTTAGTGGGGGAGGCCTCCCCGATGGTGCAGTGGTAGCGTTGTGGCCTTTAATCAAGGTGTCGGGTTCGATACCGTTGGAGGTGGTTCGGATCCCATTTTAAACTGTAGGTCCCGATTAGCCTTTCTGTGCATAAAGTGGCCTTAAGACAACATTTCATTCATTCATCAATTCAGTGTAGTCACAGAACAACCTCATAACTTCCTAACAGGCCAAAGGTAGAAATTAGTGTGAAAACCAAATTTCATAATGTTGAAAAGAGAACCAAATCTGTGACTGAATTTCGGCAGAAACCTATCTGCCTAACTTGCCTTGTAGAACAGATAAAATTACTTCATTCAAATTATTGGATCTCGCAAAACGATAAATCATCTTACTGTGTAAGGAAATATATATATATATATATATATATATATATATATATATATATATATATATATATATATATATATATATATATATATATAATAAACCTAAATTATATATTGGAAATCGTATATTATATATTTTATAGTGAGATAAGTGTGAGAGGAGCAAGGAGGCCTGCTTCAAATGTGCCTTGTAGTACAGTTTTGAAAAGGGTTTGTCACTGATTTGACCCTTCCTAAGAGTTTTTTCCTCCCTTTTTCCACGATCTCCATTCATGAAATTGCCACAGCGCCGTCGCCTCCCCGCACGAGAGATGTATGATGGACTGTCCGCGAAATGATGCATGTCCATCCCTTCCATGTCAAGCGGTTTGACGTTTATTAGATAAACCCGAGCTAGCATCGTTTATTGTTGCGTGTCTTGTCAATTTAGAAAGCGCCTCTTTTTTTAACCCTTCCAAATGTGCGTGCGTTGAAAAAAAAAAAGTGCGTGAAGGTTGCATAATGAGAGTGGGTTTTGGTCTGTGACCCGTGCTGACCTATTCTCCCTGCCTGTCCCGTTGTGTGATTGCCGGTCTCCTTCTCTCTCTCGCATGGCGCATTGTGTCGACGGTCGTAATTGGCGATGGCCGAGGCTTTGATAAATGAGATTATGAAAGCTGAGAATGAGCTGCAGAGCCCCTGGAACTGGCTGTGAGTAATGAGGTGCCTCTGCGAACAGGGGTGGGGGGCAGTAGATGAGATTTTGCTGTTGTTTCCTCCCATTTCTCCCTGATTTTTCCCGATCTCCTGAGTTAAGGGAAGAAAATGAATGAGCGCGCCGGGAATCAATCAAGGGGTAGTGGCGGGAATGAAATCAACCGGTGTCCAGCGTGTTGCCCTTGTATGTAATTCAACCCCCTTCCTCTCTCTCTCTCTCTCTCTCTCTCTCTCTCTCTCTCTCCCTCTCTCCCCCGCAGCAGTGTTTCTGATAACGTGCTCTTTTGATTATGGGCCCGACATTCCCAATCTATTTTGCCTAACCTCTTCGTTCTTACTCACGAGGAATACAGTTTCCTTCATGGTGTTGGACCGAAGCTAGAATTGTACATTTGGGCTTGTGAAAAGTATTACTTTTTCTTGAAGTATTCTAGGACCATGTTACGTTATGCTGTCCGACCGCGAAACACAAGACTGCGCTCCAGTGTTGCCACAATATGATGGCACAATTTCCCTTTCCAAGGATCAAAATTTCCCTGAATGGACAAATTTTTCCATTCACGTAAGTAAATCCTGCAATAATAATAATTATTATTAGTATAGTAGTAGTAGCAGCAGTATTATTATTATGAGTGGTGGTGATAGTAGGAGTAGTATTTCCGTTGGTAGATGTTCGTATGAAAAAAAATTAAACAATTTTTCCCATACATGTCAGCTTCATCGCTTGCTGGCCAGATGCACCAGGTTTGAATCCCTGCCAGAAATCCATTAAATATTTAATCCCCATGATCCGAAGATGCATAAAAGCGACGTACAATAAACTTAACAAAAATAGATACAGGGTTATATTCAAAGGAGCAGAAATAAGAAGGAACAGAAAAAAAATAAAAATATTGATATGAAACTGAAACTTAACATAAATTGTAATGTAGAGTCAGATGTTTTAAAATTTCCCTAAAACTGGGGTATTTTTCATCGAAATTCCCTTTTGGGTAAAATTTAGGTCCAAATTCCCCTGCAAAAGGGAAATTTCCCCTCATGTGGCAACACTGCTGCGCTCTGTCCGGGATTCTTGGGAGCAAACTAACAAAAATACGTTGCTGCGCAAGAGAAGGCTTGACCAATGAACTCGTGAGAGGTGAGGGGAAACGCGGCTGCAGCTACAAAAAGTTTTAAGCAGCGCCACTGCTTTGCTCCGCCCGCTCTCTTTCTCCTCTTCTCTGCCGTTATGCGTGGCGTTGTTCCACATATTCTTAGGACAGACTGTACTACTTGCCTGAATTCAAATCTAGATAATATACAGGGTGAGCATAAAGTATTTCCCTGATTACAAACTTATATTGCTAAAGACCTATGCTAGATACAGATATGTAGTTTGTTGGAAATGGTAGCTTAACTCATAATGTTTTGTTATCAGTACACTTCAGTACAGTTCGACATGTGCTCCCTTTGTTGCCCTTAGAACGTCTAGGCGATACTCAATTTCTCTCTATGTCTTTGCCAACATCTCTTCCGTCACCTTCTCTATAGCATCCCGTATTCGTGTCTGAAGAGTTTGCATATCAGGAACTGGTGAACTAAATACTGTGTCCTTAACGTAACCCCATAAAAAAAGTTAAGAGGGGTTATGTCCGGCGAACGCGCTGGCCATGATATGGGACCTTCTCTCCCGATCCATCTGTCTGGAAAGGTGCAATGCAAGAACTGGCGAACAGTTAACTCCCAGTGTGGCGGTGCACCATCTTGTTGAAACACTACTCATGGTTGAAATTCCTGTAACTGAGGCGCAACGTAAAACAATCATAGTCAGGGAAGGACTTTATGGTCACCCTGTATTTTGATTTCTTCAAATGCATAGAACCACGATGGTCCTGTCGGTATGACGTCTGACTGCCACGTACAAGAACCGCGTTCGATTTCCGGGCTTAATGTTCTCATGTGGAAATTTTTCCATCAGTGTTCGTACACGAAGCGGTTCTGAGGTTCACCCATCCTCTAATGAATTGTTATCTGAGGGGTAAACGTGCCGGAGCGTACTCCTGATCGCATCAGCTCCAAAAACGGACGAAGCTGTGAATGTGTGAGGCCTTTTTTATAGCCTCTTACATACCTTCGCATCAGTGTGCAGGAGATACCTTCACCTTTAGTATACCTTGAAGTTATGAGAACAAGCACTCCAGTATTAGTGAACAATTTTGGTTCAAAACTAAATTACGTTGTGAAAACTCCCTTTGAGGGCCAAAGATTGACAAACTGTCGTTAATTGGATGACTCGTGATCAAAAATTCGATATTCATCACCGCATTCTAAACGGGAGTTCGACACTAATTCTTTGCAAGTATCTTCCCAGGTTTTCCTACTACAGTGAGTTAACACGGAAATGGGTGGAGCTCCTCCAGGGGGGATTGAACCCGCCACACACTACAGCAAGAGTGCTAACACCATTCAGCTACGCGGAGCTCTTTGTTAATGCCAATAAGGGGTAATTATGTTTTGGCTCGCAGCAAAGGAGAAATGAAGCAACACCAGCGAAGGAACAATTCCATTAGCAAATATGAACTTTTTTTTCTCCCCTTTAAGATATAAATTTGAGCGCGGCCAAATTGACCAGGTTTCCGGATGGTGTAGATAGCTGCGAAAATCAAATTTCCATTTTCGCGAATTCTGCTGAACAACAGTCGAACTGGGGCGGTGGTATAGGAATCGATGTGGATGGCTTGCCGCTATGGAGAACGTACGATTCAAAACCTTTGTTTTTCCTGTGGGTAATAGAGAGAGAAAGATAATCGAGGAGGAAGAGAAGGGTTCTTTATCTCTCCAGAGAAGAAGAGAGAGAGAGAGAGAAAGGGAGAATCGAAATGTTTTTCTTTCTTCGGTTAAGCATATGAAGAGAGAAGTAAGAGTTAGACGAAGAAGAAGAAGAGAGAATGGAAATCTCTCTCTTTCCTGTTGCTTCTTTTTTCTCCCCTTTTCTTTCATTTCCTTTTTATATTTTTATTTTATTTCTCCCACGAAGAAGATAGAAAGAAAATACAGTTGATTGAGACTGCTTTATACGTAACTCAGTTGTGCATAATTGTGTTTTATACGTAAATTTCTGTAGGTCCCGGCAAATTATATTTTAAAAACGCTTTAGTTAAACCTTAGTTGTACGTAATGCATTTATATGTAATTTGGTGTTATACGTACTAATTTTCATAAAATACAGTTGATTTGTACGTAACCAAGCTACAACAATTTTCAGTTGCTACTGGTCGACCATGGAGAACAGAAAGAGGAAAGTTACACGCTTGATCAGAAAGTAAAATTTATACAGGAAGTGGATGCTAATCCACATAACACTAAAACTGAAATAGCTGCAGATTTAGGCATAGCTTATACCACACTTTGCACAGTCATTAGTAAAATAAATGCTATTTTAGACGTTTTTTTTAAATTTGGTAGTAAAACTATGTCTAATGTAGTATTTCAGTATCAAAGTGTTCACTAATAGAGTGACAAATGTAATGTACTTAAGAATCAAACTTAGATAGATTCGTTAATTTACCACTAGACAGAAATAACCTGTATTGCTCTTCCTTGTTCCTCAAAATGGATACAATTACAGTATTTTAATAATGATATGACATGGTATCTAAATCTGATTTGTAAGTAATTCTCAGTTATACGAATTATTTCTCCTTTTTTCTTTCTTCCGCCCCCCCTCTTTCTTTCGCTCCTTTCTCTCTCTCTCGTGATTCTTTCCCTCTTTTAACTTTGTTTCTCCCTTTCCTTAATATAAGTAAGGTGTGTGTGGTTCCGTGGACCGAAAGCAAACAAACACAGAAAAAAAAGAGACTCCCTCTCAGAGTTTCATTTCTCGGATAATTTGCTGACCCAAGTTTGTTTGCTCGGAGTAGGAGGGGTGGGTGGGTGGAGAGGAAGATGGAGAAATGAAAGACCGAACCGGGTCAAACCCTTAATAAATGGTTCTCGTTAATGAAACGAATGAAAGTGCACTCGGAGAGGCCGGGCGAGATTAAGTTCGTTTCCGCCAAGCTAACGGAGCGAACCCGGCATCGAAGTCGAACGCAGATAACGGAGGTTTTTGAGGTCAACGAGGATGGAGCGGCGGCCGCCCATTCCTCAGGGGGCGATTAACTCCCGCTGGATGCTTTTCGTGGATGATAGCAGGAATTACGGGACATTTGTTGCAGATGGGAGTCGACGCGAGGTTCCGATGTGGTTTCTCCGCAGTTGCTTGCAAAAGGGGACGGCTGCTCGTTTCTCACTTGATTACATCAGGTCTTAGGCAAACAGTTCTGTATTAACTTGCATGGCAGACAGTGCACGCACAATAATAAATTCATATGTCACTTGTAGTCCAGCATTTGGTTCTAATGTGACGTTGCTCTGCGTGTGAAAAGATTGTTTGAATATTTTCTCTAGTTAAAGAGAAACCATTAGCACAACACGCTACGACGCCAGGGGTCCCGGGATCGATTGAATGATTCATTGAGATGGGTTTCTAAGTACACTTTATGCAGAGAGAGGCTAATCGGTACTTGACCTACAGTTTAACCTTTAAACAGCCGAGTCGGTTTTCGAAAGTAACCCCTCTCTCGCCGCGGCCTTTGCGCGCGATTTTTAAATTTTTGCACTTATTTCAGAAAAACGTTATATCTCTTGAGACTATTTGAGCAATCTACTTCGGATAACTTTTGTTTGAAAGCAAAAACATCGAAGCACGTCACCGTGTACAATTCAGGAAGCCCAAGTGAGAAAAACGGGGTTGGGAGGGGCAAAGTCACCAAATTTCAATGAAAAAAAATCTGGCGTTCGTCCCCTCTTTTCCCGTTATTTTGGAAAAAGGGCGCAAACTTTTGCATTGTTTTCAAAGAATAGACCTTTTGCAACAAAGGGAAACTTCCTTCTAGTCTCTAGTCCTCATACAGGCTGAAATATGACGCAATATGTAAAATCCTGCATTTTGGCTTTAAATAGCTAATTTGCATATTAGAAAAAGGGGGAGGGGTGGGGGTGGGTTTTCTTCCACATGACATTTCAAAGTCTTATCTCAACATCTGTCAGAGTTTTCAACCTCGCATACAAGTATGAAGGTCCTAAAAGCACGTGAATGTTGTAATCGGTACCGTGGGTCATATATGACCCATTGGCTGTTTAAAGGTTAAGGTGGGATCCGAATCACCGTGTAATGTGCAATCGAACCCGCGATTCCTTGATTACAAGGTGCCAACGTTACCACTACGCCATCGGAGAAACCTCCCGGGTTGGAGGTGAGTATCCCTTCATTTTCACCATATCATCACTCATCCTCATTGTCGCGATTAGTCAAACGCGGCAGAAAAGAGACATAAAATAATCTAATTCATTCATTCATTCGAAAAACTACTATCACATTCCAAATTCACAAAAATTACATCTGTTTAGTGTTCCATGTAGAACATTGTCATGACTCTTTGTGCTGTTTGCTTTCACTGTTTAGACATTTCTGTTATCTTCGTTGCACCGTGAGCCTATTTTGTGTCGCAGATATCTAAAGAAACCACACATACATGCATTTGAATGTTCTATTTATTTATATTTCTGTTTTTATTTTAATCGAGATGATTATAAGTGATGATTATGTGAAATTGGCGAAGGGACACTCGCTCACTTTGTCTTCAGGCCGGAACTCGAAACCGAGAACGTCCATGTAGTTTTTATGAATTTGGGATATCATCGCGGTTTTTCGATACGAGAATTCTTTTTAGAAAAGTTTCTGTTGTCAGAAGCCACAAGTTCAGTGGTACAGTGTAGCATTGTTGTTATATTGCCTGCATTAAGTATTATCGCTCTGTCTGTAGTAGACTCTGTGTAATCTATTTCATACATTTCTTGGTCTTAGAACTCCTATCCTTGTTTGCATAACCTGAAATGCGTTCCAGTCGCAACACCTGTGCAGCTCAAGCACTTTGAAGAAGACAAGAAGGTGGTGTCGATTCATCTGAATTTGCCTAGGCGGTGATTTCCTGTCGATTATGCAACCCGCGAATCCACTGTACGTTGTTGGTTGCATACCTTTAAGGATAGTTAGTTTCTGAACACAACACACGACTGTTTTCTTAGCTCAAGTAGCGAAGAGTTTGGTGCCCAAGAATAGCTGTTCACAATGTTAGCAAGACATAAAATACGTGTGTGAAAACGGTGTTTGAGAAACAGTTGTGCACTGTGTATGGGTTTCGTTTTAATAACACCGAAGATATACAGTATGTATTACTTTAAGCGCGAAACTATAATGAGTCTATTTACACATGTCTAGGAGAGCTACAGATATTTAATGAATGTTTCTCTTAGAGTTCCCGTGTGTTCAATTGTGACGCTTTTTTTGTGCATCGTGCACGTCTTTACGAGCCAGTTTACGTGGATAATTCAACTGACAACAAAATATATTCGAATTGTCATTTGGGTTGCCTCAAAATTTTCTGATCCGGATTATCAGATTCCGAAAATATCCAGATCTGATACGAACCAAATGCTGAACCGAAAGCCGTGTAACCGGGTCAAGAACCGAGAATATGATGCCCGGAGCCGGAACGAGAAATGAGATACCCGAATGTGGAACCAAGAATCTGGTACCCAGATCCACAAGCAATAAATAATTTGTTCCCCGGAACCGAAAACCTGGTACCCGGATCCATTATTACCCGAGATCCGGATCCAGATTCCGGATTCAGGATTCAGATCCTCCCATCCCCAAAATTGCTAGATTGGTAACTATAGTTGAGGGCCTCTCCGATGGCGCAGTGGTAGCGTCGTCGCCTTTTAATCAAGGGGTCCCGGGTTCGATGCCCGGTGGATGCACATAGTGGCTCGGATCCAACTTTAAAGTGTAGGTCCAGTCCTGATTAGCCTTAGTGTGCATAAAGTGAACTTAAAACACCAACTCAATCAACGTAACTATATTTGGAATTTATGGTTAGCAACAGGCGCATGATATTACTTCATTGACATTCATTCTCATCGAAGATACTGATGATATCAACAGACGCGTACGTGAGTTCTCTCTTAACGTCCCAACTCTCTCGTCTTGATTTGCCAACCACTACAAACGATGAGTTACCTTGGAAACAAAATATTACCGCCATGAAACCAACGAGCCCCTTCCCGTACAGAATTGCAGTTATAAAAAAATCTCGAAATGAGCCACCGTCACGTCTTATTCTTTTCCGCGCTCATCAGAAATTGGATCCGTGACATTTGATACCCTTGTGGACGCCGCAGTTTACAGACCATATTTTTTGCTGTAACAGGGAACGTAAAAAAAGTTGTCAAGTGAAGGTGGCTGAAGACTTTCGTTCTCCCGTGCCGCTCGTTACAGCTAGATTGGCACACGGAGACAAGGAGCATGTTAGACATTGTACTTTAAAAAAATTAATGCTGCAATAAATTTTCATAAAACCCATCACGAGGCTCTTCTTTTACAACCAGGTTGTCTGGAGAAATTAAATACAACGAGTCTTTTTTTTTTACTTTGTCGAGCATATTTTATGGCGGTGTTAGCGCTTTCTGTAACTTCTGCATTTTTTTTAAAAGCCTCTTTTGAATGTGGTGTTCTCTTCGTGGAAAGTTTGACCCTTGTTTGATCCCTCCTTTTTTTTTGTTTTTAATTTTAATGATGCCATAATGAACGAGTTTGAATATCACTCATACACCGAGAGGGGAAAAAAGTTCCACCTTGTTATTCTCTAACAATGGATAAAGCAACTGGATAACAAGGAGTAGTCTGATGGGAATATGCGGAGATGAATCTTATGGTGGGGGACTTTAACTTGATTGTCTTTCCTTTTGTAGGGGCTTTTGATTGGTTAGGGAGCTCTTGTTTATAAAATGTTGACTGTCGAAGTCTTGTCTTGCCTTGTCTTCTGTTTAGTTTATTGTGCATGTTGCACTTTTGCGGAGCCTGTAAACCTATGGTCTTCAACTTTTTTTCTACAGCGAACCAAATTCATATTCTCGATAGGGCTGTAGTGTTGCTAACGTTACAAATATTTACATGGTTTATGTTATTCAGTATGCATTCATTTTCTGTACTCCTTTCGTGTGATTTTGTTTTATTTTACTTAGCTTTTTTTTTCAACTTTTGGGGGATCGCGAAGATGAGGATGAATGATGATCAAGTGCTGGCCAGGTCCGCGATTGGCCGAGGTGCTGACCATGCGATTGGCCGAAGTGTGGTGACCAGGTCCCCAAGTAGACGAAATGCTGGCCCGGTCCGTGATTAGACGAGGTGGTGGCCAGGTTCGCAACTTGAAGAGGTGGCGGCCAGGTCCGCGACTATATTCCTTTTCCGGAATGTCTGGAGAAAGAGAATGCGAACGCGTTCTGGACGCACGTTGCGGGTCTGTGCCTCGTCCAATGAACGCGCGGAGAGGAGGGGTCGCGCGGGAGGGGGCTACTCGACTGCTCAAGTAGTTCTGTAGTAAACATGACAGCTCGCAAGCGTACTAGGGGAATTCTGGATTCTGCACCCTTCCCCACCTAGTCTGGCCTCGTCCACAAGCTTTCGCCTCTGCGCGTCGCTACTCCAGACAATCCGGAAAAGGAAAATAGACAAGGTTCTCACCAGGTCCGCGACTAGACGAGGTTCTGACCAGGTCCCCTAGTAGCAGAGGTTCTCACCAGGTCCGCGAGCACCCAAAGCGTTGACGAGGTCCGCGAGTAGCCTAAGTGCCGACATACCTGGATGTTTTTGAGAAGTGTTACATCACTGACCGTCGTCGGGCGCAACAGACCACATTTTTCGTCGTATCTGCACACACACTTCATTTGGCGCTTTCGCTGTAAACTTCAATTTCCTTGAGAAATTTTCACTCGGCAAGTTGCTAATTCACATTTCATTTCCTGGGTGATGTTGTTATCAGCGAAGATCCTGAGATAAAGTGCTGAGTGTTCTGCTGATTAGTCGCTGCGAAGGAGAGCAATGAATTCAAGATGGCTTGGAAAGTGGTGGCATATGCTCCGTGACTCCCCCTGCTAAAAGCCCTTGCCATCTCTTGTTCCGTAATCATTTTTTCCTTGACTCACCCCTGTCTCCGTCCTTGCCCGGCTAAAAGATGCAAGTAATTATCGCGGTAGGAGACTAGAAAGAATCGTTAAATTTTGCAAACTCCAAAGTGCTCGTTTAATTGGCCGAACGCGACGTGCCTCACTAACAATTCCGCGGGGGGGGGGGGGGGAAGAGGGGGATGCTGGAAGGAAGTGTGGAAGAATTATCCTTGAGGTGGAATGCGAGAGAAGGTGAGATAGTCTTTGAGTAGGGTACTTCGAGACTTTAGAAAAAAAATGTATTTTATAATTTTCTTACACCGATCTCTGTGGCGGAGTGGTTATCTCAGCGGGTTAAGACGTCAGGTGTCCCGTGTTCGAATCCAGGACGCGGCATTTTTGTCATCGTCGCGATTAGCCAAAAGTGGCAGAAAAGCGACGCTAAATACCTGTAGTGCCGGTACTACTTTTACAAATAATTGAAAATGGGGAGGTTTGTTGATTTGATCGTTGAAAGACTCATAAGTAGGGAGCAGAAGTTGATGACCTAAATAATATAGGTATATGACGTATAGAATGTCCTAAAAATGGGGAAAAAATACATTAAAAAATGACCATTAAATTTGTTAGTTTCAGGTTAAAAGTTGAAATGAAAAGGGAATTAAACAAAATGTAATCTTGCTTTAAAGAGAAGGCACCAAATGATACCACTTGCACATTCATTTAAAATATGCAACGAGGATTTCCAATGGAAACAACCGAATAATTTTACAACAATTTAATGATATATATATATAGGCCTAGTTCACCTTGTTGAAAAGACTCAAGAATATTACCAAAATAAAGGAAGTGACAAAATATGAGGAAATAATACTCCGAATATTGCGAAAAATGACCAAAAAATGCCGAAAATCGGGGAAAATAACATAGAACTTGAAAAGTGGCAAAAAAAATGCACTTTATAATTACCTCTCTTGGATTCTAAACGAAGTGTAACATTGTGTATATTTAATGGGCATCGTGTCCGAGATGTCAGGAAAAAATGACATTTTATCAACTTTGGCTCCCTACTCATAAGGGAATTGATTTCCTACTGCCTTTTCAATTATTTTATTTCGCAGACTTCTGCTAATCTTCAACAATTTCCCTACGCGAAAATGTTTAGTTTCTTGTCGATGAAATTTCGCGCGATTCAAACCCCTGTCAAATCACTCCATGTTTGCTGGTTAGTTTATCAACCAAAACAACAACAATAATAATGAGAGAATTATCTTAAATTACTCAACGCTGTAATAAAGAAAATAAAATTATCAACATTGTAATCTTACAATGAAATATTATGTACTTGTCAAACTAGTATTATTATTATTAATGGACGTCTGTAACATCCGTGAAGATACTTGATTGATTGATTAATTTGGTATTTTAAGCACTTTATGCACAGTAATGCTAATTGGGACTGTACCTACGGTTTACAGTTCGATCCGAACCACTATGAGCCTCTGGGGGCCTCCCCGATGGCGCAGTGGTAGCGTCGTTGCCTTGTAATCAAGGTGTCCCGGGTTCGATACCCGGTGGAGGCACATAGTGGTTCGGATTCCACTTTAAACTGTAGGTCCAGTCCCGAATAGCCTTAGTGGGCATAAATTGGACTTAAAACAGCAAATCAATCAATCACTATGAGCCTCCACCGGGTATCGAACCCGCGACCACCGTCAAGATACTTGTTTCATGTGTTTTATTTAACGTTGCGTTTTTTTTCACTTTTGACTAATCGCGAAGATGAGGGTGAATGATGAAATTGATGAAGAGACAATCACAAAGACACATGAACAGACAAGCCCCACAGAAGATTAGACTGGTTGAGAGTATAGACGCCAGAGTTTCGTTAGTCTGCAAAATACACTTCAAGATGTACTGCGTCGAGTGCTCTCTGCCGTGTAGATAACTGTTCTGCTGGATACACCAGACGTATGTGAACTTGCTTCACAACAGTTCATTTCTCACTTTTTTATACCGTTAAGAACAGGCTACGGAAATTCATAGTTATTCTATTTTGTTATTAACCTCTACACACTTCGTTTGAGAAAGATGTGAATTTTTTAAGAAAATTGTCTATACCCTGTCCCAGCTATCTGTGGAGCAAGGCCAGAGAAGCGAAGGAAATCGAGTGGCCAGACTGAAGGAGTACACGCTGCTGGGAAGGATGGTAACTGTAGTCGCTTTCCCCCACTCCACGCAATGCCGTTCCTCTCATGTGTTCATTGGTGGAGCCGTCTCCCGTCACTACTTGCGCAGAGACTCGTTTTCGTTTGCCTGCTCCACAGTTAGCTGGGACAGAGTATACAATGTGTGACCTATCGTATAAAAATCCCATGATGTATTATTTTGTTAATACATGGTGCAATTTATTCGTTAGTGAGTGGTGACCTGCTTCCTGCATTTTGTACAGTATTACATTTTTCATGCTATTTTTTCCCCTTTTCGTTACTCTGCCAGAATACCAATTAACAGAACTGTACGTATTTCTGTCGAGAACCATAAATACGAGAATAATGAGCTTTTTTCTAATTAGAAGTGAATGATGCAAACCTCACTCCATGTCGTACAACTAGGAATCGAAGCTCGGAACTGTATCTTTGCGAAACGTGTTGCATGTGCATGGCGAGATCGTTAGCGTAGCAGAATTATTAGTACAAGACGTGGGATTTGCACAACATACCACTAATTCAATCATTGTGCAGAGCAAATATACGCATTGCCTCCCTCAATTGACATAATTTGATGTGGAGCTATGGCAGCTACCTTTGACGCGTTTACAGACCGGGATTATTCTCATTTCTCCATGGCAACGCGAGGAGAGCAAGATTCGTAATAAGTACGAGCGTTCGTTTCAGCGACTGTATAATTAATAATGTTTTGACCGTTTCTCGTAATTAAACCTGTGTTCTGACCGCTGTGCGGTCTGCCTTACGATGGCTTCAGGCGGGATCTGCTCTCTCTCTCTCTCTCTCTCTCTCTCTGTAGAAGTGAAAGGCTTTCACTTCCAGATTGTGCACACATTTCACAATGAGCTTGCTGCAAGAGCCGAAATTTCTGGGAGATATTCGCAAAGCTTCCAGTGAATGGTAAAACTCATCACTGTTAAATTTATACTAAATTTTCTTGAAATACAGAGTAATTCAAAATTAATCACCAGATTTGAAATGGCCATATGGTTTGAGCGTGCAACGTCACAGTGGCGAGTGATTCGGTACTGCCACACAGTCCAGCATATTACTTTAGCTTTAATAATAAGATGTTTGATTCTCTCGGTAGTTGTGGGCAGTGGTAGCATGTTGAACTCAGCCCCATAGAAATAAGGTCACATGACGTAATATCGGGTCACCTAGTTGGCCAACCGGATCACTTAAAAAAGCTTTTGCCGTCCACTAGCCATTTTACTTTACACGTCATGCCGTCAGTGTTGGCATCTAGTTGCATGATATGGAATCTTAAGAGTGTTCCCTTCGTGTCATCATTTTGTATTACCCTGCGTTATCGTCAGTTAGGTTCTCAGATTATCATGCAGTCGTTTTTTTTTTTTCTGGATATATCCTCTTTTTTATAAACCTAAAGTTCGGTCCGGATTTTGTTGTCGTGCTTGAGTCTGGCCATGGTATAATTGTTTGTATTTGTTTACAATGAGAAGGTGTAATTACTGATATAGTCGACGTGCTAGCTTCGTTAACGACTGGCTGGCTTTGTAGTCCACGGAGCGCGCCCACCAGCTACAACAATCACATTCAACGCACAGTGTCGCCACATTTACTCTCCAGCAGCTGCGAAAGGAGAAAGGTGTCCACATTGAAGTTGCAAACAACAAATTGGCACTACGGCAACAGCGTATCCGCAGTCGTGTGACTGAGACTCCACGTGGAGTAGACGAGCAGAATGACAGCTGCGCCCAATAGCTCAAGGACTCCACGTGGAGTAGACAAGCAGAATGAAAGCTGCGCCCATTGGCTGAAGGTTGAGTGTGATTGGACGAGAACAACTCGACCGCTGTTTAACCCCACCCGCGTTCGTGGCGGCGGATCATCGATACCGTGACATCACTCGTGCACACATTTTTACAATGTATTATCAAGGTTTTTACTGATTTGGAAATCCTGGAAAAGTCGCAGCAGTTACTTATTGCATTGTTCTTTCCATTGTTTCAGACTAGGATTTCAAACAGGAACTTTTAATATTGCATAGTTTTCATTGTTTCAGACTGGAACTGCAATATAGGTTGTTGCAATTGGTTCGATGTTTTCAGGTTGGATATCCAATTGCATTGTTGTTTCCATTGTTTTGGGGTTGGAAATCCAATATTGTATTGTTCACATTGTTTCAGGCTAGTACTGCAATATTCCTTTCATTGTTTCGGAATAGAACTAGAAATGGAGTATTCTTGATTCCATTGTTTCATTGTTCTTTTCATTGGTTCAGACTGAAACTAAAGTATTGCATAGTCGTCTTTACTTGTACTTACAAAGGAGAGTAAAGTGAAAACGTTATTTTCATTTTGTTTCTTATCTAGTAGATTCTGCATTTAGGGTTGCACCCGTTTGCTACATTTTAACACAGACCTTTTGCTGATCTACAAGTAATTTCAACCTTGAGTTAGTGCCTGTATAGCTTAAGAAGAAATAAGTCTTTGGGATCCAAGTGCAGTCACTTATAAGCCACTGCGAAGGCCTTGCCACCCATCTGCCTCCGAACTGAGGCCATTGTCGAACTTTCTCCTCCAATAGTAAACTGCTGGTGTGGTAAGCATGCAGAGATATATTGAATTTCACTTGCCGAGAAATTTCTGTTAGTTTTAGGCTGACAGAGGGCAAGGAACCACTCCTCTTCACATATGCAAGTGTGTAGAAGATGCGCCATCTTTAAAATAACAAAAATGGCGTTTTGAAGCTCACCTGATTAGTGTTGCAGCCTTGAGGTCGTTTTGTCAATAACAGTTGATACCTCATGTACATTTAAGCTTTATACAGTTTGCCCCACAATTTTTATTGTACTTTTAGTTTTTCATTTGAAATTGTAATATGTTATTTTTTCCAAGCTGATTATATTAAAGCCTTTCTTTCTCTCATTCCAGGCTGGGACCGTCTGGGCGACCACGAGCCCGTCCACCGGCAACTTTCCGTCTCCAGCGACTCGAAACTCCTGGACGAGGACATACGAGAGGAGGCGCGCGTCATTCTTCGGCCTAAGAAACCACCACGACCGAAGTCCGAAGTGTTCCTTAATAAGGAGCAGCGGCGGACGAAGCGGTACTCTGCCTTTGGGGTGAGTACTTTGTTTCTTTCTCTGTTTAACACGTCTCTTCCAGCTTGTCCTATCAAGGATGTGCCGATCAAACCTTGCATAGCAGAACAATAATGGCAGAGTTGGGAAACCACGGTGTGAAAAGCCATTAATCTAATCCCCGTGTTAAAGTGTACAACTTCCAGAAGTCCCTACCGTCAGCTTCATCTTTCAGCCGTTCTGTGTTTGGGTCGACATGAAAATGAAGCTTGTCCTTCTTCTGTTGTTCCAGCAATTCTCTTGTGTGTCCATCACCACTTCCTTCAATTATGATCTAATTCTGTCTTCTTAACACTTTTCTCTCTTCCTCGCCTTCCTCTGTTGCACCACCACGCATCTCTTTCTACTGTGTTCCAATCCTACAATATGCAGGGTGTCTACACTGAAATGCCCTATTTTCAATTTACTCCATATACAAAATGAAATGAAATTAATAATTTTTTTTACAAAAATAAGTTGTATCTCAAGTTAAGTTTTAAAAAAAAATTACAACAACAAATCAAAACACTTCTACGCGAGCCCCTGCGGTGACACGAAGAATGTCTAGTCTATATTCAACTTCCATCCAGGTCCGCTGCATCATGTCCGGAGGGATGGTACCAATCACTTTCACAATCAGAGTACGGAGATCTTCAAGGTCCCGCACTGCAGTGGCGAACACCCTGTCCTTCACGTAGCCCCCAGAGAAAAAAAATCTAATGGTGTGATGTCCGGAGAACGTGGAGGCCAATGCACGGGTCAATCTCGTCCAATCCAGCGTCCTAGAAATGTTTCATTCAGAAGTTTCCGAACATCCAGCGACCAGTAAGGTGGAGCACCATCTTGCTGAAACCAAAGGTTTCGTTGCAGGTCTTCAACCTTCAGAAAACAAAACAACTCCAGCATGTCTATGTACGCCGTTCCTGTGACAGTCTCCTCAGCAAAGAAGAACGGTCCAATGATCTTGTCGCACATGAGGCCGCACCAAACGTTCACTTTCGGGCTATCTCGCACCTTTTCCCTGATACTGTGTGGATTCTCTGACCCTCAAATTCTAACGTTATGCTTATTCACAGCACCAGAGACATGGAATGTGGCCTCATCAGAAAACATTACACTTGACAAGAAGGCAGGATTCGGTTAAGCATGTCACATGCAAAGTCATATCGTCGTTGCTTGTCATCAGGCTTGATGGCCTGCAGAATCTGCACCTTGTATGCATACAGATGTAACCGCTTTCTGAGGACCTTATGAACAGTTGCACGAGGCATCTGAAGTTCCCGTGAAGTCTGACGAATTGATTTGCGTGGACTTCCCTGGAACGCTTGGCGGACATTCTCAACTTGTTCTTCGGAGACACGCCGACCCCCTCCATGCCGTTTCAGAATGCTGCCAGTGTCCAGAAACTGTCTGTGCCATGATTTTATCCTCTTGGCGTCCGGTGCTGCTTTATTGTAAACACAACGAAACTGCCTTTGCACCATCACAATGGATTTAAACTCCGCGTACCAAAGCACAGTTTGTGCCTTCTCGTGCACTGACGCCATTTTGGTTTCGATGGACAACTACACCAACACCAATGCGCGCCACACGTTAAAAAAAAAAATAGGCAGTAACTTCAAGTCCTTCTGCTCCCAACGGACAAGTCAGACCTGAAACCAGAAAGATTTACTATTTTTAAACTGCCTCAAAAAATAGGGCATTTCGGTGTAGACACCCTGTACTTCTCATCCTCTTCACTGTACCGCATCTATCGTGTTCCATTCCTACCCACATTTTTTTTCAAACTCTCAACTCTTGTCCAACTTCTCTTGCTCCACCTCTCTTCTCTGTTTATTGCTTTCTAGTCCTGTCTGTCATCACCTCAAATTCTCAATCCTTCTCCAATTTCATGTCTTCCTCCACCATTTCTCTTTCTATTGTATTCCAATCCTGCCTCCTTCTTCTCACCCTCTCCACTCTATCCCATCTTCGTCTGCTGTACCACCACTCCTCTTTCTATTGCATTCCAGTTCCTCTCCTATCTTCTCATATTCTCAATCTTCTCCATCTTTCTCTCTTGCTTCACCACTCCTCTATTTTTGTTGCATTCCAATGCTGCCTTTTTCTCACAGTCTTCACTCTACTCCATCTTCATCTGTTGTGCCACCACTCCTTTCTATTGTGTTCCAATCTTGCCCTCATATTCTCAACCCTTCTCCATCTTTCTCTCTTTCTCCACCACCGCTCTGTATTTGTTGCATTCCAATCCTGCTCTCTTCTGGTCATCATATTCACTCTACCCCATCTTCGTCTGTTGTGCCATCTTCGTCACTTGTGCTTCCACTCCTCTCTTCCTATTGTGTACCAATCTGCCCTTTTCCCCTCACCCTCTCACTCTTTCTATAGGGTGAGGCAAATGTCAGGTTACATAGTTAAACAAATACGTGCATGATTGATATGTAATTGTTAGAGTTGCAGTACGTGTTCAATATCTTGAATGCATGTTTCTATTCAATGCTCCCAGTTGCTCAAGACGCCTTCTAGCTGATTTGGGATCTGGCGCCTGTGATTCTTTCTTTGAGGTGATCAAACTCGTATATTTTACATCTGAGGCTTTTTGTATGTTTTCTGATTGGTGAAAATTGTAGATGCTGTCTTAGTTAGCTTATCTGAGCATAATGTATATTTATAACAGACTGCGACAAACCTTTGACGGGAGTGAGATCGAAACAAGCTTCCTTTTTGGAAGATATCATATTTTCCCCTTGGCGAAACTTGCCTTATTCATAACTAAAGATTCTTCATAACTTCCTTTTATTCGAAATGTTCTACAAGATTGGAGGAACGTGGAAGCCTTTTTCCCGTGTTCTGCTAGGTTTCCCTTGTTACTATGGGGACGTCACACCTTTTGTTTCGTTCCTCCTCTTCCCAGCGAAATTAGCATTTGCTTGCTCGGCCTCTCGCGGTAGCCTGCCAGGCTAACAAAAGCAGCTACGCACATTACCAGTTTCCAAATTTAATTAGCAGAGAATTTTCAACTTTCGCATGCAGGTTGCGTCTTCGCGTTGCAGAACTTTGCTTGGTTTGCTTTCGAACTTTCGCCTTTTTTTTTTTTTTTGTGTATAATAAAGAATTTAATTTCCCTTTCTCGCATTGTCAGAGCGCGAACTCTTCTTATCCGTTTGCGGGAGGGTTTTCTTCTGGGGGGGGGAGTGTTGGCACTGTCTCGAATACGCGTTGTTCACTTAAGTTGCTTCAATTTTCGAACAAAATTTCTGGCTGCTGTTCTCTGTGCGTGTGTGTGTGTGTGTGTGTGTCCCCCCTCTATGTGCGTCCCTCCTCTCTGTAGATTTGTTTGTTAAAAGATGGACACAAACGTTAGGTCTATGTAAAATAATAGGGATGGCAAGAAGTGATTGGATTCGGTGTTCCGAAAATATGGCAACTTCTGACAGCTCTCTCTTTCTCCTCTTCTACGAGGGGATGCTGAAAAGTTCGTAGCCCGACGTAGAAGGAATGCACTTGGAATGATGAAACTTCATACTTACTCACCATACTCCCCTCGAAGCTCAATGCACTTTCTGGCTCGGTGCTCCAACTTTTGCAAACCACTTAAATAAAATTCTGAAGTTTGCTCCTTGCACCAATGCTCTGTGGCAGTAATCACCTCCTGATCTGAGGCAAAATGTCGTCCCTTCAGGTGTTTTTTTGAGCTGAGGAAACAGAAATTAGTCAGATGGAGCCAGGTCTCGCAATTTCTGCTGTGTTGCTGCTGCTCGATGGGCAGGTGCATTGTCATGAAGAGACAGGACACCTTTTTGAGTTCGCTTGCTGAGTATTCGTGGTCACTTAATAAACCTGAAACAACAAGGAAGTCTGTCAATTATGCAATGCCTTTTGGTATATATGCACACATATGTACTTTCAAGACATAATGTGACCTTCCTTTAAACAGTTTGGGAACTTGGTCGGGCTACGAACTTTTCAGCATCCCCTCGTATATCTCTATCCATAACCTAAAATCGGATAGAACGAGGCTCTGGCCTCTGGTTTGATTGATTGATTGAATTGTTTTTGAGTCCACCTTATGCACAGAAAGGCTTAATTGGGATCCGAACTACTGTGCCACATGCTCCCACCGGGTATCAATCCCGGGACTCCTTTATTAAAAGATGACGACGTTATTACTACGCCATCGGGGAGACCTCTGGCGTCTGGATTCTACACTAGCATAATTCTCCGTGGGGCTCGTGTTATGTCGTCCATATACTGTGTATTTTTGATTTTGCTTTAATTTTTTCATCACCATTCAATCTCATCTTCGCGATTGGCAGAAAAAGGGAAGTTAAATAAACCAAATCAGTGAATGAATCAATCAGAAGATCACTAAGTTGCTAACCAAGGCAGTTTTTTAAGGTGATAAACACTTAACAGGTAACTAACGTTTCAGCCCTGAATCAGGGTCTTCCTCAGACGAAGAACTAAACTAAAATGACGTAATATTACTACACACAGAAAGATTACATACACATAGCAGGGTTGAAACGTTACCGGTTAAGTGTTTTTTTTTTTTTTAATCTTAATAAACTGCCTTGGTCAGCAACTTAGTGTTTTTAATATGGAAACAAGGCTTAATTATATTACAATCAGAAGATCAGGTACCCGAATACGGATGTTACAGGGTCCGGACCCTGTCGGGCTATCCATAAAATGTAGTTCCTTGAAAGTCTGGCTTTTATGCTCTGTCCAGGGAATATCTGCAGTCAACGAACGAAAGCAAGTCTCTGGGTAAGTAGTGACGCAAGACGGTCCGACCAGTGAACACGTGCGAGGAAACGGGATTGCGGAGGTGGGAGAGCGGCTGCAGTTAAAGTTGAAGTCCTGATTCGAACGCCACTTTATTTCAAAGAAAGTTCCTAAATGAGAGTTCTCTCTGTTACAGCAGTAAAGAACCACCCGTTACGTCCGCGTAGGGACCAGTATATCCTCCCCTCAAACTTTTCCCATCAATAGCGTTCGTTTTATTATAATCTTTTTATTTGGAAGTTAAGCGTACTTTAAATATACTAAGCTCCCCTGTGCATAGCACCACGCCATGAAGGCGTATAGGGGGTGTGGGGGTAACGCCCCACACTTTCTTGATCCGGTCGTGAGTGGGGGTGATGTGATCAGCATCACGCCCCTGACCGCCTTTACCCCCCAGGGTTTTCCCCAAGTACCAATGTTATTCGACGCTGGGTGGGCGCCGGGGCCGCTTCCATCGTTAGAAAAGTTCCCGGATTTGAACCGGCCGGGATCGAACCCGGGACCTTTAGCATGGTAGTCAGACGCGTTACCGACTGAGCCACCGCGGCCACTAAATATACTAAGTAAATGTTATCTAATAAAAACTTATGTTAAGAGTGTTATTTATATTAATTATTTTGTTTATTAGATTTTTATGCTTTACTGACAACTCTTATCAAGCCCACGTGGAGTAAATGAGATGTTGCCAATTCAGTTTCTTTAGAGATTTCTTAATGTGCAGTTGCGTTATCTTTGCTAGGTATTGTTGTGTACAATGTGGAGACCTTGGGAGTGTAACGTAACGTAATCGCAGTGATTGAATAGATGTCTAAACGATGCTGGTAAAAGTGGCAACAGCGCTGTTCATAGAAACAGGTGCTGGTTCGAAACCAGATACGCGTCCGGCTGCCCCCTCGAGATATCAGCTACCGAACTAGCGTTGGAATCGGGACCTCGACGAACTGGCGTTCGAACCGGGACCTCGACGAACTGGCGTTCGAACCGGGACCTCGACGAACTGGCGTTCGAACCGGGACCTCGACGAACTGGCGTTCGAACCGGGGCCTCGGCGAGCTGGCGTTCAAATCAGGACCTCAACTGTGTCAGCCTTTGAAACAGTGTGTACTGCTTCAGCACCGCCCATTCGCTTTCTCCCCCTCTCTGCTCTTATGCACGGCCTTGTTCTACAGATCCACACGATAGAGTATTCCTCCATTGGGGCTGTAATGGAAAGACAGTGATACGCGAGTGGCGCAGCGTCAACACCCCACCGGGACTCGAACAGGGAAGACCCGTCATGGAGCAAAGCAGAATTTCTAGCTCATATGTCTATAATGCCCGCTTTATACGCTCCCGAGCGCACAGTGATGATTTAATTACTAAATTAATCTCAGCTTAGTGCGCCTGCTTTTCCGATATATTATATTTGGCCGCGTTCCCAAGCATGCATGAGAAGATCGATACAAGCTGCTGACAAATGACTGCTTTTACAAAACCCGCTGCTGCGGGCTCTAGTGAATACAAAGACTGCTTTTTTCGCTATTAGGTGAGGGAAACGGGTGAGATAGAGGTTAACCGGCAAACGCCTCGTGTATCTGTTTGGAAGATGAAAGGAAATGTGTTCTCGCTTTCTTCCACAGTGAAGGAAATGTGCTGGATGCTGGAAATATATGATCAGATGGGAATCCCTCAGGTTATCTACGATTCTTCTTCCCGTTGTCAGTAAAGTCGAGTCCATAAGGTGTATTGCCACTCTCCTTAAAAGCTCGTGTTTGAAATAGTTCAGGTTCAGGCAGAGATCCTGAACAGAAGCATTGGCTTAGAAACGTCCCGCTGCTCAATACTGCAAATGTGGGGTTCATTTCTGTAGTTGGGGTTCCCGTTTTGAGCCGTTTAGTTCTTTGCGAGGTTAGCACGCCAAGGGTCCCGAGTTCGAATTCTTGCGCGGGCGTGGGTGTTCTTTGTGAGTGTCCCTTCATCAATTTCATTACATCGTCGCTCATCCCGATCTTCACGATTAGCCAAAAGAGGCAGAAATGTGAATTAAAATCTGTCAATCAATCAATTAGTCCTTTGCGACCAGTTTTCTGGCTCGGAAAGCACGTGGAATAGAATGATGCTGAAGTTATCTCTATGTAATTGATGAAGGAATCTACGAGTGGTTACTAAATGTTCCCGGAGTGGCGCTGGTGTGCTCGTACAAGAAGATATGTTGCAAACTTGCTTCCCCGAATGTCGCGTGGCAATCTTAAAATCCGCGACATCAATTTCCCGGCGGAGAAATACATTCCGCTGGTCACACCCGTCCTACTCGCCTGATCTTGCACCTGCAGACGTATGGTTCTTTCCTACTCCACGGCTTCGCGGTGAATATTTTGCCGCATGAAAACATGCGACAGCTGGTTTGCGGCCATACCAAAGGAGGCGCTTCAGAAGTGCTTCAAGTAATGGCAGGACTGTGCTTTTGCTGAGCAGGTCTGTCCAACCTGCCCTGCCGTATTTGTGGAAGAGTGCTATCTTATGCACGTGTGGACGTCAGAGCGAACAGCGGTACTGTAGCGTTGTGAGAGGGGCGGGAGGCTTCCCAACAAAACGTACCACTTGGGTTTTCGCGACGAAACGTACCACTCAGATAAACAGCTACCTGTGAAGGATCCACCAAGAACTTCAAAATATTTACTGCGCGACAAAACTTACCACTTCGAGGAAAACGCTTGAACTTGCCCTTGACATGTCAGACATTCCAATACGGTGAGCTATCTGCCACCCGAATCAGCACCCAGCTAACTTGACCTTGGGTTAGATTAGGATAGGTTACGTTACGTTAGGTTAGGTTATAGGTTCATGCTTCCAAATTGACAGCCACATCTGCGATTCGCCAAGTGTTTCCTTCGACAGAAATCAGTATGTGCTTCTTCCATTTTAAAAATTGCCTTTGGCGTAAAGTTCAAGATATAGGACTTTCGGTCGAGTATCGACAGAATGAGGAAATCCGTTTGCATATACGCATACGTGCCGTTCTGGCCTTCTTAAAAACGGAGGAAGTTTATGATGGATGGCTGGAAATACACTCTGAAGCCCCAGAATCAGCGAAGCTAACTCTTTTTCTTTGATGGCTTTGTGAATAGTTGGTTGCAAAACGTGGAAATTCGAATAAGTATGGAACTGTAATAACAAACGACAGGATTTTTGATGCCGTCCCATCAAGTGGTACGTTTTGTCGCATAGCAAATATTTTAAGACTCGTTAGAAGACCCTGCGCAGGTAGCCGCCCAGGTGGTAGGTACGTTTTGTCGCGTATTCGGCTTCGTCGGTCGTTTCCGTGTAGTGAGTGGGAAACCTCTCTCCATCTGCCAATGCAGGGTGGCATTGTAATCGTAACAGAAGAAGCGGGGGGGGGGGGGTGAAAGGAAGTGCGCCTTCCCCGCAGTATTTTTTACCTCCTCCCTCCACGAATTATAAAATAAGTTTACCTGTGGTCATTATTTGCTCTTGACAAAGACACACGTGTACACTATATAGCCAAAAGTCACCGGACACCCACATGAACGTGGCGGTAGTCCTGGTTTGGCTTCGGACCATTACTTTTGGTCAATGTCAGCATGACAGTGGTGTTTATGAGGACATTTTAGACAATAGAATGCTGCCTACACTGTGGCAACAGTTTGGAATGTACCCTTTTCTCTTTGAGCACGATAATGCCCCTGCCCATAAAGAAGGGTTCGTTACCTCGTGGTTTGAGGACAATAGGGTGGATGTGCTTAGCTGGCCTGCTCAAAGCCCCGACTGGAACCTCATCTTTGGGATGAACTGGAGCGTCGGTTACGTGGCAGAACCACTCGACCGAAACCACTCATGAACTCTTCACTGGTCTATAGGACGAATGGAAAAAAAACTCCACCAGCAAAATACCAGAACTTAGCGAAAAGCATGCATGCCCCGAAGAGTAAATGCTGTAATAATAACGAAGGAAGGTCCAACATCTTATGAGATACCTGGCTGGTATCTTTGAAATGAACAGCACTGGGTGTCCGGTGACTTTTGTCTATATAGTATATATATATCGAAACACCAAACGAATTAATTGATATGAACCATAAAAAGTGCATTCTTTACAATGGTGTTTTGCTGAATGAATAATTGAAGCCAATCATATGAGTGGATCTTTTACATAGTGCTTACGTGCATGAATAATTGGTATCAACCATGAAGAGCGCATCCCTTACATTGTTGTTCAATATACGTTACAATTGTTTTTACTCTATTAGCCACTTTTAATCCTCCTGGAACAGTTTTCAGAAACGTTCCTGCAGGGCACTTAAATACTTCCTGCAGAATAAACAACGGCAGGAGAGGTGTTTGTGGTTAAATAAACCACTTACGCAGCCGACTGTACAGCTGGGATCGTGGTTCTGTAAATAATCTGTACAACCTGCTTTACACTCCAGCTCACCCCGCAAGGGGAATATTTCTGCCCGGTGCCATAGCAACAAACGCACTCGTACATAATTTTCGTTCCTTTATTTCTACAAGAATGATTCCACGTGGAGGAGTTCTGCTGTATCGAGCGGAGAGAAAGAGAGAGAAATTTGGAGGATGGGGAAGGGCATGAACACAACCAACAAATTTAAAAAGTGAATAACGAATTCTAAATTGAACAGAATAGAAGTATGTAATCTCAGGAGATACGAAGCGAGAGGCATCGTCGTTTTTCTTTATGAACGTAAATGAAGGAACAATAAGAGACAACCTACCAATACCATTATATGTATAATGTCTTCCTATCGAGAAGTCTTCTTCTATTTTTCACTCCAGTTCACCCTTTTCAATATGTTGCCCTTGTTTATTCTCTTCGTAAATAACCGTAAATAGTTTTGAAAACCCGAAAATAGTCTGAAGATATAATCGGAGTAATATTCTAAATTTTCTGGCAAGTTCTACTTCATTTGACGTTCTCATACAATTAACAATTTCTCGTAGATTAGTAACATTAGGTGCCCTACATTTGTGACTTGCGTTTTTAAATGTATTTCAAGTCTGTGAAATAGCAAATGTAAAAACTCCGCACTTTAAATTAAATATTTTAAGTATGTTTACCCTTTAATTGAATTGAAATAGAAAATTTTCGGATACGTTGAATCACTCGTTATATTGTCAATATGTTTGTATATAGGTTGTGAAAGACTGTAATATGTATGATTGAAATAGAGAAAGCATCTTCTTGTAGCCTTGAATTTTTGGACGGTTCGCCTTGAAAACCGGGAAGTATACTTGTATTTTGTCATGGTCCTGGAGTGGCCACCCTGATTACAGATCCCAAGTGTCATCAGACAATTTAAAAATCATATTTTTTTTAATAAACATAGATTCGTAATCTCTTCTGTTGAATTAGATTTCAATGGTGATAGCTTACTCGACTTGTGAAAGAGAACTCCATACTGCAATTCTCATTTTTTTAAATTTCCTCCAGTGTTCTTCTGCATTGAGTGAAGCCTCTCACACATTTAAATTCCTGTTCCAAAGATCATTCCGGATAATATGGAAAAACCATTAATTTTGTGTAAATATATTAACACTTTATAGCCGATTAATTCACTTGAAGAATCAACTCTCAACAAGCGACGACGCATTTAATGAAAAATTAAATATCCCATCGCCGTAATAACGTACAGATCAAGACACCCCATGGAGAGAAAAATGAAGAGGAAACTCGTCTTCGTCACTTATCTGCAGGAAAACCGCGTGGGATACGAAGCGGGGTAATATATTTCCCTGGAAAAATCCAATTTCGGCATAATGGACAATTAGGAAAAGATCCCCCCCTTCGGGGCTGTACCGCAAGGAGGGAAGATTGCCGCAATCATCATTACGACCAACCGGAATCTGCCACTTGCTCTTCTCAAGACATCCCCGCATCGCTAACCTTCCTCTCCAGCAAGTCAGGCAAGAAACAGGTACAAGTGATTTCTCCTTTCCAATTTCAGCGCTGAAAGTGATAGGGGATGGATTATGAATGGTTGTCTGCTTAATATTTTAGGGCCTCGTGTTTGTGTTTTCTGAGCATTCTGGAATTGAGGTTTATTTAGAGCTTTTCACACCGAAAGTACCCCTGGGGGGGGGGGGGCATTGGTGCATGTACATTAGAAAATACAACATGTTGACATCGCACATAATATACATATATATGTAATGTCAATTAGGCACTATTTTTTTTTATAATACAGAGCATTCCCTGACATTCGCTACGAGACTCGGCGGCAAGCAGCCCGGCATCAGCGCTTGTCTTTTCCGATGAACGGGGTCCGCGACAGTCGCTAGAGTCTGCTATTAAAATTACAGTTTTCATATTGTGTACCAACCTTGACTACAGAAGGTGTTGAAAATGATGTCCCTCTGCTGCAACACATTCCTGGCATCTCCGAAGGAAATTGACATTTACACGTGCAAGTTCGTCTACTGTAATTCTCCCGATTTCTCGTACAATACTCTCTTTTAACTCACGGATGGTGTGCGGATTGTCTTTGTTTACTTTATTTTTTTAGATTTCCCCATTTTTCTTTCCACAAGAAATTTCGTTGCAAAACGTCGTCGCACTTCTCCACAATTCCTCTTTCCGAAGTAACACTCGACACGATAAATCCTTTGTTGTCATGTAAACTTTTGTGGTGCCATATTAAACCACAATCTTCAACACACGGACACGACACAACACAACTTCCGAGGGAGGATTATACTGGCGTCAGTCTGCAACGTCAACAGAAAGGGAAAGAGAGCGAAGGCAGGGAGAGCGAAGAAAACAGACTGTAGCGTGCGACTGTCGCGGACCCGTTCACCGGGAAAGGCAATCCCTGACGCCGGGCCGCTTGCCGCCGAGTCTCGTAGCGAATGTCAGGAAATGCTCTGTAGTATAAGAATTATATAATACAATGCAAAATCAACGAAACAAATTGTATCTTTTAAGTTCTTATTAAATGGTGGACTAGTCTTGTAAAAGTACAATATTATATAGTGTATACAATCTAAATTTATTTTATAAAATTATTTAATTCCCGAAATTCTTCAACTGAATATAATGTATATTCCAACAGCAATTTTGTCACCTTACTTTTAAGGACCGTCGTTCTCTAAATTTTTTGTAACTATTTGGTAACGTATTGCATCACTGGATGCCTGTGTAAAATGGTCCTTTTTGGTATGCAGTGAGTCGAACTTCGGGAATATGAAAATTATTATTTTTCTATGTTCTTTGGATTTCGGTTCGTGTATAAAAGTAAGTGTTTCAAGTATGTACAAACTTGGAAGTAATATGCGAATTTTTTTAAAAAGAGGTTTGAATCTAGCAGTTTTGTGTGCATTTGCCAAAATACGCAATTCTCTTTTTGTTTTTTTAAAAATCCTGTGCGGTTGTGGCGAGTTCCCCCCAAATAAAATGAGTATGGGAAGTTACGCGCAATTTCTGCAATGTTCGGGGAGGGGAAAGCTAGATAGTACACAATTACTGTAGCCGTAAGAATTAACAAACGAGAGGGAAGATGTAAAACTTTCATGTTCGAATGAGTTCATCTTTAGCACAACTGCCACTCGAGAAAGGTGATCATGGTTGGCTGTGCATTCGTTGGTCAGAAAGAAGTATTTGTTACGATACCAGCGCAGTCTTCAAGCGAATGGGAAGGTAGTGAGTTTGTTAAATAATTAGGGATATGTCCTACATTTCAGTCTAATGTCCGGTGTAACCTGGAGAAATCGTACACATTGAGCATCACATAATGTGAATTAAAACAATGCATGATTCAGTTAGGGAAACAGAAAACCACAGAGAAATTTCTAACGCCACTACAATTTAGTAGTTTAGTATCTGTAGTACGCATTTACTATCTCCTGTAATATCATTAGATTCTGTAAAATGTTTATTACAGGTTCAGGATTTCAAAGCTTTCAACTGTCCAGTTTGACACAAATAATTATATAAAACCGAAGTTGAGAAAAACTGGCTCTTCGGAGAAACGCTGGCCGACGCCATCCAAGCTGTTCTCTGAAATTACTTTCCTTTCGGAGAATTCAGGTGAATCTTCATGCGATTTGCTTTCGCTGTCACCTAGACATTCGCAATAGAATCGTGTCTATGTAAACCTATTAAATCATTGCGAATGTCTCGGATAGTAATTTCAGAGAACAGCTTGGATGGCGTCGGCCAGTGTTTCTCCGAAGAGCCAGTTTTTCTCAATCTCAGTTTTATATAATTATTTGTGTCAAACTGGACAGTTGAAAGCTTCGAAATCCTGAACCTGTAATAAACATTTTACAGAATCTGATGATATTACAGGAGATAGCGTCTCATACCCTTAGGTATGGGGAGGATCTTTTGGGAATGTAGCTCACTAATCAATATTCACGCTTATGATGAAGCACTCTCTGTTCGTGGTGAGCTTGATGCTAAGGCGCTAGAGGTACTAAATTTACACACTTGAATGGCAACACACGACACTTGAGTTTCACACCCCTAAAGACTGGATCAGCATGGGTAATGTAAGGATATACCTGTCTGTACTCCAACTGAAGATCTGCTGGGAGAGGTTATGCTTGTGACTGTACGTAGTTTCTGACTTGCGACTAGCGTTAACACGCTCTCCCTAGAACCTCCTCCTCTCTCTCTATTCAATCGTAACTTGCTCCTCAATAACTGAATTAGAACTGCCCCCGAACTCTCTGCCTTCCAGACATTATTGCAATTCAATTTACTAAACAAATGCAGTCAGGACTGTAGCCTCTTCCTGGATTTCGTCCGTTTACATGTTTATATCGCTGATGACCAGGAAGATCTTCAGTGCTGTCTGACACTGCATTCCTGTGATGTTTCTGGATATTTCCTGATTGGAAAACGATGGTTGAATGACTGGAAGTTGGAGTTCGTTGTCCATAATAATTAAAATATACTACGGATCGTTACGATAGTGAAGACTACTACATATACTAAACTACTAAATTGTACTGGAGTTAGAAATTTCCCTGTGGTTTTCTGTTTCTCGGAGTGACGTCTTAATTCAAATTATGTGATGCTGAATTGTGTACGATTTCTTCAAGTTACATCGAACATTGGACTGAAATCTAGGACATAGCAGAGGAGAAGAAAGGACGTCCAGTAACCTCGTTACCTCCCCCTTCGCTTGAAGACTGCCTAGGAATTGTAACAATTAATTATTTTTTCCCACCAACATAGCAGATGGTGTGGGGGGAGGACGTAGAGATGTACGGTCGAAGTTTCAGGGGTTTTAATATCTACCGTTCTTTCCTCCACCCCTTTTTTTTACCTTTTTCATGGGCTCGTTGTTTTCGCGTTAATTTCAGAATGTTTTTCGGTTTCATTTCCTCTTCAGTTCTCATTTGCGTCGATGCTGTTTGCATTTGTTTTTTTTGCGTGCACGGTCGATCTACAAAGGACGCAGTTTCCGAAATTAATAAAATATTTACTTGCTCTCTCTCTCTCTCTCTCTCTCTCTCTCTCTCTCTCTCTCTCTCTCTCTCTCTCTCTCTCTCTCTCTCTCTCTCTCTCTCGCTCTCTCGCTTCGGTTTTTACCCTCTTTTTTATCTCGTCTGATGCTGCTGTGGAAATTTCATCTTTTAATTCATGACGCACAATTGAAAAAAATATATTAATTTCTGAACTGCTTTCCGTGCAGCGCCTTGAACGGCCAGACCTTCCAAAAAGTTTTTTTTTGTTGTTTTTTTCTAGGTTAATAGGGCGGTTAGCGCCTTCTATCACCGATTTTGTCTTTCTAGTAAGTTTTCCTTTTTAACACAAAAGTGCCAAGCCGAATTTTGAATTTTCTTATGAGAGACCGGAGCTATTTTGATGGGTGTTGTACACTTGGCCTGTGTAATACGCATTCTTAAATTTCTCTTCCGTATAAGGTCGTGTTTATAACAATTATACACGCCCTAAATAGTAACAAAGTAGTTCCACACGCATTTGTTCTCCAAGGAGCTGTGAGAACCGGATATTAGGATTATTCGAGATGAGAATTATCCGGACGGTTTTATCGTTTGTCCATTTTACGGATTATCCGCATATTCTTCCATAAGTCATGTTCGTATTTCACTGTACGCATTTTCTATGAATCCTTCATCAAATCTGTATTATCCGGATTATCCGTTCCACACGAAACAGATGTTATCCGGATATTTTAGCGATCCCTGTAGCGTACCTGTACACAAAATAAGCTTAAAATAAACTTTCTTTAGGCACACGCCACTCGCTGTTCGAATAGTACCGGGTGTTCCATTTACAACGCAACCCGGAGTTGGGGATATACAACTTTTGAACCGGAAGTTGAACACACATAATCATTATACCAAATTGAAGCCTTGTTCATGCATATATTTTTAAACCGGGGAACAATGATTGGATTTCATTAGTGTCCACGCAGTGTTGCCAGATGTAACGGGAAGTGTAAATGAAATTTTTGACGAAAAATGAAAAATGGCACATGACACACACGTACGAACATGCCGTCGGTAATTTTCAGTTTGGTTAGGTTGATTAGCTCGGCATCTGTGGCAGTGAAAAAAAGAAATGTTCATTTCTAAAGATAGTCAATCGGATGAGGCGTTTTTAAGGGGGAACTAGGAAAATCGTTGTTTTTAGAAATTAAGACTGTGCATTGGCAACACTGCTGGTGTTTCAGTGCCACAAAAGGTGTGTTTCGAAACTGTATACATCATGCAATTACTGAAACAATAAAAAATAAACTTTGTAATTTTCATGAAAATAGTGTTACTTACATGCACCTGGCAACCATGCGATGAGATTACATTTTTCCCCGCTTGGTAGAAACGGAGGAAAGGCTAGCCGTGTTCTCATCGCATGGTTGCCAGGTTATATGTGTACCACTTCCGGTTCAAAAGTTGTACTATCCCCAACTCCGGGTTGCGTTGCGTTGCGTTGCATTTGAATTCTGCCTCTCTAATATTTGGTACTTTTGCACAGAAGTGTTCGGATGAAGGCCTCAACTGCCACGATTCGTGTCTAAACACGTGAACATTCCATGGCAGATTGATTGCCAAACTTGCATCTGCCTAAGCATGGGAAACTTCTGCGCATGCGCACCTACTTTCCGACAGGGTAGCCAACTGATATTGGTAGATACAATTTGCACCGCCCTGTATATAGGGACTGGCCACATCTCTGAATGTAACCTTAGATCCGTTCTATCCTGAATATTTCCTGTCGTTATGGGGGCACGTGTCTCCCGTTCTCCCGGCTTACAACGCCGGAGCTCCGAAAATCGATACCAGACGCTGGTTCCGAGTGCTTAAGTAACGTCCTAACGAGCGGCTACATTCGATGTTCCTAATTGGAGACAAGAGTTGGAGAAATTAGGTCAATGGCCATCGTGGGTAATATCGAGCCGTCAAAAATTTATCCCGAGGGGGGACCAGTTGTACGCCGAACTGTTAATTACGCGAGAATGATCACGTGGAATTAGCACAAGGATATCTCAATAAACCGCAATTTGGTTTTCCTGTTTTTAGGAACTGTCTAGACTTGAGTGTCTCGGTCTAGACCCTAGAAATCTAGTATTTGCAGTGTCTCAGCGTATAATTTAATTTGATAACTTATTGGTTTGACGCCTCATTTCAACGCTAAGAACCTCGTAAACGGATTTTTATCCTGAATGTATGCAGCCATACTGAACAGGTTTAATCAAAATATGTGAACTGTCAGGTAGATATGGTTGGGTCACATTAATTAATATTGAGTCGGCCTCCGAGGCGGAGTGGTTAGCACAACGCCGCAAGACGCTAGGGGTCCCGGGTTAGAATCCCGGCCTGAGCATGGGTGTTCTTTGTCAACGTCATCACCAACTTCATCCTATCATCACTCATTCTCATCATCGCGATTAGCCAAAAGTGACAGAAAAGCGAACAAACAAAATCAATTAATTTTGGTTTTTCTGAAACCATGCATTATACTTTATCAAAGTCTCGAACAGAACGATAGTCTTGGACACATTGTCGGTACCATCCCTACATCCTTGATGAAAAACACTTGTTTAAATAGATAACAGCAGGAGCTGCGAATGGATCCCAAAACTGGGGAGCAAAGGAAGTTTCCTTGAGTTGAGTTGATTTGGTGTTTTAAAGTCCACTTTATGCACAGTAAGGCTAATCGGGACTGGACCTACATTTTAAAGTGGGATCCGAACCACTATGTACCTCCACCGGGTATCGAACCCGGACCCCTTGACTACAAGGCGACGACGCTACCACTGCGCCATCGAGGAGGCCCTGAAAGTTCCCTTGACTTCCACGCGGCTGACCAGGGTTCGGTTCCCGTGGTGGACATGTTTCAGCCAGTGTCCCTACATAAACTGGCACACAGAGCCTTTAATATTACCTGGAGGGTAAAACGGAACAGAGCATGGTGCTCATCACACCATCTGTAATGTGGAACATTGCTTTATTATTGGCCTCTCCGATGGCGTAGTGGTAAAGTCGTCGCCTTGCAATCAAGGGCTCCCGAGTTCAATATCCGGTGGGGGTTCGGATCTCACTTGAACTGTAGGTCCAATCCCGATTAGTTTATATGTGCATAAAGTGCACTTAAAACACAAACCAAAACAACTCTCTCATGTTGCTTTATATTTTAACACTTGTGGATTTCTGTTTCTTCCTGTGACGTTGACCTTTTATGTAGTTACAAGCTGAAGAGAGTTAACGGAAATATCCCAAGCGGTTTGCTCAAAAAACTGTACGGAGGAGGGAGACAGCTTATGTCTTATTTTAAGGGCATTTCGCTCACAGGAGCGCAACGGGTGTTCCGACACGGTGAACGGATTTCAGTGGAGAATCACGAAGCGCTGCGGAAACTTCGTGACTCTTCGTCGGCATCACTCATCAAGACCGGAAGTCCACATTATGGAGGAATTTCTGGTCTTTAGCCACTGTCTCTGTTCCTTTTGTCATTTATCCTTATCCTTCTCTTGTTCCTCATGATTCTCAACTTCTAATAAAGTTGCCAGGATATTCTACGCTGGAATTTGACGTTCCTTTCACAAATTAAACTCCTATTCATTCAGTTCCTTATAATATGTATTTGTCTTGAATGCTAAAGCCAACACAGTTGACAAAAGTGTAAGGACCCCTATACAGGGCGTTCCAAGTTGAAATTATCATTTTTAGGAAAGGAGGAATGTGACAGCGACTAAGCGTGTAAGGCCAATTCGTCAAATTAGTCTTGGATACATTAATTAAGATTGTACAAGTATGCATAACGGTTGGTGTAATGTGACGTGCGTAAACAGAATTATGATTATTAATCATGTGCTCAAAAGATGCACAGAAAAACTTAATTGTTTGACAGCGAGAAACGTTCCATTGTGCGTTTTAATGGCCATAAATAAAAGTACATTGTAGCTTTTTCAAAATTTTACAGTTTTGACGTTAATTTGGTAATTCGAAATGAAAATGGGCATAATGTGGTCAGAATTACTTTAAAAAATGCCGTTAGAAACATTATTGATTGATTTGCTTTATTTTACTTTGTTTTTGTGCCACTTTGGCTAATCTTGACGATGAATGATGATATGATGAAATTGGTGGTGGGGAACTCACAAAGAACATCCATGCCGGGATTCGAACCCGCGACTAACCACTCCTCCACTGAGGCCAGCCGTTGGGAACATAGAAAGCACTTGAAATATACAGGGTGAGTCGATAGTCAGGTTACATAGGGATTTATTGTAGGTGTGCACCAATGAATTTGTTCACGCGACTTTTCCAGTTACCCAGAACCTTTTGCAGAACGCCCGGCATAATCATGTCTGCACAATGCGTTCCTTCAGATGCTGGATGTTCTGAGTCTTAACTGAGTAGACGAGCGTCTTTAAATTACCCCAAAGGACAAAATCTATTGGTCTGGAGACCGCGCTGGCCACTCAACGGGACCACGACGACCGATCGATGCACCAGGAAATTGGACATTCTACCATTCACGGACAATTGACGAGACAAGCAAAACTTCCTATGTAACCTGGCTTTTGACTTCACCCTCTATTGTAAAATTACCTGGAATGCCTGGAGAAGTCGATGAATTTGTTTTGCTCAAACTAGTGCGAACCATTCATTACCACTGCAACAATGAAGACTGCATTGGAGGACATGTGGCTCCATGAAGTACCAGCAGTGGCGGGCGTATGCTGAGTCTTAAGACCTGGAGTAGCTCAGTATGATCCCTGCGCTGCGACGCCAAGGGTCTCGGGTTCGAATTCCGCTCGGGTTTGGTTGTTTGTGAATGTCCATTCATCAATTTCATCACTCATCCCCATCTTCTCAAATTAGCCAAGAGACACAAAACGCGAAGTAAAATAAACTAAATCAATCAATCAATCAGTATGATCCCTGAATGGTCCTAGTCTATGGAGGAGGGAAGAAGACTAGGCTCATTCTTGACGTCTTCAAGGAAGCCACATTGCCATCCTGACGGCAGTCACGTTGCAAACTTATAAAAATTCAAGTTGCCAACTTATAAGAATTTAGGTTGCCAACTTTTAAACAATTCAGGTTGTCAACTTTTAAACAATTCATGTTGTCAACTTTTAAACAATTCAGGTTGTCAACTCTTGACAGTCCAGGTTGCCAACTCTTGACAAATTCAGGTTGCCAATTTCAGATATCGCCATTATCTTCTTTTTGAAATCAGGTTAATTCACAATTCCTAATCGATTTTCCTTCAGTACTTTACTTTCTAGACTTCAGGCTTCTTAGATAGCATAGCTAGCCTGGGATATACGGCCCTGAGTACCAGTATGAATATTGAGAATTCCATAATATATATTGGACTTTTAATCACCGAATGATATCGATGGATACACATTGTTTACGTGGTGGCCATGGCAATTGCAACAAGCCAACGGCATTGGACTGCAAAATATGCGGATGTGTATTTTTACAGCATCCATCCAGTTCCGGGAGAATTGAATAACGCAGGAGACGCGTGAACTCTTGAGGTCGCACCTTCAGCAGTTTCCCCAGAGGGTACGGCTGTCGATACGGAGAGTTCAAAGTCGATGCCGCACATTAAAACTTCAGGAGGCCTTCCATCCACTCCGAACGCCTTTATACGTGTAGTCAATGAGAATCCGGCGGTCCGAAGTGGCATGACCTTTTACGGTTTGGAGCTCGGAATAGGATATTGGGTCGCTCATGAAGCGAACCGGAAGGTATAAACTACAGGGTGTTGCATAAAGAGGTGTCCAGTTTTGTACTGGCCGGTTTCAACTTATGGTCAAACGCGTCGTTGCTCCACGTGCGTCACTTTGAAGCTGGGACGAAATTTCGGAGAGCTGGAAGCACTTCTGTGCTCCATGTAGCTGGAGGAAAGATGCATTCTCTGGCACTTTCGCAGGTAGTTCAACTCATTTGACCAATTGAAATGCTTTTTTCCGCGAGTCCTTTCGGTTTCCGTCACTCTTTCCATCTAGTTTGGAATTATAACACCATTAAGCCTTGTTTCCATGATTATGAAAAAATATAAATATGCTGACCAAGGCAGTAATTTATTTTATTAAAAACATAAACTAAACTTAACGTTTCAACCTTCTAGCAAGGTCTTCATCAGACTCTGTATCAAGTACAAAAATAACAAGATACCAAAAACAGGGCATTATATACACAAAACATTACTCCCTCCAGACTATTAGAAAGTTGTTTTGGAACTTTCTAGCAGGTGGCTTTCACTAGTGAACTGTACTTTCACCTAAAAGGCTAAAAATATATACTTCCATATAGAATGTAGGTTGGGCTTTATATCTCACGCTCTTTTTCCTTCATTTTCTTCCTTCTCCTCTCCTCTTTCTCTCTTGTCCTTTCCACTCTTTCTAACACCTTCTTCCATTCTTTGTTTAACTTCAGTCCCCCATTCCAGTTCATTGTCTTCTTCACCTTTCTTCTCTATTTCCTTGGCCTCCTTCCATTTTCTCACTAGCATTCTCTTCTCCCTTCCTATCTGCTTAGCCTCATCCCACTCTATGTCATGTCCTGTTTCTCTTGTGTGTTTAAATATCGCATTTCTCTCTCTCTTAAGTCGTACATCATCCCTATGTTGTTTCAACCTATCTTTCAGTCTCTTTTTCGTTTCTCCTATGTACACACTCTGACATTCTTTACATTTTACTTCGTAGATAATCCCTTCCTCTTCTCTGTTTTCCTTTTTCTTGTTTGCATTCTTCGCTATTCCTAAGATGCTTCTCCCTCCCTTCCTGTAAGTTTTAATGCCCGCTTTCCTAAGCACTTTGCATATCTTTTCTATGGTCTTCCCCATACTCCTTATTCCAAACCATCTCTCTTTTTCTTTCTCTTCCAATTCTCCCCTTCCTCTTTTCTTCCTTCTTCTGTTTATGTCCAGTCTATCCTGCTTCTCATAGCCATTCTTTTCCAGCTGTTTCCATAGGCTATTTATTTTGCCTTCTTTTTCACATTCCTTCGAAGCCCGACCCTGTGGTCGAGCGGTTAGCACATCGCGCTGCGACGCCAAGGGTCCCGGGTTCGAATCCCGGTCGGGCTTGGTTGTTTGTGAATGTCCATTCATCAATTTCATCCTTTCATCACTCATCCTCATCTTCGCAAATTAGCCAAGAGGCACAAAACGCGAAGTAAAATAAACTAAATCAATCAATCAATCACATTCCTTCGTGCATATTTTCGTTATTCTGTCCTCCATATTCTTTATGAAATTTCTTTTTGTCACCTCACTTACATCACTTCTTTTGTGGCAGAATACCCCTGCTGCACACTTCTTCTGATGCCAAGCGGTTTCAATTAGTTTGGAAATAGTTTTTCTTATTTAAGGCCGAATCTCACGGAACTGGATATCTAGTTAGTTGGCGATGAACTGGCTACCTGCCCGAATGTGATGGCTGCTCGACTGGATTCTGTGGAAGAGCCAATCAGAGCAAAGTTTTGGCCATGTGAAGATAATCTGTGAGTTTGCAAAGGGGAGTTTTTTGCCTGTGGTTTCCGAATGTTGGCTGTTTTTGTTAGCAACGAGATGACGTGCAGTGCATTCGTGTTCAGTTCATTAATATTTAGGTATTTATGCAAAGCGATTAAATGTGTACGTGACAAATATGATTAGCCGAAAATGAAAATCCTTATTATTACAAGTGTATTAAATTAAATATTTGACTTTTTTAATAAAATGTGAATGAAACCTGCGAATCTCATGTATGCATAAGAATACCGTGTGATTGCCATATTTTTTTCGAGCCAATCTCTAGTCCATAATTTTCTTTTTAATTTTTAATAAAAGCACAAAGCAGTAATTCTCCTACAACATTCTTCAAATTGCTCGTCCATCTTTACAGATTGTCTGCTCTGTGCATTGTCTTATGGGAACAAAAGTACACCGACAAGTACGGTAACAGGTATCGTGTGAGGCGAAAACTTGCAAATGGGTAGCCAGTCCGGCTCCAACTAGGACATTCCTACTGGAAATCCAGTTTCGTGTGATTCAGGCTTTAAAGTTTCCTCAACATGCTGCTGAAAATCCTTTGGACCCTCCAGCATCTTTTACTTATTCTTTAACTCGACAGGTACCGCCACTGGTTGTTGCTGTTGTCTAAAAGGCAAGGCTGTGTCACACCTATGGTACGAGAATTTTCGGACACCCTGTAAATATCAGTAATAGTTTCGTGGTGCTCTGTCTATTTTCTATCACATATACCTAGACAACAGCGAAAGCAGACCTCAAGAAGATTCACTTGAATGCTCCAGATAGGATTCTAATGTAATTTTTGAGCTTTTGGAATATCTTTACGGTTTTTCAAACTGGGGGGGGTTCCAAAAACGATTTTGCTTGCTCATAGGTCCATCGCGGACATAAGGAGCATGGTTTCGGGTTGATTTCCCTGCGGATCCTGCTTTCAGACACACACACACACACACACACACACACACACACACACACACACACATGTACATATATAACAAGAATAATAACAACTAGGGCAAAAACAACATTATTTACTCTTCAACTGCTTTATACACGCCGTTCTTTAAGTCTGTTTTGATAAATGGAAGCTCGGAGAGTCTTGTAAATGGTTTGTAGCCTGTGGAGAAGTGATCTTTGTTCTAAAGATAGACTTGAAGATTTAATGTAAAAGAAGTTGTTGCATTTGCTGTTGGAACGTGGGATTCTGATATTAAGAAGTGGCTAGAGTTCGCTCGCAAAAAGTTGGCCATTAATGATTCTGAAAAGAAGAGTTAAATCTGATAGTTGACGGCGAAGAGGTCCTGAATTTGTAGAGTGGATAGAAATTCGTTTTTGGAGAAGTTTGCAAGGGTTGGACATCTGTGTTTGACTATTCTGACGAAAAAACTTACTACTTTGTCTGTTTTCTTTATATCGCCGCAACCAAATTGCGCACACTTTAGATCCAGAAGTGCGCACAAATCTCACTGACCTGTTTTGCGCACAGATTTTGATCCAACGTTGCCACTTTGATAGCTTTAAAGTCTGTGCGCAAAACTGTTTTTTCTTTAGACAAGAAGAGAGGGAGGAATTAGAAATAAAATAGTAAATATCTTAAGGATTAAATCAAAAATATAATTTCACCAGTAAATGTAGCAAGTGAAGATACAATTTTCATGCCAATTTACTCAAACTAAAAGGTTAGGTTAGGGTAATGACTGCACAACAAACACTTCTGTCAATCGAAGCTCGTGACCTTCGGTATAAATACGGAGATACACCGACCATTACATTCTAGTCCACCAATCAGGTTCATCCTCTATGCCTGTCTAATGCTACCCTTCCAACAAAAACACGTATAAGTCCACACACACACACACAAACAAGCAAACACAACAGAAGTGAGAACGGCTTGAGAACATTTTACATCTGACAGCATCGCCTCATTATTTTGTGCGCAATCCTGTACATTGTGACAGCTTGTCAACGGCTTATCAGATACCACTGATAAAACCGGAAAAGTGTGCGCAATTCGGCTACAGCCCTTTACATTGCCTTCACATGCCATTGACCAAATACAGGAACCATATTCAAGAATAGGACACATTGTAAAGTAGATTTTGAGGGCAGAAACATGTATGTCTGTAAACTTCCAGCTGTTCTTTAGTTTTTGTCCGGTCGCCACCAAAGTTCCCGGGATCGAATCCCAGACTGGGCCTTCGTTGTGAGTGTCCCATGAAGTTCAGATAATCGTCACTCATCCTCATCGTCGCGATTAGCCAAACGGGGAAGAAAAGCGACGCTAAATAATCAAAATACGTTCCCATGGTATTCATTGCGTGTCGTCCATAACTACAGCCTCACCGTTGAGGTAGCGGTGGGGCCGTTGGGGCGAAGATCGATTTTAAAAGGTATTGCTGTACAGGTAATGGAGGTCTTCCTAAGGGACAGAGGGAAGGGAAATTTGGGGCCCTTAGAGAATTCGTCGAGCTGCGGAAGGGAAAATATAAGGGACAGGTCAAATCCCCGAGCAACGTCTCATTTCCTCTGGCGGGAAGATTCGGCCGTTCCTTTTTTTGGCTGTTTGTAGGCCGGCTGCTAGATCACGGACACTTCAGCGGAAGAGGGGGATGTATACACAAGGGGGCGGGGGCAATTCCCCCAGACAGGAGGAATTCACCCCACCGCGATTGCCATCACGAACCACTCCCGTTGCGGTGGAACGTGGCTTTTGAAGTACCGTCACATACTAATGAATGCTGAGGGGTCATCGTAATTTGTATCTGGCAACACTTGCATTCCTTTTTCATACTTTTGTTTCCATTTGTTACCCCTGCTCGGTTCTCCTATTTCTACTTCCCCCCAATGTTTTCACTTCCGTTTGTTTTTAATGTCTGGTCAGCGTGGTTTTTAATATGACGCGCCTCGCTCCCTCTCAAATGTTTCCATTACGCCAGACGCCAAGTGTGTCTAATGAGCGGTATGAAGTGTAATAATATGGAAATGGGAATATATTACTTTTCCTCCCCCACCTCCTCGCTCTCCCCTTCTTTCAGAGAGCCTTACCCTATTGCTGTTCTTCCATTCATTCCATGTGTGTGTCATGACGGTGTCAGTTTATACGAGGTGGTGGCAATTTCTTCGGGTTCTCGCGTGGGAGAGTGTAGCCTCTTGCATTTGGTGCGAGAGTTTTCGTGTTCGATCTCGCGTTTGAGTATTGTAGAGCCAAGACAACCGGGAAGGTACTTGTAAAGAATTAGCACACTCCAGTGTAGAAAACCAGATATCGACAATGGGACTCGACGATGCTAATTGACTTTGTTCTTACAACGAACAGAGAATAGAAGTCATTTTCTTTTTCTTAATAGTCTACATAACGCGGATACAACTGGCGGCTGAACTACATCGCTCCATATGTCCACTAGTCGTCTTCGGGAGTGTGTGCCTCGATGAGTGTCAACAATACAGGGTGTTTCCGGGCTGATGATACAAACTTTCAGGTATGATGGAGAAGGGCGCATGTATCAATTTGAGATAAGGAACACTGGTCCGGAAACGACGTAGTCGAAAGTTATAAGCGAAAACTGGTGTATAAAGATGTAATGCTTTTATTACCTGCACACGTTTCACAGCTGCTACATTCAGAACAGTTGTTCAAAGTGGCGTCCTCCAGGTTCGCTGCAGGCATGACATCGTCGCACAAAGTCCTGGTGTACCCGTTGGAACAACCCCGGGGTCGTTCGAACAATGTCGCAGGCAGCGAGAATTCTTGCCAGGAGATCCTCTTCAGTCTCGGCAGGTGTCTCGTAAACAAGACTTTTCACATGACTCCACAAGAAGAAATCAAGTGGGTCAGATCAGGTGACCGAGCTGGCCACGGAACAGCTTGTTAAACTTGTGCAGGTAATAAAAGTATTACATCTTCATACACCGATTCTTGCTTATAACTTTCGACTAAGTAGTTTCCGGACCAGGGTTCCTTATCTCAAATTGATACACGTGCCCTTCTCCATCATCCCTGAAAGTTTCTATCATCAGCCCGGAAACACCCTGTATAAGTTGTGAAGTATAAGCTGTAGGGGTAACATCGCCATGCCGTTACAACGTTGCCAAGCGTTTGTCTGTTTTTGTCAGTTGTTTTATTAGCTTGTTTTAACAGTGTGCAGGTATTTTGTGTACTAATTTTCCGTGCTTTGTGTACTATTGTACAGCTTTTATCCACTAACTGCGCTGGTCAACTCTCTGTTTTACAGTACGTTTGGCAACATGCTGTGTATCCGACACTCATTTGTTTCGTTCCACCAGAGACGTCCGCTGCCTTGTGACTCGAATATGCCCGATGTCAGTCGACTAGAATTCAATTGGTCGCTTGATTCGTTGTTTTCCAACCGCCAGTATAGCCAACATTTTTCCGGAATTGAAGGCGGAACCGTACTTCATCCCCTTAACTACTCAGCACCTGGCCGTATTGTACCTGCTGGAAATCTTTTCTCTGCACGTCGACCATTAATACTATAACTGGTGTATTAAAATAATTAATTGCAGATATTTCACGCCGTCTCTGAGCTCGTAAACTAGAATAATCGCCGTGAAATGTTTTATCTCCACGGTTCGTGCCCGTATTTCACACCAGGTTTTTCAGATCGTCTGTTTTCTCTCAGACGACCGTTTTTTTCTCCATCGTGTGAAGATTCACGGATGCTGTTGACGTCACTCAACTCTCCCAAGCTCTGCTACATCCAGACAAGCACATGACACGCTCGCATCCGCACCAGCCAGCTTGTCTCTTACTTCATTTCCAACATGTGTGGTTGAAGAAGAAGAAGGCTGAGCCCCAGGTGGCGCCCGATCTAATTTGGACTTTACAACTCCTCAAACTGGCCTTGGTGTTTCGCCAGATGATGTGAACTTCTAGTGCGGCGGTGGCAGCGTGCCAGTGACCTTACGTTTTCCTCCCGTCCCAATGAGCACTGCGCTGCAGCGTCATCACATCATCCCCCTTGGGATGTGCCCTGGGGGGGGAGGGTAAATGTTAAAATGGGGATGTAGGTCAGAGTTGGCATCCTCGGTAATGTCTGCGGTGGCAAAAATCACACCAACCTTCAGGACATCGCGTGAAGTGTACTGTATCGTACGTATCTGCTAAAATGTGATGTCTCCTGCCTTTCCTCGACTTTCGCTTCTCCAGATTTCTTCTCCTTCCAAATAATTTTCCACCTTTGCCTCCTGGAAAAATACAGGTCGCCATGGAGCGTGAAAAATTTCTCCAGCCATTTGAATATTCAAATTCAGTGCTAAAAATATTATATAAATTTAATAGTTCGAGTTCCCTAATGGAAGTTGACACGTTCTTTCAGTCCAAAAAAACATGATTATATAAGTACAACACAATTAAAATGATCACATGAAGACTTGTAGGATTCACGTGATGCCCCTCAGGGTATTGGGTAATATCTTTCTTCGTTCGTTGTTCAAATCAAAATCAAGTTTTCACTAAGAAAAGAAAGTATATTTTACTTCTCAGCAAAATGAAAATACTTAATGTGCGAAGTTCCATCGAGATTTCAAAGAAAGAACAGAATATAACAATTCACCTTTATCACTATTTTAAAACTCAAAAGCCCGAACTCCAAAGTCAAGACAAAACACAATCGTATTTCCCATGGCAACAGCTCTTACAAGATATGTATATACAGGTCAGTCACTATCCTGACATTATCAGTGATACGTTTAAATATTACACCACAAGAATCACAAAATGATTAACAGATATTGAGATTAGTGACAAATAAACATTTGTAGAATAAGAAATGAAATTAACAACAATAAATATTGGTCCAAGGGGAAAGGACGTGTCAAAATTTTCATTACAGTTTGTTTTAGAGCACGGTATGTGTTTTTTAATGTTTGTGCGTTTTTCGTGTGTCATTAAATCAGAATAATTAAGATGCCATTATAAATTTTTCACTGTTAGTAGCCAGATTTTGAAATTGCTGCGATATGGTAGAGTCGGCCATTTAATGTATTGCATAGTTATTCATGCTGTTACCAGTTGAGCCTTCTCTAGGAAGACCTCTCTGGTGTAAGAATTAATTACTTTTAATCCGCCGTTGTATTAATTAATAAATTAAATGCTTAAGATCATGTTTCAAGTTTCAAAAGTGTGGTTTCATCTTAGTTGGATTAATGGCTTTTTAGACCATATTTGTAAAAAAAATAATAATAATAATAATCTGACCCCCCCCCCCCCAAAAAAAAAAGGGGGGGGCTGGCGCCAGAATTAGTTCTCTCTACCTCCTATTTTCCGTCCACTGTAAGAACAAAGTTAAGGTAAACATCACTTCTGAAAAATACAGTTCCTTCATTTAGTTTTGTCGCTCGGTGGCCCATGCAGCGGATGGAACCGCAATTCGCTCAAATTTGAACGTGGTACATTCTTTCGTGTGTGCCAAATTACTACAAGACGGGACCCTGGCTTTAAGCTGGTATAGTGACAACTGGGGCTCGAAAGTTGAAGACCTATAAATTGCCAAAAAAAAAGACCTATAAAAAGACCTAAAAATATCAAAAAAAGGATCTAAAAACGGAAAAAAGGACGTATAAATGTGATCCTAATTAATTAATAACTCAGTTTTAATTACATATTTAATGAATAAAAAATATAACAAAATTCTGGTGGTATGGAACACACAGTGCGAAAAAACTATATGAATGAAATGAATTTTCTTTCAGTCAAGAATGTTTTCTCTCGTTACAGGGATGGTTCAAATATACAATATTTCTTTTTTTTTTTTTTTTTATTTCTTTACTACAGAAAGGATGTTTAAGAGGTGATGAACTGATGATGATTCGAATTGAGAATGGGCAGTAAAAACGTAGTCGAGAGAAGGTGAAGTTGCAAATAAAAGTCGTTAAGACCTAAAAAAAGGCTAAAAAAGAACCAATAAGCCGAAAAAGGCAAAAAAGGACAAATAAAATCCACCTTTTTCTGGCCTACAATGACCCAAAATGAACATATATTATGTTGGGCCTCGTCTTCGGGCACTAGGGAAAAAATGATTTTTCCTCAACTTCCGAGCCCTAGTGATAACTATGTTGCCTTGTAATTCCGGGTTCGAGCGTATTTGTCCTAGCCTATCTGGACTTGAAACAAGCCTTGTCTACCCTTACCACCCCAGCACGGAGGGTATACACACAGATTAGGGTATATAAGCAGATCTTCAACTAAGGCAGGAAAACCGGTGTACGGACCTCCCACTGGGAATGGCCTTTCTCAAGAAGTTTTGTAATATTCCGCTAAGAGGCGCTGAGAGCACCACTCGCACTTTTGCTTCCACTTCTTCTACCAAACAGAATAAGAGATGGCGCTGCTGAATTTCACCGATGTGTACCCTAATCTGTGGTATATACCATGACTGGTATAAATCTTCAAGTCTATCCTTAGAACAAAGATCACTTCTCTACAGGCTACAAACCCACTCACTAAAAGACGCTCCGGGATTTCATTTATCGAAGCAGACGTAGAGAACGGCATGCATCAAGCAGCTGAAGAGTAATTAATGTTGTTGTTACCCTAATTGTTATTATTCTTTATACATGTGTGTGTGTCCATCTTATTATTTTGTTTCTTATCGGTTGATACCTTGATGTAAAATGGATTTTTCTGTATTCAGGATTCTTCAAATAAAAAAAAAAACTATTGCTTCCACTAAAGAGCTTTGATTCATGTGTACTGGCTGGTGCAGTTAGCCTAAACGTGTATATCCCGAAAGCAGCATGGACGTACACTTGGAAACTAAGATGGGTGGAATTTAGTGCATCGTACCGTACCGAGGATCTAATTAAATTAGATGGAGAAAGATGATACTTGACGTGTTTGATGAGGCGGTAAATTCCTCCATCCATCGCTAATGGAGAGCCGCTGTTTTGGTCCAGGAAGATGCTGTAGGACTGCGCGTAAAAAGTAATTCGGGAAGATGAGAACTTTTCCTCCACTCATTCATCCCAGACGCTTTAATTCTCTCCTTGGGATGCTGCAGGAGCAGTATCCGAAAGTCGTTTTCCACGGTGAACGATCGCTGTGTATCGGGGCTCCATAAAGCAAGATTTTATGACGAGGAGGGGAGAGACTCCGGGATCATAATTAAAAGTAGTAAAAATTCCGGTCTTCACTCCATAAAACTCCATTTACGGAATTTTTGTGGTGGAAAAAGTGCTCATTTCAATGACACTTCCCGTTTGTCCTTTTTTTATGCTGGATGCTCCAACCCCTTCTCTGGCGTCGCATTGCGCCTATATTGCAGTCTAGAATGATCTATTCATGCAAAGGGGTGACTAGGTGATGGTACTGGTAACAAAAGAGGAGCCATTGGTTATTAAGCAACCTGTGTAATTAACCTTGACATTTCTTCCCCCCTTGTAGCGTTTATTGGGGCGACATTACCACACCGCAAGAGAAATTCTCAGTAAAAACGGTGTAGTTGGTTGTGTAATGCCTGGACGAGTAGCAGCCAAGTGGTGATCTTTCTTACACCCTGAATTTTTTGTTTTCCCAAGTCATTTCACCGAGCTGTTCTGGCTTGAAATGTCTTTATTACGTCATTTTCGTATTCATGTCGCATAACAATTCACGTCAATGTACAAACAGCAGCGTCTATGATTGAATCATTATTTGCACAAATTTCCGTTAATGGAAATGTTACCGGATTTTAATTGAAGGGGCGATAATTGAGGAATGAAAATTAATGAAAAGATAACAAAACTGATGAGAAATGAATGTGTGTTGATGATTTTGTGTGTGTGTTTGTGTGTGCACGTGTATGCGTATGCCGATATCGTATACAGTGTGCCCACCGCAAAAAACGCAAGGCTCTATGTCGAATAGTTTCTTCACGATTGTAATTTTAAATCAGGGAGGTTTCATGTGGACACCCTGTACATACATGCAATTGTGTGCGAGACGAGGATTCTGTGGTGGAGAATATTGAAGATGAAGTGGGTAGAGAGGGTTAAGAGCGAACGCTCTATGACACCAGGGTCCAGGGTTCGAATCCCGACCTGGGCATGGTGGTGTTTGCGAGTTGTTTGTCCCTTCATCACTACCCTCACTCATTTTCATCTTCGCGATTAACCAAATCTGAGAGAAAGGAGAATTAAAATAAACCAAATTAATCACTCTATTTTTAAGATGCATTTTCAGAGATATTGCTGTTGAAAACGTAGTCCCCTTTATCTTAGAATTGTTAAAGAATTGCTAAGTTATAACTAAACCTCGTATTTTTAGGTTCTAAAAAGTGTGCTTTTAGGTTTCTAAAATAGGCTCTAAAAATCCTAAAATATGTTTAAAAAAATCCTAAAACTCTTAAGTTAGACTCGAAAAATCCTGAAGTAGGTTCAAAAAACTTTAAATAGTAACACCATTAAGCCTTGTTTCCACGATATGAAAAACTCAATATGCTGACCAAGGCAGAAATTTATTTTTTTATAAAATATAAATTAAACGTAACGTTTCGACCTTCTAGCAAGGTGCAGACTCTGCACCAAGTACAAATGTAACAAGGTACAAAACAGGACGATATATATATACACAAACATTACTCCCCTCCAGACTATTAGAAAGTAGTTCTGGAACATTCTAGCAGAAGGCTTTCACCTAAAAGTCTAAACACTAAACACACGAGTAAAACAGGACATAACATAGAGTGGGATGAGGCTAAGCAGATAGGAAGGGAGAAGATAATGCTAGTGACAAAATGGAAGGAGGCCAAGGAAATAGAGAAGAAAGGTGAAGAAGACACAAGATAAACAATGAATGGAAGACGGTGTTAGAAAGAGTGGAAAGGACAAGAGCGAAAGAGGAGAGAAGGAAGAAGAATGAAGGAAAAAGAGCGTGAGATTGAGTCCAACTACATTCTAGATGGAAGAAAAATGTTTAATCTTTTAGGTGAAAGTACAGTTGACAAGGGCAAACCACCTGATAGAATGTTCCAGAACAACTTTCTAATAGTCTGGAGGGGAGTAATGTTTGTGTATATATATCGTCCTGTTTTGTATCTTGTTACATTTGTACTTGGTGCAGAGTCTGATGGAGACCTTGCTAGAAGGTTGAAACGTTACGTTTAGTTTGTGTTTTATAATAAAATTAATTTCTGCCTTGGTCTGCATATTGAGTTTTTTAAATAGTACAAAAATTCCTGAAAAATGCTGATTAGGTATAGTCACCGACAATGAAAATGGGACACCTATATCTTGCATAATGTTATGTGTGTTGCCTAACCCTACTGCGATGGGAGAACTTAACATTGGAAAGTTGCTATTAAAATCCACTCTTCGCCGTATAGTTAAGCAACAAGCTTTTTTCATGTTATCCACAGTGAAACTACATAATTTTGTCTGTGAGGATCATCTATATGCTGAAAATAATCTTTCAACAAAAGCATAGTCAGTGGTGCAAACTTCAATGCTGAAATGTTAGTTTGCAAGACGTGAATGCCACAAAGCACCGAAGTGACGCGAAACTGAGCAAGACCACACAGATCAGACCAGTTTGGGCTGTACAGGTAACAGTGGCACCAGGCATTTTGCTTTCTTCAGCGCTTTGAAAAGTCACCATGGACTTAGAGGAAAGGAAATCGACAGAGAGTACGTTTCAAACAAGTTCGTCATTGAATTTTTTCGTGACCAAACAAGACAAATGTCTCTGTGCGACATAAAAATCCTGTAGAACCTTTAAAATATATAAAAAAAAACTTAAAGGCTTCATTTAGGCACATAGACCTAAAATAGGTTCCAACAAGCAAAATAGTTTTTTTTAGGTCCTATAAAACATCATCAGTCGTTTCTTCTTTTAACGTAAAGCTGACGTAACTTATTATTTCTTATATACCTGTTAAGGAAAAAATAGGTTAATAACGTTAAGGCCCGCCAAGGTGCTGTAGAGCTGTGGGGTTATGGTTATGGTTACGTATATAATATTAAAATCTACTGAAAAATGTAAAAATATGAAAGAAAAAGAAAATATGTAATGTGCGCATTATTTCTAATTTGTGCTGTGTTTTTAGGTTCCTGCCAATAAAAATGCAATTATACCAAATTAAGTTTTCAAGGTTATTAATATTATAAAAGTTATGTTGATTGGTTCAGATTTTTTTTTTTCGAGAAATCAAAGTTTTATGTTTACTCAACGAAAAGCAGAAAGCTGGCCCAAATACCGCATTTTATCTAAAAATATGTAATATAGACTGGAAATATGCAAACAAAATGAACATGAAATTCACATATATGGTTCCCAACATTGTAATTCACAGACATTTGTAGTTTTTGCTTGGCTACATGCAAAGAAAAAAAATGTAATTATTTAAAATTCCGGGTCCTAGTTACAACTGAAGCATTGTCAATCAACTACTGCGTTTAATACCCCAAACCTAACGCAATTTGATGCCACTGTGGTACCAGCTATTGTCAAACTAGATAAGTTTTGAAAGATCGCAGAAGTGAGATGTCATGGAGGTACTTCAGGTTCTGCATATAAAGTACATTTTTCTTTTTGGCTGCGAATGTCTTATTCTCCAAACCAGGAATTATGTCCTTGTGGACCGGAGATTGCGCAATCTTTTCCCCGCAGTCCCGTCGGATTAAATCTGCTTCCAAAAATTTTTCGCGCAATATTTCTTTGCAAGTAGGTTTTCCCCCCCTTCGGAAAATAAGATTCATAGCTTCCTGTCTCATTCGTCATGCCCATATCGGATCCTTTCGGCCCAGAATCGCGGTTCGCGGCGCGAAAGAGAAAGGGTTGCAAATTGATTTCGTCGCCGTTCAACCGTAAAGTCTATAATGCATGTCAGATGCAGGCCGGCTTTCTTCCATCATGCCTCCCTTTTTTCCCCCTGCAGTATTTTGTCCACTGAAATTCTGACGCAGATACCTCCATTCTTAGCCACCGCACAACACACTGACGACACTCACAGTCAGGAACAGAAGGGTTCTTATCCTCAATACGAAACCGTCCAGCCTTTGGTTTTCAACACGAAATCATTCTATTGGGATGATCCCTTATCTTCACAAGCCAAAAACAAAGTTCCCTTATCTCCACTAGGAAATCCTTCAATCGGGAACAAAGATCCTTGTCTCCACTAGGAAATTCTTCAATCGGGAACAAAGATCCTTGTATCCACTAGGAAATCCTTCAATCGGAAACAAAGATCCTTGTCTCCACTAGGAAATCGTTCCATCGGGATCAAAGAGCATTTGTTGCACTAGGAAATAATTCAGTCGGGAACAAATATCTCTTATATTCAGTAGAAAATCGTTCAATCAGAAATAAAAATATTCTATCAGTCGGGAACAGCCTGCAACAAAAGTATCGTAGCCAGAGTACAGGCAGATAAAATGTACAAAGATGTTATATGTACGATAACCCTTAAGAAAAAGGCTTTATGGTAAGACTGACAGAGAGAGATAGTAGTTTTGATACACAGGATGCCACATAAAAGAATGACCTTGCTTCAGTGACGTACTTTGTACTTTTATACGGAGTGTCCTAAAATTAATGGCCCAATTTAAGAGTAACTGAACGAACCATGAAATTAGATCTTTCCATTTTGTTTAAGACTGCAATTAGGTTTTATTTTGTAGTTGTACTTTAAATACTAATAATATGTAAATTTATATGTAAAGTACCGGGTGTTTCATAAAGAATTGAAGGGTTACAAAAATTTATTGCAATTAAAGTATTGAACTTGTTAATGAGATCAGTCCAGAACGAACGAGACTCAGTTTTTTTGTACACCTACAAATGTTCAATGTATTCACCACCGGTGACACGGCACACATCGACACAATAGTCTAGTCCTTGCCATCAACATGGGCCTGTCGATATTGTCTATCGCTGCGATGATTCGCTCCCTTAGGGTTGCGATATCACGGGGCATCTGTGAGACGAAACCCCACAAAAGGAAGTCGCACGGTGTACGGTCCGCTGATATTTGTAACCAAAACATTGCACAAAATACTGTGAGTGATTTCAATGTCACTTGGCGGCAGGGATGTGAACTCTCAGCTTAACAAAACATAAGACAAACTGTGCGTTCCACGATCGTTGTAACCCCTTAATTATTTATGAAACACCCGGTATTACTCTTGTGCATGAATCTGCGGTAGTTGCATCACTAACAGCTCTTTTAGAAAAGCAAATTTTATACAGGGCAATTCAAAATGAATGGTGCAACTTTACACAGTTATTATGCCATTACTATTTATGATAGAAAATCAGACAAGGCATCAATATAAAGAAAAACTCTGGAAGTTTTATTCCCACTTAGCGGGCTTATTCTGCTCCACCAGGATCACCAGTGTCGCAAAATGGCTAATGACCAGCAGAAGGCGTATTGTGTGTTGGAGCTATCGAGAACTGATTCACTCACAATGGTGCAAAGACATTTCCGCATGCTTTTCGGTAGTAATGCATAAGTTTCAACCTTCCAAAAGATTTACCAAAGTTACAACTGCGAATTGTTAGTGCCATCGAAACCGTTGACAACGAATTGCTGTCTCGTGCGAGCAAGTACTTGATTATCATTTGGACCTTTCCGCGTTATACGTGGTTTCCATGTTGAATCTTTATAATGCGAGTCATTTGAGTAAAACTTCCAGAGTTCTTCTTTATATTGATGCCTTGTCTGATCATCTATTATAAATAGTAACGTCATGATTAGGGCCCGGGACTTTGTTATAACATATTTTTCCTTTGGCTTTGGATCTAATACTGGGGTGAGATCTTTACATATCTGATGAAAATCAGCCGAAATATACAAACTTGACAAAGCATATTTTGACATATTTCACCAATTTCGCGTTTTTACAACATATTTCTTCAATTTTGTTGTAATAAGACATATTTCTGTATAATTTCGTAATTCTCTCGCACATAATCGGTTATTTCATAATTTTTTTCCTTCGTAGCTTTAGCACAACGGATAGTTCATATTGTCGATGGCAGGAAGAAAGGTGCCGTCTTTTCTTAGTACAGAACTACGTATAATACCCCACTTTTTTTTATCCCGCCGACAATGCCATGCAAACATTATTGAGGAAAAATGTCCCCTTTCATTTCGTTTTCATTTCTTTGCCTTTTTCGGTTTTTCACAAAAATCAGTCAAAAGTAAAAATAACATTCGGTACATTACAGCCCCTACTCTACTCTATCGGGTATGGGAGACATTCGAGAGTACTGTGCATATTTTTGGCTTTACTGGGAATATTTCTGCATTTTTCTGACATTTTTAATTTTTCACGACATATTTTCCAATTTATATGACTTAATTAGATACATATTTTACAGTTTTATAGGACACAAAGTGCCGGGCCGTATCTCATGATAACTGTGTAAAGTTGCACCATTCATTTTGAATTACCCTGTATCGTGCGACAGATAATAGTGGGATTTTTACCAATCTCGTATCTGTCTGAGCTTGCAGAATTGCGCCAGGATTCACTCACAGTGGCGCAGCATCCGAGACTGATTTTCACCCCCTCCTCTCATTACTTGAGGTGCAAATCTCTGCGAGAATGATGGTGAGACTACTCCTCTTCATTAGATCTCTGTCTTCATCCCCTTTCTTCCTTACTCCCCACTCTCTCTCAATAAATAACGAAAGGGAAAACAAAGGCAGGTGCTTACGACTAGGATGGTTCTTTGAGGATCCTTTCAAGGGTGAGGAAGATGGACCGTTTCTTTGTGTTTCGTCTCCCAGCGGAGGTGTCGCTTTGTTTCTGTCTCTGCAAAAGGATCCAGATGGTTTCCTCATCTCCCCTTTTCTCCGGAGAGATTCTTCAGCATCCTTCTCCTCTCTTGTGTTTTACTTTTGCCTCCCTGTCGCCTTCGAGGGGGGGGGGGTGATAGTTTACTTGAAGGCGTCGTGACAAATATCCACCGCACTAACTTTGAGGGTTTTGTTTGCTGGCTGAAGCCATGGGAACATCCCCCTAGTCGTCACCAACCCCTCCCTTGCGATTTTACCCTCGCGAGCGGAACAAATACCTATGCTATTGCTTTTATTGGTCGGTGATTGAGGTTGGTGTTTACCGCTGATCCTGGAGATTTTTCCTGGTTTCGCTTGTCGGGGATGTAAAGGGGTAGGGTGGGGGTGGAATCGTTCGAGCGTGTTGCGGTATTGTGGTACCAGCGGTTGGTGCTGCATGTTAAGGATTTTTAAGAATTCTGCCCAGTGTTTGCAGTTGTTTTGGTCACTGCCACGTTTGTTAGTTTACACCAGTGGCGTATACGGAGTCCAAGATCTGGGCTATCTCACTATGTCACGTGGTCTTAGGCTATGAATAGAAATCAGGTTGCCAACTCATAGGAAATCAGGTTGCCAACTCATAGGAAATCAGGTTGCCAACCCATAGGAAACCAGGTTGCCAACCCATAGGAAACCAGGTTGCCAACCCATAGGAAACCAGGTTGCCAACCCATAGGAAACCAGGTTGCCAACCCACAAAAAAATCAGGTTGCCAACCCACAAAAAAACCAGGTTGCCAACCCACAGGAAACCAGGTTGCCAACCCACAGGAAATCAGGTTGCCAACTCACAGGAAACCAGGTTGCCAACCCATAAAAAAAATCACGTTGCCAACTCCAGAATCACCATAATCATCTCACTGAGATGAATAATTTTATTTACAATTCGTGATCGATTTTTCTCCTGTATTTTATTCTCTAGACTTCACGCTTCGCAGATAGCCTACGTAGCCCAGAATATACGCTCCTGGTTTACACGTATGCCACGTTCTGATTTAAGTAGACGATGGTGTATTTTCTCGAGAGCTCCCACGCATCCAAGTGGTTAACGCCCTCGCCCTTGGTGCGGGCGGTCCTGGGTTCAATCCCCGTTATGAGATCTGAAATGTCGGTGCATACTCTGTCCCGGATATCTCAGGAGTAAGGCCGCACAAGAAGGGGGGAGTGAGTGGGCGTAGCGAAGCACTACACGCTCTTACCCCTCCCCGCAATCCCGTTCCCTCGCACCCGTTCAGTCAGTCCTCCGGAGTGACAGTTCGCGCAGAGACTTGCTTTCGTCGCCCGCTTCAGGTACACCTGGGACAGAGTATAATGTAATGTCTCTCTAAATACATTTGGCACTGTAGATTAGCGGAACGTTTTTTTAATGGGTAGTGTTAAATTTCGGTTGTTTGAAATTTGATGCAGTGGACGTTGCAATTAGATGACCTCTCGCCCTTTGCATGTCTGACCGCCTCGTTCAGAGTGGACTACTGAACCCGCATCTATAATCAAGTACGGAGCTTGTCCCTTCATCAGACTAACGAAGCTCTGGCGTCTGGTTTCAAAGCCAGGATATTCCTTTGTGTGACATGTGTTTTGTCCTCTTCATGTGTGTTTGGACCTTCTTCCATCTAATTTTTTCACCATTCATCCCCATACCGTTGCGACTATCCAAAAGTGGAAGAAAAGTAAAATAAAGCAACAGCAGCTCGCGAACGAGAGAGCACGTATACCCTGTCCCAGCTAACTGTAGAGCAGGGCCGCACATATTGGCAGAGGAGGAGGAGGAAAATCGAGTGGTGAAAGCGCAGCGTTGCCAACCTTACGGTCCAGACCTTAGTCCGTACGGCTTGTCAAAATTTGCTCTTGCAGTTTTATCCCTAATACTTCCCTAAGAAATTCTTAAACCAATCGTACGGACCTGGAGACAAAAATGCGGTCCGTTTGCCATGTGAGTACGGTATTATCCTTTTCAAAAGTTTGCAACGCTGCATAGCGAAGGAGGAAATCGGGTAACTCCCGTCGCCCACTACACAATCCCGTTTCTCTCACTGCTCATTGGTGGAGCCGTCTGGCGTCACTACTTGCGCAGAGACGCGTTCTCGTTCGCCTGGTCTACAGTTAGCTGGTACGGAGTTTAGTGACGGGGAACCGCATGAAGATAAGCTTTCAGCTTTATAGCGGCTGAAATTTTGCGTGGTAACTTATAGAAGTATTCTTGTGGGACTTGTGTTGTCCTGTTCACTTGTGTTTCTGAATGTACTTTAATCAGTTTCGTCTTATCACCATTTCGCGGTTGGCCAAGAGTGGCAGAAAAGCGACTCACGATAACTAAATCAATATATCAATTATCCCTTCATCAGTTTTATCGTGAGTATGTTACGAACCAAAAACTCAATATGCTGACAAAGGCAGAATTTATTTAATATTAGAACATAAAATAAACGTTGCGTTTCAACCTTCAGCAAGGTCTTCTTCAGACTGTGTACCAAATACAAATGAAATAAGGTACAAAACAAGAAGATACACACACACACACACACACAAAGGCCATCTGCTGGAACACCTGGAAAGGAATGTTCCAGATAAATTTCTAATAATGTTGTGCCTGGAGGGGAGTATTTTTTTTTTGTGTGTGTGTGTGTGTGTGTGTGTGTGTGTGTGTATATATATATAATATAATATCGTATCAATCCCTAAGATTATATGTTTATTTTATAAAAGCCTCTCTGAATGTTTCATGTTGACCAGGGCATTCACTTGTTTCACCACGTAACGAACTGTGAAGTTCGTGGGATCTTACCAAGAATGTTAACCAATTAATCAATGGGTGATGTAAGCTATTCATCATTCATCCTCTGATGAGAGCACTCGTCATTGACATGACGAGTAAACGCTTGGCAGTACGAAAGGTACAAATAAGATTTAGGAATTAATCAACCAGAAAAGACAATGGTCACTCGTTAGGTTTTCTGAACCTTTGAACCTGAATCATGGCTGGGTCTTAGGATAGTTACCTGTGTATCTGACGTATGAAGATAATTACGATGAATAAAATATACGAAGTCCTCTGTTGGCTTGTCTATCGGTTGACCAGAGCGTCGTCTCACTTCTGCCCCACTGCTCTCCTAACCTCTTCTCCCTTCTCAATTCCAATCCAAAGTCAGTCACCTCTCAGCTTGTCTCACCTCTATATCCCTAGGCCATGGAGCTCTTCCTCCATGCCGAATCGTGTTTTTAATTGCCACTATGCAAACCGCTGAATCCATTGGCAGAAGAAACTACCTGTTTCCTGAATAGCTCAGGAGGTTTGCTTAGCACAACACTGTGCATTGTTTACATGCCTCAGAGGCTGAGACAACTGAGAAAAACAAGTGAATGCCCTGGTCAACATGAAGCATTCAGATAGGCTTTTATAAAATAAACATATAATCTTAGGGATTGATACGATATATATATATATATATATATATATATATATATATATATATATATAATCTCTTCCTGTTTTGCACAAAGTCTGAAGAAGACCTTGCTAGAAGGTTGAAACGTAAGCGTAACGTTTAGTTTGTTTTAATATTAAATAAATTCTGCCTTGGTCAGCATATTGAGTTTTTGGTTATCGTGGAAACAAGGCTTAATGGTGTTTTCGTGTAACCAAGCCAAAGATCTCTGATGGAACCCTGGATGAGACACTGTGCTTTTCCCATCATCAGTTTCATCACTTCACCATTCATCCTAGACTTCCCGATTAAGCCAAGAGGCAGAAAAGCGAGGGAAAATGAATAGAGAATACTAACACGTTGCTATCCTTACAACCCGCCTGCTATCGCTGCATCAGACATTCTTTGAGCGCTCCTCGTATCGGTGCAGAGTTTCAAGATCTTTTAACGCCTATTACCTGTGCTTCAAGAAAGAGAGGGCGTTATCATATTCCACGATAGCTAGCGGTGCGGCGGGTGAATACGGGACAGGAAGATTGAAGTTTGATATCCCTAAGCGCTTCTTTGTGAAGAGAATAAAAAGACATCTTAACAAAGGGTCGTCAGGCTCTTTATTCACCCTTCGAGCCAGCACCTGTTCAGCAGAATTTTCCCTTTCACTTTTCTACCCCCCCCCCCTTTTTTTTACTCCATCCTCATTTATGTGCTGCGTTCTTCACCCTTATCCTAAAGATTCCTTGACAATAGGGAATTCTCAGCTGCAATGAATCAGTGCGTGCAGGCTTCCGTGTAGTGGTAACACTGTCGCCTTGTTTTCAAGGGGTCCCGGGTACGTATTTACAAACCCTATAGTGCTGCAGAACCTCCAGAAAGATTTGACTTCTGATTGGCTGTCATTTCGGAAGTTAATAGACTACAGTGTTCCTTCAAGGTAACGCTAGATGGCACGACAGTAGATTTCAGATATCCATCCTAATAAGATATGAAACCCTTTTAAACGGAAGATGATTTTTAGAACATTTTTAGAATTATTGTTTTGAAAGAAGAAAAGGCAGAACTCGTCTTGAAGTGAATGGCTTTCCTATTTAAAGTCGCATCATTACAAACATTGTAACTACTTATGATCACTGAGAAACATAATTATTGTTCAACAACATTATGCTTCTAATTACTCACTGCTTGCTACATTGTTGTTGTGCAGGACAGAAATTGTATTATTTAGCTTAAGTTCTAAAACGTCACCCATAATGCAGAAATTACATTACAAGCCCTTTCAGAGATATTCAACATTATTATTTTACATAATGGAGTAGTAAATAGAGTAAAGCGAAAGCTCCTAACGACGTCCGATCTGGAATCGTAGCCAATGGCCGCCGCCGCTTCTGTCACGTGAGACTGCTGGTTTCCCATCATCAGCAGCAGCGTGAGAACTTGAGATCGGGTGAGCTTCGGGCTTGCTTCGGCTGTGCTCGGAACTGTAATGTCTAGATTTTGTATAAAAATGCTTGATTTTCTTACTCCGGTTATTCTCTATCTTATTCTCTGTAAGGTATGTGTCATATATAGTCATATTCTCCGAAATCTCATCTTTGCATTGATGTACGATACACATCACAATTTTGTTTCGTAACTGCTGTCACAATAATTAAAGCTACCCCTTCCTATGAAAATTTCAATGGCTCGGCATAGGAAGAAAACACGCTTCCACTTTGTTTAGACTCAAGTCCCTCAGTCCCAAGTGATTTTGAAAACTGGTGTGCAAATATCGGTATATTAGCCATTGGTATGTATCGTATATTCTTTGCACGATTTTAAATACTTCAATTAACTCCGTTGTAACAGATGAACGAAACGGCCATTAAAACTTGTAATCCGTGTTGTTCCCGTGCCAGTTCGTTAATGAACAGCTGCTCATTTGTCCTTTTTTTCTACGAGGTTGGTTAAACCAGGCGTCAGCTCGTAAGCTCCATTAATAGCTGCTTTTCGCCCGCAAATTGTTGCGTTTCACAAATCCCAGTCAAGGTCACATTATGTGCGAGGTGGCTTTTATTTACGTTTTTTGATGAGTTTCCATAACGTTGCGAGGGTTGTAGATTACGCAAGGAATTTCTGCGCGTCTTGACAGCAGTGTGTTGGGGTTTTGTAACAGATGGTGGGTCGTAAAGTGCGGTGGGCAACATCTGCAATTGTTTGCTCTGGTGGTGAAAATGCTATTTGCAGATGACACGTGCTACGTTGGCGTTGCGTTCTCTCTTCTCTAGAATGCTTCTTTTTCGCAGAAATGGCGATGAAGATTTCGAGAGCGTCTCCCAAAACTAAAGCCGGTTTTAAACGAAAGCATTTTCTTTAACATTTTTGCTAGCATAAATGCTATGTATATGCTTCCAAAAATCTCATAGCAGATAGTACTTTTACACGGAAATATTTCATGTAACTTTACGGTTAGCTTTTGAGTTTACAATGTGCTATACAGCATGAAAGGCACGTCGTGTTACACCATCTGAGGTGAGGGCACGGTGTTTACAATTGAAACAACTAAAATATTCTTCTATAAGTGTACAGTAAACTTTGTAAAGTATGTATTTAAGCAGTGCCATTGCTTTTGTACCTAATAACGTTTTATACGAAACGTTATTCTTCTGGGTCCAATAGTTATCGGCTTTTAAAAGTGTGAAGTGATACATTGTTTAAATCTCCAGCGGCAGCCATTACAACTGCACTCGTGACCTAGAGGTCGCTTCTCATTGGTTACGCTACCAAAAATGCTTCGGACCGAGCCTATCCTTGAGAAATGCCACAAAATATGCCATGACATCTGAAATGCCATAACATTTCTCACTTCACACGGTAGCTTTTTGGTCATGGGATAAATGTTGAGAAAAATGCTAAGCGGGTCTAAAATATCGCCACCGCGTAACCACAACCTGTGTATTTTTCCCAAACCTTGTAGGGTTGAAGCGGACCGATTTCGCTCAAATGCAATATCACACGGATTCTTCAAAGGTATCTCAACACTATCCCGGGAATCTCTGAAAGCAAGGCCGCGCATAAGGGCGGAGATGGGGAGAAAACGAATGGGCGAAGCTTAAGCAGTACATGCTGCTGGGAAGGCTGGTATAGTCGACGTGCTAGCTTCGTTAACGACCGACTGGCTTTGAAGTCCACGGAGCGCGCCCACCAGCTGCAACAATCACAATCAACGCACAGTGTTGCCACACATCTACTCTACGCCACATTGTCCCCTCCGCCTTACCACAGTCTCCACATTGAAGTTGCAAAGTACGGCAACAGCGTTTCCGCAGTCATGTGACAGACTCCACGTGGAGTAGACGAGCAAAATGACAGCTGCGCGCATTAGCTGAAGGTTGAGTGGGATTGGACGAAAATAACTCGCCCGCTACTTATCCCCACCCACGTTCGTGGCGGTGGCTTCCTTCAGTTCTTGGACGTTAACGAAGTAAACGCGTTGACTATGACTGCAGTAGCTCCCCCTCCACACAATCCCGTTCCTCTCACGTGTTCATTGCTGGAGCAGTCTTTTACCTTCATGACGTCATGTGTGTTGCCTAACTCTACGTCGCGGAGTACACACACAACTTCATGCAGGGAAGTGAGTATTTAAGGATGTAGGTGTCACATTTTTTTGCTGGCGACTGTACTGCAAAAGTTTATTGCCAAATTGCATCACAAGTGAGGCACAACTTTCAATTTTCTCTTCTAAGCAACAAAATGTGGGTTTAGCAGAGATTTGAAAACGGTGGACACTGGCAAAGGGTTTCATTTAGGGCTAAGCCGATACTTATACAGGGTAGGGTGTCTTTCAGGCAAGAAAGTCAAGAAATCAACCGGTAGGTCAAGAAAGTCAAGAAATTATGCTTGTGGACAAGCATTTTTGCTATTTTTACAGTATAGTGAGGTTACATTGTTATATACTTGTACTGGGATTGATAAAATTGAATATTTGGAAATCTAAGATTGTATTGAGTTGTGGTTAAGATTTGTTCATTTTGTATGCGTGAAGTTTTGTAAAAATATTAAATAAAGTCATGTGGCCATTCCCCATCCAAGATTAAGTCTGAGGCATTAATTTTTACATGCCTTAACAAATAAAGCAAGTCTAAATCTCTTGTTAAAGTACAACTTCAGTTTTTATCTTAACCGGCCTCAAGGTAGGGGTTTTTCATTGAATTTGCAAGCGGGGGGCGGTGCTACTTTGGGATCCTGAGGATCCCGGCTGATAAGTTTTTTGTGACTGCCACCAGATGGCTTTGCTCTGCACACTGCCCATCTCTGTAGTTCTCTGACATCTTGTGAAGAGTTTAGAAAAACCATTAGTTTTGCCGGAAAGCCAGTCTTGTTCACACTGAGTAAGTGGGGTCCTGTGGACCCCAAAGTACTGTTTATGTAACTTTTTTGTGGAAGTGTCCAGTGTGCAAGTTGTACTCAAAATGTTTGTTCACAGTGTCTTGAAAAGGATTAATTTTCTTGCAAATTTATTCAGTTTTATAAACATATGATTGAAAAAAATGTCATTAAAGCAGTGGCCATATACATTATAGCTGCATTTTATATTTGGGTCCTCAGGACCCTTAAATACTTGTATTATTTTTAGATGTAGTACTGAAGGGTTAAGAAAGGTGGGGGGAAGGAAAGAAAGGTCAAGAATTTTCGATTTGTTATTTTGGTAGGCACCCTGTTATACCCATGCCGATACTCGTAACGATTTCCACCCATACCGAACTTGAAAATTGTAATATTTCAAGTTGTTAAATATTTATCAATATTTTTTATTGTGAAAGTGTTCTATTCGAATTGTGTGCATCAATTTACCGAGAATTGTGCTTTAAACTATTCAAGGATTACATCTGAATATTAAATTACATGTTATGTAATCAAAATTGGTACAATATAGAAAGGGAGTTTGAATTTTGCATAATTTCCAGGATAATTAGAGTCCACGAAAAGTCGCTCCGCATTTTTATGGACCCCGTGAAGGACCAAAATGTCAAAGTATCGGCTGGTATCTGCAAATAAATTCTAACCGATACTTATCGATACATTGATATCGGCTCCTAGTTGAAATCGTTACCGAGGGTATTTTGAACCTCAGTGTTGTGACCAGGATTTTCTAGGGGGATTGCGTATACTTTATTAAGTAATCAGCCCTCATTTTGCTCTAGATCCAGATGACAAAATTATCAACGATTGGTTACAAGAGACTGAGAATTTTAAGGGCCTTACCTTTGACAAAATAATTCCAGCTTTTGACATCTTTTCCTGCTTTTGAGGTCATTTTTTTTTTTTAAGAATACTGGCCCAAAGGGGGGGTATGACCTCCACCAACCCTCCCTTAGATACGCCGATGGTGTATGTGTAGATAGGCTAATCGGGGCATGGACAACATTTTAAAGGGGTATCGAACCCAGGTCCTCTTGGTGACAAGACGACGTGACAGCTACGCCACCGGAGAGATCCTCTTCACATCAGCGGAAGAAGCAGTGATTTGCTATTCGAGACAGAGACGAGAACGAGACTATCGAGTCTTGTGAGTGTCGCTTCATCATATCATCACTCATCCTCATCTTCGCGATTTGAAAAAATGGCATAAAAGCGAAGTAAAATGAACCAAATCAACCAACCAACTCTGCTGACACGCTTTGTACGTACCATCTTAATACTAAATAAAAATCTTAATCTTTCTTTGTTCCCTTAAATGCCATTGTTGGTTGGAAGATTGTGGGGTATCGTTTGGAAAGATGGGAGAGACGTACAGAACTATGCCTTTGTGGCGGGAATCATGGTCTTTCCTTCACACCCTCCCGATTTTCTCTTATTGTTCCCTTATCAAGATGTACTGAAGGAAGTTTATCCAATGCTAGCTCAGGACTTTTTTCCGAAATGGGTTCCTTTTTGCTGTCTCCACACCACTTCTCATAAACGCCGAAGTTTCGGTTGGGATAAGAGAAGGAAAGGGATTGGCCCTTTTTTCCCTTGAATTTGTCCCCTCCACCCTATTCTGTTCCCCCTTTTGCGGTTTTTCCTTTCAGTCCCTCCCTACCCCTCTTGCTACCCTCTCAGAGTAATCAGCATCATTATCATCGCCATATTTTATCCCAGCGTTCCTCCCTCCCTCATATCAGGCGATTCTACTAACTCGCCCCTAAAGCGTTATTTTTTTTAACTACCAGCACGATTCTGATATTATCTACTCTTACATGTCTTTCGAATTCTTAAGCTGCGTTTACACTAGCGATATTTCTACAGCTGCGCAATTCTAGTCGTGAGCGCGTAGATTGTACCGCGAGTACCGACGTTGACATAAGTGCTCTTAATTTTATATACAACCTTTGTCAGAACAGTTCCAGGACTGATTTTTTATTCTTTACTTGTGATATTCAAACACAAGAAATGGGTGCTATTCAGTCACCTGATGTGTGTTCTGAATAGAAATGGCCTTGGAAGTGTTTCCATGTAAACACACTAGGTGGCAGGGCTGTGCTTAGCACCCCACTGTTTGGCTTGTTGGCGCATTTAGTTGGAAGTTACACAAGTGTCATGATCGACATGCATTCCGAGCAGAGAGTTAACATTAAGTTTTGTGTTAAGCTGGGAAACCCCTAGTGAAACATGGAGTATGATACAGCAAGCATTTGTGACGAGGCATTATCGAGAAGCCGTATCTTTGAATAGCACAAAATGTTTCGGAAGAGCAGAGATTCAGTCCAAGATGATCCAAAGACAATGTTGATCCCATTCTTTCATGCTAAAGGTTTGGTGCACCATGAATATCTACTTGAAGGACAAAGATAAACAAAAACCTTTATATTAAACGTTCTGAAACATTTGCGTCAAGCAATTTTGCGGCGCCATCCTGATGTGTGGTCGTCTGGGTAGTGGTTCTTATGGCACGACAATGCAAGGCCACATACTGCTTCATCAGTCCAGGAATATCTGGCCAAGCATCGTATCTCTGCTCTACCACATCCCCCATATTTACCCGACCAGTAACCGTGTGATTATTTTTTGTCACCCCGTGTGAAAACACCGCTGAAAGGGAATCGTCATGAAGATATTGGTAGCAATCCAAACGGTTTCGTGACAGATTTGCTGAGAAGCATCCTAGATGAAGCTTTCCCTGCTTGCTTCCATGACCTCCAGAAACTGTGGTAGCTGTGTATAGATAGCCGAGAGGACTATTTTGACAAAACCTAGGACCATTAGTTCGTAAGTTGAATAAATTATTTTTTACGAGCTCAGTCCTGGAACTTTTCTGACAAATGTTGTATGTACGTTTGTGTTACCATGATGAATGCCTGACTGACTAAATAAGCTTGTTTTGGTTGAAGTAGCTAATTTGTACAGTCCAAAGGTTCAAAGGTGCTCAAATTCATCTTCACTCTATTGGAACTTTGTTCTGTGCGATTCTAGGTTCTAGAATTGTAACGAAAGCATAGACAGAGCAGCGATTCATCTAACACCAGCAGTAGAAACAATCTTGTAAGCGCTGGTCTCCGTCACTTAGTGGTTAGCACGACACACTACGAACCCTGGAGTCTCTCTTGTTCAAATCCCCTCCTCGGCTTGAGTGTTCTTTGCGAGTGTTCATATCAATCATCATCGCGATTTTCCAAAAGTAGCAAAAAAGTGACATATATTAAACTAAATCAATCATTTCTTAGTGTCCCTCATCATATCACTCATCCTCATCGTCGCATTTATCCAAAAGTGGAAGAAAAGAGACGCTGTAAGCTGCGATTAAAGCGATTGAAACTAATTACCGACAATTTGTTTTCACTATGATTTTTTAACTTGACTAACATTTGCTTAACAGCGACAGAGTCGATTCAAGGAAAGTTTGAGGAAGAGTTTGTGGTCTTTAGTTTCTTGTAGCCGACCTCCGTGGCGGAGTGGTTAGCGCTACGATGCCAGAGGTCCTGTGTTCCAAGGTGTTCTTTGTGAGTTTCCCGCCATCAATTTCATCACCTCTCATTCACATCGTTGCGATTAGCCAAAAGTGGCAGTAAAGTGAAGCTAAATAACAAAAGTAAAAAAAAAACCGTTTTTTTAACGTTAAAGTTACCATCCTAGGATTTCTCTCCAATGCCTAATGTAAACTGCGGGAGAACCACAGAGCTGCGTAAATTTGATTTTTACGTTACTTTTTTGTAGCTCTTTAGGTTGATCACAACGGTAATCTTGCACGAGTGATCGAGAAAGAAAATCCATACCTTATTCAGGACTCGAACTACAATCATGAAGCTTCCTTCTTCTCAAATCGTCCATGGTTACTTTGATGCTGCATCCAAGTTTTCAACCCCTTTTGTTTTTACTGGAATCCGTAGAAAAGATTTCTTATAATTCAAAAGAGCTCAAGCAGACAAATCCTCTCACCTCGGATGAATATAGAGGAAAAAGCTTAGACCATTCTTCCCAGCTTGTATTCTTTAAACCGAGGTATTGGTAGCGATTTTCTTCAATTCTGTAACCTGCATTTGCAGCCTCCGTTCTCCATCTGTGGCCGTCTCTTGCGTCTGATCTTTTAAGAACTTGGGTAGCTGATCGTCGATATCGACGGAGAGCCAGTGTTGCCAGGGCTCGCGAGAGAGAGAAAAAAGATGATGGCACCAGCTGGAATGTCGTTGTTGGAAGATCGAATCGCCGATACGAACGTAATGGCAAATCTTGTTGACGGCGTGGACCATTAATGGGCGTTCAGTGGAATTGATTTCTTGCAAATTGCCTGATGATGCGTTGTGTATTGATTGTGTGCTGGGTTTTTCATAAAAGATAAAAAACAAAATGCAATGGAACCGTTCTGTAATGATTTTTTATGTTGTATGATCGTTTGTAGACCTATAGAATTGCCTGTGCAGGAGAGAACAGTTGGTTCGTGCTAATAATACGTGTAAAGTATCGTGGCGTGTGTGTGTGTTAGCGTGTACCCTGACAAACGAGGACTTAATCTGTTTAAACATCAACAAACCGAGGACGCATTTTCTTGCCCGCATATTCGAGGACGTCAAGTCGTACAGTATCGCCGTCCTCCGAGGCGGAGTGGTTAGCACAGTGTGCTATCAGGCCAGGGGGCATGGGTTCGAATCCCGGCCTGGGCGTGGATGTTCTTTGTGATGATCCCTTCATCAGCTTCATCATATCGCCACTCATCCTGATCGTAACAATTTGACAAAAGTGTCAGGAAACAATGCTAAATAACTCAAAACAAATCGTACATTATCGAGAACTAAACACTAAAGTCCCGTAGCGTGTGTGTGGGTTGATGTTAGCCTTAACCTGACAAACGAGGAACTTGATCTGTTTACACATCAACAAACAGAGGACGCGTTTTCTTGCCTGCATGTCCGAGGACGTCATGTCGTAGAATGTCTAGAACTAGATACTTAAGTCTTGTAGCGCGTGTGTTTGCGTGTACCCTGACAAGCGAGGAACTTGTGTTTACACAAGTGTGTCTTGTGTGTTAACCTGCAACCAGAGAAACGAGGAACTTAATGTGTTTATACATCAACAAACCGAGGACGTATTTTCTTGCCCGCGTCGCACACTTCAAGTAATAACCTTGTGTGTAGAGAAATAGTAGGTTGAATGGCAGATGACAGCGGCGATGGGACTCTGTACGTCACCGAAAGAAAAGCCCCGTACAAGCTGTCGATCTCTATTTTCGCCACAGAGTGCAGCATTCACACTTACATCAGTCAGAATTTGTTTAGTAGCCTTTGTAAATATTAATTAGAAGTCCTAATTGCGCCCTTTTTACTATAATGTGCACTGTTTAAACAATAACATTACAATCCCTTACAAAACTCATTGTTGCTAATTGTATTGTGTTTCCAAATTATTTTTACCAGAGTAAGTTAAGTTCCAAACTGTTACTCGGTTATATTGGAAAATGTGATAGAAATTTGGCACCACAAAATTGAAACAGCTGCACCTAGCACCGTCAGAGCTACAGACGTTTTGATGGAACAGTAACTTATACAGTGCGTGGATGTATGTTTGCCATTTCGAACTCAAAACGTGGAGTATTGAAACACTTGCTTCTCATTTAACAACCGGTAGCTCCTAGGGATGTCAACCAATCTTGTTTTCACAAAATACTGCAGTCCCATTTCCACCTCTGCTTCTTCAAAATGGCGAGTCCTGGTTCCATATTAGGATTGGCACCGTCATGTGACAACGACAAGCGTCGTAAAGTTCATGTAATTACTGTTTGGGCCTGTCGTCGTGTTTGGAGACTGTAAAGAACGTAGGGTGATGGGCAGTTTCTGCAAGTAGAAATCCGGACAAATGAATGAGGTTAGTTGTAATTTCAACTTGTGGGTTGAGCAAAGCACGGAAATTTTCCAGTGTGCTGCTTAATGGTTATGTCGAAATGCGGTCCCTTCCCGTGATCCGATTTAAAAATAACATGTCCTTGTCCCAGTGCACTTCACACCTCGGATGTGTGTTTCGTGCCTAGAGGGAGGTGATTAAAGTCAATACCTCTTCTCCTTCTTTCTTCTTTATCTTCGCGCCTCTCTCTCGTTCTGTCTTCCTGTGGTCGGTACTTGGTGGAGGCACATTGCACCGTGTTTCGGATCCCACTGTAGGGTCAGTCCCGACTAGGCTATTTATGCATAATAAATCTCCCTCTTATCTTTTCCCTTTATCATCTATTCTCCCTCTCTCTTCCACTCATTTCTCCCTTTCTCTTGCTCTCTCCACCTTTCCTCTTCATCTCTCTTTCTCTTCGACTCTCCCTCTCTTTTCTCCCTTGTTCTTGCTCTCCATCTCACTCTCCATCTTTCTCTTCCTCTTCTTTCTCTCTGCCTCTTTCTTTTCTTCCTTTCTCTTGCCCTCTTCCTCTCTTTTCTGCATACCTCTTCCACACTCTCCTCCTCTTTCTCTTCCTGACTATTTTCCCGTTTTCTTCCTGACTCTTTTAACATTTTCTTCCTGACTCTTTTCCCGTTTTCTTCCTGACTCTTTTCCCGTTTTCTTCCTGACTCTTTTCCCGTTTTCTTCCTGACTCTTTTCCCGTTTTCTTCCTGACTCTTTTCCCGTTTTCTTCCTGGCTTCCCGAATCACCTTCCTTTTTCTTTCCGAATCACCTTCCTTTTTCTTCCTGCCTTTTCTTCCTGTCGCTTCATTTTTCCCTCCCTCTTCTCCCTTTTCCTCCTTGCTTTTCTCCATACCTTTTACTCTCTCCTGTTCCCCTTTCTCTTGCTCTCCATTCTCTCTATCTCTCCCAGTGCCTTCTCCCTTACTCTTTCTCTCTCTCCCTGTCCTCCTTTTCTCTTCCTCCCTTTTCTTTATTTTGTCCTTTTCTCCCTCTCTCCTACATTTATCTTCAAATCTCTTCCCTCTTCCCTTCCTCTCTGTTCTCATTTTCTTTTCCTCCCACTTCCCTCTTCTCATTTTCGAAATCGTGTTCTCCCCTCTCATCCCCCTCCCACTTCTTCCTTCCTCTTTCTTTTCTCTCCCTTTCTCGCAACCTCAACTGAACGCACACCTTGCACAAAAAATACGAATATAATAATGCTGCACACTGGTGGAGGAATTAGACCTCCTCGATGATACCCTTGTTGACGTTGTCGCCATGTAATCAACATCATCCCCAACATTCAACAGAAAGAAAAATATAGTTTTCCGTTATTTATCCTTTATATGCATTTAAACTAGTCGGGATTTAATGACTGAAAATGTTGAGAGGAAAGAAGAGTTTGCAGGATTCTTGTTGGGAAACATGATGTTAAGGGATGATGGAGGGATAACGTTGAGATAGACCTAAAGGAAATCGGCAAGGATGGAAAAGATTGGATTGAACTTGTCCAGCATAGGGACAGATGGAAAGCTTGTGTTGATGCAGCCATAAACCTTCGGGTTTAAGAAGGCTACAGAGTTAGTTAGTGTTAAATTGTTCGTTCCGATGACAATTAAAATCTTTTGCAGTAGCATTTAGTGCATTTTTGTTTTCAAAGTACATTCTCTTTTAATCGGACCTTTCAAACTATCTTATTTTACGTAAATTCAACATACACTGGCAACCCTGTCTATATTTTGCTTTTCTCCCCTTCCTTGAATATTTTGCAACTCTTCATCCAGTCTCGTTCACGCCGAAAGTCCAGGAAGCAGAAGAAGAGGAGAAAAAGAAATCCAATACTGAAATTTCTAAGAGACCCTGCATTTTCATCCCTCCCGCAATTTTTTTTTCTTTCTCCGTTGCATGAATGAAAAGTGAGGGGGTTGGCATCCCGTTGGGCAAAGGGGAAGATGTTGAAAAATTGCATTGTGGACGATTTTTTTTTCTTTTGGTGGGGAAACATTCCCCCCAACCCCCATCCCGCTTTTCCGAAGTAGATGAACCTTTTTCGGATCGCGAAGCTCCCTTTCTTTGCAGTTAATATATTCATTTGAAGTGTTGAAACGAAGACTCCCCGTTTCTTCTCTTTTCGCCTTGAACGTTGTCGCACCCCTGACATTCTGTCTTATCCAGGTTTTCACTTATTATGGGGGGGGGAGGTTTGCGGAAAGAGGGGTCGTTTCCAGGATAAAATCTAGCGGTTTCTAGATGAATGAGCCGGGGATGCTGAGGTATCTGATTTTGTGCGGTTGGGGGTGAAGGTGTTAACCAGTCTGACAATTAGCAACACTGCAGATACCACAGTTTTGTTTTGGCTACTTTTAGTGGTATCGTTACGAATAAGGTTACTGCCATCCCATAATGTTAAATTTATTACTTTTCTTGATCTTCCCAGTTTAAAGTTAAGCTATTTTCAGAGTTGGTATGTTTAAAATAATTTTTTTCTTTACGACAAGTGTTTACATTGATTCATGCCTTTTTCGTCCATTCCCCTTTCGCCCAGTAGCGAAGAACTTGTTTTATTGGTCCAAGTGATAATCCGCGCCAGAACAGAAGTACCGTTTCGCCCAGTAGCGAAGAACTTGTTTTATTGGCCCAAGTGATAATCCGCGCCAGAACAGAAGTACCGTTTCGCCCAGTAGCGAAGAACTTGTTTTATTGGCCCAAGTGATAATCCGCGCCAGAACAGAAGTACCGTTTCGCCCAGTAGCGAAGAACTTGTTTTATTGGCCCAAGTGATAATCCGCGCCAGAACAGAAGTACCGTTTCGCCCAGTAGCGAAGAACTTGTTTTATTGGCCCAAGTGATAATCCGCGCCAGAACAGAAGTACCGTCTCGCCCAGTAGCGAAGAACTTGTTTTATTGGCCCAAGTGATAATCCGCGCCAGAACAGAAGTACCGTTTCGCCCAGTAGCGAAGAACTTGTTTTATTGGCCCAAGTGATAATCCGCGCCAGAACGGAAGTACCGTTTCCCCCAGTAGCGAAGAACTTGTTTTATTGGCCCAAGTGATAATCCGCGCCAGAACAGAAGTACCGTTTCGCCCAGTAGCGAAGAACTTGTTTTATTGGCCCAAGTGATAATCCGCGCCAGAACAGAAGTACCGTTTCGCCCAGTAGCGAAGAACTTGTTTTGTTTGCCCAAGTGATAATCCGCGCCAGAACGGAAGTACAGTTTCGCCCATTCTCCTTTCGCCCAGTAGCGAAGAACTTGTTTTATTGGCCCAAGTGATAATCCGCGCCAGAACGGAAGTACCGTTTCGCCCAGTAGCGAAGAATTTGTTTTATTGGCCCAAGTGATAATCCGCGCCAGAACAGAAGTACCGTTTCGCCCAGTAGCGAAGAACTTGTTTTATTGGCCCAAGTGATAATCCGCGCCAGAACAGAAGTACCGTTTCGCCCAGTAGCGAAGAACTTGTTTTATTGGCCCAAGTGATAATCCGCGCCAGAACAGAAGTACCGTTTCGCCCAGTAGCGAAGAACTTGTTTTATTGGCCCAAGTGATAATCCGCGCCAGAACGGAAGTACCGTTTCGCCCAGTAGCGAAGAACTTGTTTTGTTTGCCCAAGTGATAATCCGCGCCAGAACGGAAGTACCGTTTCGCCCAGTAGCGAAGAACTTGTTTTATTGGCCCAAGTGATAATCCGCGCCAGAACAGAAGTACCGTTTCGCCCAGTAGCGAAGAACTTGTTTTGTTTGCCCAAGTGATAATCCGCGCCAGAACGGAAGTACAGTTTCGCCCATTCTCCTTTCGCCCAGTAGCGAAGAACTTGTTTTATTGGCCCAAGTGATAATCCGCGCCAGAACGGAAGTACAGTTTCGCCCATTCCCCTTTCGCCCAGTAGCGAAGAACTTGTTTTATTGGCCCAAGTGATAACCACGCCAGAACGGAAGTACCGTTTCGCCCAGTAGCGAAGAACTTGTTTTATTGGCCCAAGTGATAACCACGCCAGAACGGAAGTACCGTTTCGCCCAGTAGCGAAGAACTTGTTTTATTGGCCCAAGTGATAACCACGCCAGAACAGAAGTACCGTTTCGCCCAGTAGCGAAGAACTTGTTTTATTGGCCCAAGTGATAATCCGCGCCGTAACAGAAGTACCGTTTCGCCCAGTAGCGAAGAACTTGTTTTATTGGCCCAAGTGATAATCCGCGCCAGAACGGAAGTTCCGTTTCCCCCAGTCGCGAAGAACTTGTTTTATTGGCCCAAATGATAACACGCGCCAGAACGGAAGTACCGTTTCGCCCAGAGGGAAATGTGAAAGTAAAAAATCCCAATCGTGTAGAGCCATATATGTCGAATTCGCTCGCGATCTTCTAACAAATCGTACTGGAAATGCAACGAAGGATGTCACGCAACTATTGTGTTTGCCTAACCTAACCTCTCTGGCTAATACCGTTGTTGATATTGTGTTTGTACTGTATATTCTTATGCACATGTATCTGTCTTCCTGTTATTGATGCATTAAACAATGCAACAGGCTCCTCTTTGGAAGCCACACCTGATCATTTGGCTTTTTACTTTCACATTTCCCTTCACATTCAAACCATCTTTTAAAAATTCCCTCTGGCCGAAACGGTACTTCCGTTCTGGGGCGTGTTATCACTTGGGCCAGTAAAACAAGTTTTTCGGTACTGGGCGAAACGGGAAGACACGGTTTAGATTAGAGTGCTGGAGCGAGAGGGTTTCGCTCGAGCGCCAAATAGTTCGTACGGGCGACGCTAGGTAGCGTGCGGAATCGAAAGCTGCTTTCTCGAAACGCTCGAACAGGCAAAACGAACTGTATATACCCGAAACCCAAGTATAGCCGTAATGTGTCTGCGGTAGTGGGCACTCAATTATGGATCGTGAAGTGAAAGATGCAGTGAAATTGTAACTTAAGTGAACATAGTCATTATCTCCATGTCAAAATATAGTTTAGTCTGTTGTACCAATACAGTGATATTTGAAAATGAAATAGATGATTGTGGGCTGAAACTTCCAAGGCATATATTTTGCATACAGGTATCTACGATTATTATCACATTAAAATGATATTCGAATGTATACGCTCGAGGGTCGGAGACTCAAACGGTTACGAAAGAGCGAAAGTGGTCCCATGCGACTCTTTTAACAAATGTTTTAAACATTTAAAGCACAGTGTTTTAAACATGCTTTTTGACTGGTTTAAAACACATTTTCATACGTGATATTTGATAGTCTGTGGTGTTTTGTAACCCTGTCTTTTCATTCAATCTGTGTAATTTATTTGGTACGGTCAGTAATTAATAATTAATGCCGTGAAAAAGCGAAATAAAGTGACAGAGCGATGAAACTTACGGGATATGTAGGCCAGGCTGGGGTACGCCACATGACTGCGAGACGAGTTCCAGACCGCGTCGCTAGGTGGCAACACTGGTAGGGAAGGGATAACTGTGCACAGAGATCTGTTCAGTGGCCGAAAACGTACGCGTATACGTTAACAAATGAACATATCGTAATAAGTACCTGTTGACCAGGTTTAAAATACATACCTGTGTGTTTAAAACACTTTTATAATTGAATAGTATATGAATGAAACAGTTTTGTTCCGTACGTGACGTACATTGTGTTTTTAAGTCCGCTTTATGCACAGAAAGGTAATTCGGGACTGAAGCTACAGTTTAACTTGGGGTTCGAACCGCTGTGCCTCCATCGGGTATCGATCTCTAGACCCCTTGATTACAGGATCAATGCGAGATTACTCGGGCACAAATTAAATACGCGTGATTTTAGGAAAACACTGAGAATCATTCATTAATGAACATGGACGTCCGCATAATTGTTCCTAGAGAGGGCAGGCAAGGTATTTATTCGGGCCTCCTCGATGGCGAAGTTGTAGCGTCGTCGCCTTGTAATCAAGGGGTCCCGGGTTCGATACATAGTGGTTCGGATCCCACTTTAAACTGTAGGTCCAGTCCCAATTAGCCTTAATGTGCATAAAGTGGACTTAAAACAGCAACTCAACCAATCAAAGCAAGGTATTTATTCCATTGACACCTCGAAACACACTTCTTCACTTTGAAGTCATCATGTTACATTGTAACAGGGGTCGAGGTGGAAATTCCTAGCTGGGGATGCTTGTTCGAGTTTGGAGATAGGTGTAGGCGGTTGGCATCCCGTTGGGCAAAGAGATCAACACGCGTTTCGGGAAAACCCGCAATTTTTTGATTAATTTATTTGGTTTATTTTAGTTCTGGCACTGCTGGCTAGTCCCGAGGATGAGTGATGAAAACACAAAGAACACCCATGGCCTCACCGGTATTCGAACCCTGGCGTCGTAGCACGATGTGCTAACCATTCCGCCACGGGGGCCGGCGCAAATATTTCGTTATGCACTCTTTCATAAGGCAATAGGGTTAACTTGATAATTTTACTGTGAGGAGAGGGGTATGGGTCGTAAAACATGATTTGCTCGAGATGGAAAGAAACATTTGTCGCTTTTTCATTATCTCGTCGGATAAGTACTTAAAACCTACTGCCGAACAGTCATTCGATTCTGTGTCTACTTCTTACTGGAAGAAGAGGGTGGTGACCATCGAGCTGTGGAGGACAGGACAGCCTTGTCGCGCTGTCGGGCAACTCGTTGCGACTGTCCGTCGTAAATCCTGTGTTTTATGGTCGCGTCCTTCTCGCGGATTAACTCCAACGTTCTATCAATTTTCTTTTCAACCCTGCAAGAAATGGACTGCTAGCGAGGATTCTCTCTTCTTGTGTGTCCCTTTCTTGCAGATGTCCATTATACCAGTGGCGGATCCAGAAGTTACAATTACAATTAGAAGGGGTGAATTTTAGTCTGATATCTCAATTCACCAAGAACGGCTACAAAATCCAGATAGAACAGATTTCATGAAGGATTTGTAGAAAATCCGTACAGTGAAATACAAACATGACGAACAAAAGAATATGTGGATAACCCGTAAAATGGATAGGCGGTAAAACTGTCCGGATAATGCACACATTCTGATATCCGGACAGTAGAGACAAATAGAGAGTTCTGAATAATCAATTGAGGCTCGAATCATCATTTGAGGCTCGCAGTGTTGCCAACTCCTTACCCGAAAAAATCACCAAGGTTTTTGGGGTAACCTAACCTAAAGCATGGAGCTGGCAACCTTTTTCTCGCAGTGTTGCCAACACTACGCCAGTAGAGACAATTGGAGAGTTCTAAAACCTCTATTGGGGCTCGAATCATCATGTGAGGCTCGTCGTAGCCTTTTATGATGTATATTTTGAGGGCAGAGTTGGCAACACTGTGGGGGGCACTGTAGCCTTTTATGAGGGGGGTCTATTGCCCTCTGTTTACATCTGGCAACACTACCGTAGATTTTTTGACAGTGTTGTTAAACCTACTGGGTTTTTTTCACTGTAAATTTTCATTAAAGGGCCTGAGGGGTCCATGTATTTTTTATGTCTGGCAATACTGTTGGGGGCACAGAGTTGGCAACACTGTGGGTTTTTACTGTAGCCTTTTATGAGGGGGGCCTATTGTCCCCCTTTTTATATTTGGCAACTCTATTGGATGTTTTTTTTTTAGGCTTGGGTTTTGCCAACCCATCCGTAGAAAATTCCACTATATGATCTTTTACTGGCTAAGCTAACCTACAAATAGAAATTGGCAACACCGACGAGTCTTGAATTATCATTTGAGACTCGTCGGTGTTGCCTACCCACTCTACAAAAATTCCACTATATGATATTTTGAAGCCTTTCACGGTGTATGTTAACCTCACAAGCAGTGTTGCCAACTCGGGGCGAGGCGTAGCCTTTTATGGTGTATGTTAACCCTACCAGCAGTGTTTCCAACTCGTCGTAGCTTTTCACGGTGTATAATTTTTACACGCGCGCGCGTGTATTGTGACGAATGCACTCTCTCATCCTTGAAGGATGAATGCAACTTATCGTAATTTTCCAACTGGGGGACCAAATGTTTATATATCGTGACCTTTGTAAACCTCTTTCGGGAACAATGTGTCGCACACACACACGCGCGCGCGCGTGCCTGTATTGTGACGCAAGCAAACAAAAAAAACTTTGCCTGTCATTACAAAAAAAAACTTTGACCGTATTCTTAAATAACTAACAAGGACAATGAATCTTTTTGGCTTCCGCAAACAGATCAACATGGAGACTGCACCGCCAAATTTCAATAACCTCTTACCTTCCGTATTATCTAAACTCAATGGTTTACTGATTGTTCATCTCAACAGCATTTGGACGAAACTGAATGACGATGTGGGCAAGATGTTTTATGTTTTTAATAACAGTTTACATTTCTACGAAATTCCGATCGACGGGAAACTTCAAATCACCGTGAATCCGGAAAACGCAGGCGAAATCAAAATTTCTACCGGCAAGAATATTTTTCGAATCAAGCACGACAAGATGCTTTCTAACATTACGTACGATGTTTCTGCAGGAGATTATCTTTACATGGAACTCCTCGGAGATTACGACAAACTTATTCCTCTCTTCGTAGAATTACGAATCGTTTATCCTATTATAAATAACCGTTAACCAAAAATGCCTAACGACATTTTCGGCAACACCAAGCGTGTAGACCACGCAGAAGAGATTCTCATGTTGGACATTCGAGTTAAGAAGTTGAGGACCGATTTGATTGCTTTGCAGGAGACCTTAAACAAAAGTTTAGAGTCGGAAATCGCTACGCTCCAAACGCAATGTCTCGACCCCATTCTGAAAATCGATTCCGAACTGAAGACGCTGATAAAAAATTATGTCGACGTACCTTCTTACGACAACGTTCAAAATATACAGTTGAGCGTGGATTCGCTTCAAAATGATTTGGCCAAATTACAGCAATTTCAATCGAAAAATGAAGATTTGGAAAAATTGAAACTCGAAATCGAAGAACGAACTTCCGCAATAGAAAAGAATTTCTCTGAACTTCAAACCGTCGTGAACGATATAGACGCAGAACGCTTGCATGTCGTTGTTTCCAAATTACAAGAAGAATTCACCAGCACGTTGGAAGAAATTAAATCCAAGTTGCAGACTTTGGAAGATACAATGACGAACCTACCATCGTCGGACGAACTACAGGTCATCGGTAAAAGCGTCGCGAACATAAAAATTCAATTGGAGGCCTATCAAGATTTCGAACACATTCAAACCACCATCGCCACGCTTCAGGCGTCCTTGGAATTGATCAACGAAGAAATTAAAAATATTCACGCTGAAGCAAGAGCGTTGACGAGCATTCAAGACACGTTAAGCACGGTTCAGCAGAAGATCGAATATTTAGAAAATTTAAACGTCGAAACGAATCTCGCTCATTTTCATCACGTACTCGACAACATACAGGGTGACTTGGAATCGTTACGGACGAGCGTGCCTTCGAGCGAAGATTTGGAAAAATTGAAAACGGCGGTGACGGCACTATCCGATTCGAACGACATCAAAAGTTCATTGAGCGATCTCGAGAGTAGGGTGGCCAATCTCCCCACCTCCAAAGAATTGCACGCTTTGAAAAGAAACATATCTCGAATGCTGAAACGACTAGAAACGGAAACGGCGAACGTGGAACAGATTCGAGACGAAATTAGTTCGCTGGTGTCGACGCTGCCCACTTCGCAGAGCGTCGCCGACCTTCACACGCAGTTTACAGAGATGCGAAGGATCGTGAACGATCTTACCGAGAAGAGCTCGAAATTGAATCAAGTCGAGAACCTTCAGAACATTGTCGTCAACATCAGAGATCAAGTTGGAGTGCTGGAATCCACGCAGGAATCGACGCTGGCCTCTTTCGGTGCCAAGTTGCAAGAACTCAACGAAAACTACAAGCAGTTGAACGTGGAAGTGAAAATCAAACCGTCGTTTTCTGCCGAAACGGATGCCATAATCGAGCATTTGCTGCCCATCGAAAATAAACTCGGACAAGTTCACAGTAATCTGCTCGGCGTCGACACTAAATTCGCCAAATTGTTCACCTTGCAAGCCATCGAAATCAACAGCGTTCCCAATCAACAGAGAATCTCCACGTTCGTCGAAGGTAACAAACTGTACATGTTGCATCCTTATCATCCGTACTACAAGTTTCTCCTCGATGGCACGATTCAGATAAACGAATTTTCGTACTGGTCTCACGGCAGAAAAGCTAGCGTTCCTACCATGACTTTGATATCGAATCGTGGTGTCCAGAAAGCAGGAAACATTCCTCTGGCACGTTGGAACGAAACGCGCAACATATATGAAATACACGAAGACGAAGATCTTACCGTTTTCGACGTGAGTGCCGGCGATAAGCTGATCATTCAAAACACGAGCGAAGTGCCACCCTCTTTCAATCCCATCACGCTTGTGCTTCTTTTGAAACGTAATCTCTAAAAAAAATGTCTAGGCAAGCCATCGTCGAAGAATTGCATAAACCTGCACGCCGTAACTACGAGCGTTTGGCTGTGGTAACCAAGGGCATCGACGACCTCTCGCAAAGCGACCTCGTGGAGATGAGTAGCGGCAATTTGAAAAACGTACATAAATTGAACAAGGGCAACAAGTACCTCCTCACCGTCATAGACACATTTTCGAAATTCGCATGGGCTCTACCTTTGAAGGCGAAAACGGGAACATGCGTCACGGAAGCATTCAAATTAATTTTTCGCGAAAGCGGCGGCAGACAACCACGGTTTCTGCAAACGGACAACGGTAAAGAATTTTACAACACCGTATTCCAAAAGTTTATTCAAAAACACAAGATTCAACATTATTCGACCTTCAGTCACATCAAAGCCAGCATCGTGGAAAGATTCAATCGAACCTTGAAAACACACATGTGGAAACGATTCACGCTTCGGGGAAATTACAAATGGGTCGACATCCTGCCGGAACTCGTCGACACCTATAATGATACGGTACACAGAACAATAGGCATGAAGCCAGCCGACGTTACCAAGTCCGACGAGCAGCGTTTAATTTCTACAGTTTACTGTCCAAAGTACACACCCACGACAAAAAAAGCTAAATACAAAATTGGAGACCAGGTGAGGATCAGCAAATTCAAACGCACCTTCGAGAAGGGATTCACAAAAAATTGGAGCACGGAACTCTTTACGGTGGTTCGAGTTCTACCCGGAAACCGACACACGTATATAATAAAAGATAGTAGCGGCGAGATTTTGAAAGGAAGATTTTACGAAGAGGAACTCTCTAAAACGAAACACCCCGACACGTACCTCATCGAGAAAGTATTGCGTAGGAAAGGTGACAAACTGTTTGTCAAATGGCTGGGACTTCCGGAAAAGAGTTGGATCGACGCGAACGAAGTGATCTTGTGAGTACGTGGAACGTCGTGAAGCGTCTACCGGATCCGGAAAGTCAAACGAGAAAAAAAAAGAACGGCAAGTTGCTTCCCGACAGCATCCGCTGTCTGATCGTAGGTCCTTCGGGGTGTGGGAAAACGACACTGCTCGTGGACAATTTTCTCCTCGCACCGAATTGGTTAGATTGGAAGAACAGGCACCTGTACGTGTTCTCGAAAAGTTTGGAGCAATCCAAATACCAGCAACTGATGAAACTGTACGATGGTCTGGACATTGCAACGTTCGCCTCGGAAATAAAACCACTCGACGATTGTCGTGAAAATTCAGTCGTCGTGTTCGACGACGCCATCCTGGAAAATCAAAATGAAATTCGCAACTTTTTCACGCAAGGTCGTCACAAAGGAATGGATTGCTTTTACCTAGCTCAAACGTTTTCCAAAATTCCAAAACAGTTAGTACGCGACAACGCTAATTTCATATGTTTGTTTCGTCAAGATCACACCAACCTCAAGCACGCGTACGATGACTACGTAGGCGGAGACATGAACTACAATCAATTTTCGGAACGCTGCTGCTCTACTTGCTGGAACGATGACGATTTCGGATTCGCGACGATCGACATGACGAGGAAACCCAACGACGGAAAATACAGAAACAAAATCAACGACTTTCTAAACGTTGCAACGTTGTGAGAAACGACGTGTATAAATAACGTCATGACGAAACGAAAAATCGAAGACGAAAATCTCAAGCTTCGCGATTACCTCGCGAAACGCTTCAAAGGTTGGAAATCCGAGAATCGCGGATTCTACGAAGAGAAGAAACGTCAGGATCAACCTGTAATCGATGCCATCAGCGGTCTAGGTAAAGAAATTAAAAGTGTCACGGAACAAAATAAAAATTTGATCAACGAACTCGTACCGCTCGCAGCTAAAAGTTATGCCGTACCCACGCCTATTTCGAGCATTCCTTCGACGCCGTTCGAACTGAAGGATGCACCGGCACGACGTCGAGCCATAGGCAGCACGTCTTCGGATAAAATCGAGTTGGGGCCTTTGGCTCGAGACTACCTGAGTACGGGGAAATTCGACAAGGATGAAGTGTTCGGATTGTATCCTAGCATGGAAACCAACGAAGGCGGTGGTGTGGTGTGGAAGATTGGGAAATCGAAGGTGACCTTCGAAGGCAACGACATTAAAGTCAATTTAGGCGACAAGGATAGTTGGACCAGGTATCCCGGTACGGTGGGACTGTGGGAACTCGTCGCCAAAAAGCAGCCGAAAGATTACACCGACGAAGATTACCAAAGTTACAAGGAAATTCTGATCATGACGGATGCCTTGTACCAGAACAACGACGTCTCGCAGAATAGGGTGAAATCGAGCAGCGGCGAGAAGTACAGGAATCTCATCAAACCGATTTGGAACCAGGTCAAAACAGGCAGCGGCGTCAAACGCTACAACACGTTACCCAAAGAATTCGTTTGGGTGGACGACGTTAGGAAGCTCGTGGACCGATTGTTGGTGATAGCCGGCGAAGAGAATGCAGGCAATCGTAATTTCTACAACGAGAAGGTTGGCATCGTGGACATGATCAGCACGAAACTTTCCAACTTCATCGTGAACGACGACAAGGGCATAGGTTACCTGATCAAAATCATCAACACGCTGCCTCCGAAATTTTGGAACGTGGCCGAAGGAAAGGGACTCGTGAACGACATCATCAACAAGTTACCTTTCGAGATGCATCTACCTGGCTACCAGTACTGCGGACCGGGTACCAAACTCGAGAAAAGATTGGAGAGAGGAGACAAGGGTGTGAATCCGTTGGACGCCGCATGCAAAGATCACGACATCGCCTACAACACCACGCAGACGGATCTGGACGCACGTCACGAAGCAGACAAAAAATTGGAACATGCAGCTTTCGAAAGGTTCGTGAGCAGAGACGCATCGCTGGGTGAACGGGTCGCCGCACTGGGTACCACCATCGCCATGAACACAAAACAAAAATTGGGGTGGGGTATATAAATAACATACAGTAAAAAAAAAAACATGGCTTGCATAACTGATTTGCCGCACGAACTACTATCTAAAATATTCAAAAAGGTAGTTAACGGAGATGTTAATAAACTTGTGATCATAGCTAAAACGACGCCGGCATTTCACATGGGATGCGAAATAGTTCTCAAGGACCATCTTCGGGAGATCAGCGGCCTGAGGTGCGGTGATCTCAACATTCTGCTTTTGGCTGCAGGGGAAAAATTAAACGATAGGTTAGATGAATTGCACGAGGCAAGGCAGGGAAGAAGACGGTACACAGTAGATTGGCGCAAGTCTAAGCAGGAGACGGAAGATATCATTACGCACATCATCGCGTTTTCCGAAGCACGGACTTTCTTCCTCTGTTAAAAAAATAATAATATATATACGTGTCAAAAAAAACTTGATATATAAATAACACACATCGTGAAAAAAAATAATCTTCGGTATATATAAATAACACACATCGTGAAAAAAACAATTAAATTTCTCTCTAACACACTGAAATTTTTTTTGATATGACGACTGAAAAAATGAGTGATCTCCAAGCATTAAAACAAATGCTAAATTTGTCAGTCGAGTATGTAAAAATTCGGGAATTGGAAGTCGACAAACCTTACACGATAACTTCCGGTTCAATCGTTTCTACCCAGTATGGTCCCAAGGTACGCCTGTTGCTCAACGCACAATACAGTCTATTTTTACCAGATCGATACGCTAACATGTTATCCGACGAGAAGCTATCTATTTTAATCGAAAACAAAACTCGAATCGTGTACAAGGGGACAAAGGGACTTTTTGGCAAGAAAACGAAGCACGTAATAGAATTTGTGTAACGACTGCGAGGCCTTGAAAAAAAATCCCAGAACATTTATATATAAATAACATACCGTAAAAAAACTACACAAGAAAAAATCTCAGAATATATATATAAATAACATACCGTGAAAATAACACATAGAGCATCAACATGAAGCCCAAGGGTGTCGTGTACCAGATACCATACTCCAATCTAAAAAATCTAAGTGCCCTCGATGGGTTACTCACCAAGAAACAACGCGAGAAGAAACGTTCTTGCTTGTCGAAAGGACACGGAATGAAATTGCTGCTCAGCACACCTCAATTGAGACGCTTGCAGCGTTCGCGGAAACAGCAAAAAATCGGAGGTTTCATATTCAGCATCCCGGCCATCCTAGCAGCATTGGGGGCCGTTGGAAGTTTGGCCGGCGGAAGTGCCGCCATCGCGAAAACCGTCATCGACTCGAAGAAGAACAAGGCCGAGTTGGAAGAACAGAAACGTCACAACCTGGCCATGGAGAAGAAAGGGGGGAAGGGCGTGATGAAGAAGTTTAAAAAAAAGAAACAACAGCACTCACCAACCGAGACATTGAATCTCTGATCGGACCGTTACAAATCAAACACTTCAGAGGAGTTTTCATGTCCGACTCGTTACCTTCAAGCGTTAAAAGAAGAGAATGCGGAGTAGTCAACTTGGACGGTCAAGAAAATCCAGGCACGCATTGGATATGTTACCACAAAAATTATGATAAAGCATTCGTTTTCGATTCTTTCGGAGGTGTTCCACCTACAAATTTAATTCATTATCTGAAAACGAACAAAACCTCTATATACTACAACGACGAACGCATTCAAAATTTCGGAGACGTGAACTGCGGTCATCTCTGCCTCTCCGTGCTCGCGTTTCTCTCTAAAATAAATAACCCTACGATCGAGGATTTCCAGAAAGCATTGTGGAACCTCAAACAGCATCACTAGGATGGGCGTGTTCCATCTCACGAGCGAATCTTCAATCTTGAAACTCACGCTGCACGACGACATCGTCTATCCTAAATCCGTGGCTCTGCGTGCATTCTACAGCATGTACCTCATACCTAACGTCACGCAGCACAACAGCAAAATTAGCGTCGGAAGCGAACACATCGTCGTCACGCCAGGACAATACAATCTTTCCACTTTGCAAGCTCAATTACCCAAAGGCACATACCTTTCTCAAAATTCGGTCACGCACAGAGTGGAAATCCTATCCGCGACGGAGACCGTGGACCTGGGCACCATGGGAGAACTTTTAGGTTTCGAGAACAACCACCCAAAGCTCGAAGCTGGCATCAAGCACGTAGCAACCAACATTCCTAAATTCTTGGCCATAGAGACTCTGAACGTACACTGCAACGTGGCGGAACGCATGATCACGAAATCTTCGGACGGATTATTAGGAAGTCACAAGCAGACGGGAATCATAGCCACTTTCAAACCAAGTTCCGAGTTCATGGAACCGATCATCTACACGCCCTCTTCGCCGATCTATTTTCCAGTATGTCGCAACCGCATAGACGACATAGAGTTGGTGGTGACGAACGAGAAAGGAGACGTGGTGGATTTCGCAGGTGCCACTACGACGGCCATCGTGGAGATCAACGTATAATAAATAACCATACATGTAAAATGGAGCAAATCGAAAGTTACGAATTGCAGTCTTTCCCTCCCAACCGTCGCACGTTCGCCAATCTGAACGAAGCGAACAGGGAGATCGAATACGACGTGGACGTAGGCGACGGGTTCATTCATCCTCACAGAGCGGACCTTTATCTTCAATTCGACGTGGTGAAGAAGGAAAGCGGAGACGCGTTTCCTGCAGCAGCAAACTTGATACTCGTGGACAACTTCGTGCCTCACCTGTTCTCGCAGGTGGAGGTGAGGAAACACAACACCGTCATCGACAGAATAGATTATCCAGGCATCACGTCGACGGCAGTGGGAACGTTGAAATTATCCAAAACGGACGCAGCGTACTACCAGGCCGGGGGATTCGAAGCCGGGACCAAAATATCGACGAGAAGTCACACGGTGCTCTTTCCCATACGTCTGCTGCCTGGTTTCTTCTCGGACTACAAGGAGATCATGTGGAAGGGAGGACTGAGGATCACGTTTCGAAGAGCGGCCAACGACAACGACGCACTAATGCGATACGCTACTTTGGGTCCGGACGGCACCACGCCGATAGCCAACACTTTACCCGAAGCAGCGAAATGCGTCATCCGGAGCATGGAATTGAGAATGCCGGTGGTGGAATACGAAACGAACTACGCCCTCAAGTACAAAGCGGAGATCTTGAAAAGTCCGCAGGTGCCGATTCACTTTCACGGTTACCAGTGCGTGCAGAAGATGGCGTCGGGAAGTCACATGGAATTCGACGTGACGACACAGTTCAACAACATACAGTTCGACATGCCAGATTTCGTCGTAGTGCTTTTTCAGACCGGACGCGATAACGATCAGGAAAAAGATTCCAGCAAGTTCGACGACTGCAAGATCAAGAACGTTTATCTGAAGAACGGTAGGAACGAAGTGTTCCCGCGCGAGAATTACAACCTCGACATGACCAAAGACGATTACCTCAAACTTTACGAAGCTTACACGGCTTACAAACGCGTGACCGAAGGAAGCGTGGACATGTACTACGCGCCCAGCGAATTCAAAGCACGGAGACCCATGACCGTCATCAACACCACGAAAAGAAAGCAAGTGGTGGTCAACGATCGTACCAACATCAAGATTGTATGCGAGTTCCACGATGCCTTGCCTGCAGATACTCTGTGCAGTGTCATTCTTATTGCAGAGAAAACATTTGTGTATGACGTCAAGAATGAAAGAGTGACTGAACAGTTTTAAATAAATAAAAAAAAAATAGCACACAATAAGAAATGTGGAATTTTATATATATAAGTACAAATTGCAATTAGCAGTTTCCAGAAGTTTAATTTTGCTGTGCCATGCATGCATGTAATCGAGGAAGTGGAAGTAAATTAAAATTGTTTTTTTTTTTTTCGTATTGTCTATTACTTTTTGTTGCACTCTGGGCAGGCCTTACTAGTTTGGAGGCGATAGTGGCCCCACGGAAGTGTATGGACCCCACATTCAAGAATACACCTCTTGTCGTCGTGTGCATCCAGAGCAACTTTCCTGACAATATTAGTTGTAAGCACATGATCGACGCTTTGGATACGATGCTCTTTTTGTAGAATGGGCGATTTTGTTCTGAGGCACTCGAGGTAATCCTCAAACTTGAGGTGCTCCCGAACCACTTGCCTGCTTACACCCTTTGCCTTTTTTGTTACAGAACCCTCAGCCCGGATCGCATAGGCTTTGGCACGAAGTCCAGCAAACTCCACAATCACATCCCCGTCTTTCTCGTCCTTGAGTTTGCCGGGTATTTTTTTGTTCCGGGGCAGAATTCCATACCGGTTTAGCTGGGGATAGCCCGATGTGTCGAAGAGCTTGACAAGAGCTGGAACTTTGGCTATATCACCATACGCATCGGCCGTGCGAACATGGTACACCAAGCTGTCTGTGTCTGTGTAGAGGAGCGAGATATTGCGGTTGTAGTGTGCACGTAGTATGCCGTAATATGTCTCGAACATGCACAACTTGCTCAGATCCAAAACTGCAGCTCCCACATAGATGGGCTTGTTGAGTAGCACCTTGCCCCGGTTCATGTGAATCAGAGACATCTGTTCGTTGTAAATTGTTCGAGACCTGAACAGCGGGCTTGCAACAAGTCGACGACACTGTGTTTTCTTCGTCACCAACCTCACATCAACGCGATTTCGCACATTCTCCATGGTTTTCCCAAATACCGCATTGTTCATTAATTTGAAAAAATCGCGATCAAGTTCCGAAGTGGCAGCAGTGCGATGTTTGGTGTTCAGTTCGATGTACGGCTTCAACCATGGAGACTGCCTGAACAAGAGCACGTCGTAAACTGCTTTGACCGAGACCCCTTGCTGCATTAACCACTGGAGGTTCCGGTAGTGTAGCACATAACGCTTTTTGGGCTCCAAGTCCATGACGAGCTTCGGTTGATCCGAGCCAGGTGGACACTTGACTTCCGGAGCAGGCGAGAGGTCACAGAATGTATCCTGCAGCTTCTCGGGGAAGTCAAGGTCCACCTCGGCAAAAAACCCAAACTCGTCGCACTCTTTTTCGATGTCGTGGTATAAAGGATCAACCCACTCAAACTGTCCTGTTGGGAGTGGCTGCATCATGGAGTGCCCGTAAAGATTATTCACGTCAGTGTACATGATGTAGCTTGATGGTTGGGAGGGGTCGTAACCAGTGGCCATGTGGTGATTGTTGGCGTGTGCGAAGCGTTGCGACACTTGGACCATGCCGCCCCGGATAGCTCTCTCGATGAAAAGCATGATATCATTATTGGAGATAAGTGAAAGTTTAATTTTAGTCAGCAGGAGCATGGCCGACCATGCGAGTCCAGGAAGGCTGTAAAAATATACAGGGTCCAGGTTGTAAATTTTTATCGCAGTCGCCCGAAACGCCTGGAACACATCGGCAAGAAGCGTCACATCAAGCTTCAGGTATGCATCGTGGTAATTACCAAAAGTTCGGCAACCCAACTTGACCCACATAGACTGAGCATGCTTGTACTCCTCGTCGGTAATACCTGAACCTCTCAGCTGGCTGTAGAACTTATCCTGGGGAGGCAGCAACTCTTCTTCGAACTTGGAAGGGTCTGTGACGTATTCGTAGGGGTAGACGAACCCTTTACGTCTGATGAGTGCGACATCTAAGTTCGGGAAACTTGATGTGGTAATGGCTAGTTGGTCGTCTCTGAGCTTCCCAGCAAGAGCATCGAGGCTTGCCTGGAGGAACCTCAGAGAGTCGAGGAACCGAAGCTCGATGCTGCTGCTTGAGTCGGGGATCGGCACCCACTTGCTGATGCTAATATAACGCTCCTCGTTTTGTGCCAGGACATTGATTCTCGTATTGTCGTACCCTAGATGTGTGACCAAGTGATGGAAATCATATCCCGAGCCATTGTGAAAAAAGACCGGTATGAAGCGCGGGTCCCTGGCTCTCAAGTTACATCTGTTGCACCACGGGCCAATGTAGCTTCCGGCCCCATAATGGTCATGGTGGTGGACCTTTTTGTTATCGTCAGTGAAGACCGAGTTGCAAACAGGACAATTTAGAGCTATTTCGTGCTGATGCTTGTCTTCCGGAGACAGAGGCAGCATGGGCTTGGGGGCCAACAGCACCTTCCCTATCTTGATGCCTTCCTGTTGCATTCTCACCAGGAAGTGTTTGACCGGGTCGGGGCCGCGATACACATAGGGCTCGGAGGCAATATGTTGGTCTCGCCACACCACAACATAGGAGTAACTCGAGGCCTCGTGGATTTGGAAAGGAATGGTAGAGGATGTTTCGGGGTTGGGCTCGCAGTTAGACAGAGGTTGAAGAAAGGCCTCGAAGTCTGCTACAATATAGGCAGGATGCTTCACCATAGCACTGTGCATGCGAAAGCACTCTACTGCACCAGGTTTGGGTTGGATAGTTCGTGCAGGCTTGTTGGTACCACAGTAGAACATGTGGCGAGCTAGCTTCTCAGCAGCAATGTTGGGTCCTCGAGAGTGTTTGAATTTATAATGGTTTTGGTTGTCGAAAGTGGACAGGCACCTGCGACACACCACGATGCGACCATTATGTCTATTTTTCTGATTTGAAACAAGCCGAGAGAGGGAACGGATAAGGGTGTAATGGTGATGGGTTTCGTCCTTGATGAGCAGGAGGTTGATTTCTCGTACCTCGTTGTTGTTGCTCACGTTGCTCACCCGGATGGGGTGGACCTCATGTTTGTTCTCGGTGAGACCGTAAACATTGATGGCTAATTGCAGGCCCAACAAGTCACGAGCACGAACCTCAAAGTTGCGAATATGCGAGACTTCTACAGGGTAGGCAATCCCGGCCATTGCATCCTCCAGTTCCGACTCATACTGCTTGTAGTGTGAAACATAGCGTGGACTGTTTTCCCTAGGTATAGGGTGCAATGCTGCCAGCACCAACCAGAGGAAGCATTTGGTGTCTTTGTTCTGAATATTGAGAACAGCTTTCCTTGCTTCAACCTCGGGTGGCAGGGCAATATAGCTAGACCCTGCCAGTGGCAGGGACTTGCTAAGTTTCAGACGAAGTTCGTGGGGGTCGCCACACAGCGAACCGCCCGAGCCTTCAGCCTGATGCTCCTCGTGCTTTGCCACAAGCTCCTCGACAAACTTGTCGTAGATGCTGTCGAGGTCAGTGACATCTGCCTGATCCAGTGTTTTTGCTTTTGTCGCATGGAAGAATTTATATATTTCATCAGACGGTTTCTTATACTTGCAGCATAGCACAGCATAGAATTTAGTGGAGTATGTAGCCAATGCATCGTTGAGGATGGATATTATCTTAGCTCGCTCGCTCTCCAGAAAACTACGCACATCGCAGAAGCTGTCTGATGTTATGTTAAAGTCTTCTAATAAATGCTCAAACGCAAATCGGTCTGCTTTCTTCGCCAGCTTGACGCGTTTGGCAGGTGGCGATGCATCGAGGGAGGTTACTTCTACCTTTCGCTTGGAAGGTTGCGGTAGAGATGTTCCAGTGCTCTTGCAAGTAAGCTGGTGTCGCTTGAAGTTGGCAATAGTAATATTTATTCCACACTTAGAGCACAGTTTGGTCGCACATATTCGCTTTCCCGGCACACAAATACGACAGTGCCTTTGAAAATTTTTACTTGACACAGCAATTTGGCACGTAGGGCAATTTTTTTCAGAACGCATAATGCAGAGATTTTTTGGGGGTATGTTATTTAATATCCAATGCTGTGCAATGCAAAATATAATTGTTCACTTTTTTTTAACTATTTTCTATGACCTTATTTGGGTTTTTTTTTTCGTCAAATTATATGCTTCTAGTCTCCTATACAATACAATATACGTACAATATTGTCAACAGTATCATATTTGAGCAGGTCGCTTGTCACCTAAACACTACAGCTCACAGGTTGGTAAAATCTGACATGAAAGCAGATAATACGCTTAAGTCTTATTTATATGTAATTTTCACGGGCGTACAATATTGTCAACAGTATCATATTTGAGCAGGTCGCTTGTCACCTAAACACTACAGCTCACAGGTTGGTAAAATCTGACATGAAAGCAGATAATACGCTTAAGTCTTATTTATATGTAATTTTCACGGGCGTACAATATTGTCAACAGTATCATATTTGAGCAAGTCGCTTGTCACCTAAACACTACAGCTCACAGGTTGGTAAAATCTGACATGAAAGCAGATAATACGCTTAAGTCTTATTTATATGTAATTTTCACGGGCGTACAATATTGTCAACAGTATCATATTTGAGCAGGTCGCTTGTCACCTAAACACTACAGCTCACAGGTTGGTAAAATCTGACATGAAAGCAGATAATACGCTTAAGTCTTATTTATATGTAATTTTCACGGGCGTACAATATTGTCAACAGTATCATATTTGAGCAGGTCGCTTGTCACCTAAACACTACAGTTTATAGGTTGGCAAAATCTGACATGAAAGCAGATAATACGCTTAAGTCTTATTTATATATAATTTTCACGGACGTACAATATTGTCAACAGTATCATATTTGAGCAGGTTGTTTGTCACCTAAACACTACAGCTCACAGGTTGGCAAAACCTGACATGAAAGCAGATAATACGCTTAAGTCTTATTTATATATAATTTTCACGGACGTACAATATTGTTAAGAGCGTCAGTTTCCGTAGATCTCTCTTTTTCCATCTTCCCTCTATACAGTGAAGCTGTAGAAGACACAATTAGCTAACCTAGCATACAACATACTTTCCTAATTAATATGGATATTGTCACACATTCCTCTTATTTTATACTGTTGTAAATGGAAGAGATTATGTACGGTAAATGTTTTGTACATTATAGGGAAAAAATGCAAAATATCCCCCAACTTTAATTCGATCCACCTCTGAATCGAATTTTTTACATATTTTCACGCCGCCATATGCTGTTCTATTTTGCTTCTTTTACTTGCCTTGCTTAATTAACTCTCGCTAATTAGCATTTTTTTGGAAGAAGTCAAATAGAACAACATATGGCGGTATGAGAAATATGCAAATTAAAGGATATTTTAGTAATATAAGGGCCCTAGCAATTAGCTTCGTCGACTAAGAGTACTCTTTTAAACATCTTCAGCTAGATCGTATTACTACGCAAGGACGTTTAAAATTTTTGGGTGTTGAAAAAGTTTGACTTACTTTTTATTTCTATTGTTTGCTAATAGATGGCGCTAATAATACCCCCTCCCCTCCCTCTCCCTCCTCCTCCTCTGCTGTATGACAAATAGCACAAACATAAAAATCAAAATTTTGGAGAGCAAAACATAAAATTTGCATGCATCTGATGTCGAACTAGGAACTTTTATCTTTCGGGGAGTCAATGTTATTTTTTTACTCAGTCGTCATATAACATGAACACACGTAAATATTCACATGTGCTTTTATTATTTTGTGTTCGGTAAGTACAAGTATATTCTTACATAAATTATTGTTTAATTTAATAAATTGTAAACTCGGAGCCTGCTGTACTAACATTCCTTCTGTCTATTGAAAGCGAATGTTGCGTGCATGCGGAAATAACACAGGAAAAAAAAAAAAGCGGATGGAAGCAATTTAAAATCAGTGGAGCAAGGTTAGTATTACGAGAGCGTAAAAACATGTGCTTTCATTCAACTTCGAAAAATAAGAATAAATGTGTGCATACAGAACACATATGCTTTCTTTTCACAGTTGTAAAATCATATAAATTGTACATGAAGTAAGTTACGGGAAGGCTCTCTCTTTTATGTCTGTGTATATGTTGTACAATTAGGTACAAGTATTGTACAATTAGGTACAAATTGTTGTACAATTATTTTCCCCAGTTGTCCAGTTGGAGTTGGGGGTATAACACTGGTACTATTTGTAATCACAGTGCTTACTCATGTATTTTGTTTAATATTTTATTTCAAATTCACTGTCAGAAACTAGTGTTGCCAGTTCCTGGATGTAGGTTTACCTACTCTGTTGGTTGTCACTGTCAAGCTTCCAGTATTCGTACAGCATAAAAAGCCATAACCCCCCCTCTCAAAATATATACATTGTATACGCCAAGATGCTCAATAGTCTAGCAACACATCATGAAAAAACATGCCAAGAGAACCCAGTGGGTTAGGTTAGGTTATGTGTTAGGTTAGGTTAGGTTAGGTTATGTGTTAGGTTAGGTTAGGTTAGGTTATGTGTTAGGTTAGGTTAGGTGAATTTAGGAATGTTGGTTGCTACGTGCTTGATGCCAGCTTCGAGTTTTGGGTGGTTGTTCTCGAAACCTAAAAGTTCTCCCATGGTGCCCAGGTTCACGGTCTCCGTCGCGGATAGGATATATATTGTATACGCCAAGATGCTCAATAGCCTAGCAACACATCATGAAAAAACATGCCAAGAGAACCCAGTGGGTTTATAAGTCAGTGCTGCCAACTCCTATTTGTAGGTTAGCTTAACCTGTGAAAAATCATATAGTGGAATTTTTGTAGAGTGGGTAGGCAACACCGACGAGCCTCAAATGATAATTCAAGACTCGTCGGTGTTGCCAATTTCTATTTGTAGGTTAGCTTAGCCAGTAAAAGATCATATAGTGGAATTTTCTTCGGATGGGTTGGCAAAACCCAAGCCTCAAAAAAAAAACATCCAATAGAGTTGCCAAATATAAAAAAAGGACAATAGACCCCCTCATAAAAGGCTACAGTAAAAACCCACAGTGTTGCCAACACTAGCCCCCCAACAGTATTGCCAGACATAAAAAATACATGGACCCCTCAGGCCCTTTAATGAAAATTTACAGTGAAAAAAACCCAGTAGGTTTAACAACACTGTCAAAAAATCTACGGTAGTGTTGCCAGATGTAAACAGAGGGCAATAGACCCCCCTCATAAAAGGCTACAGTGCCCCCCACAGTGTTGCCAACTCTGCCCTCAAAATATACATCATAAAAGGCTACGACGAGCCTCACATGATGATTCGAGCCCCAATAGAGGTTTTAGAACTCTCCAATTGTCTCTACTGGCGTAGTGTTGGCAACACTGCGAGAAAAAGGTTGCCAGCTCCATGCTTTAGGTTAGGTTACCCCAAAAACCTTGGTGATTTTTTCGGGTAAGGAGTTGGCAACACTGCGAGCCTCAAATGATGATTCGAGCATCAATTGATTATTCAGAACTCTCTATTTGTCTCTACTCCGGACATTTCGGATAATCGGAATGTCGGATATCCAAATAGAAAAATATCCGATGTCTGGATAATATCTGTATTTTTCCATCCCTAATTCTTACACTTGCACTGTACTATGTAGGCTAAGCAATATATGATACTGTGAACAGGACAAGAAGAAAACTGATCCAGTTCCCATTAGCCTATGAGTATAAAGTGCACTTAAACTTCATAAGAAAAAATATTCTGTTAATTCAAAAATATTTGGAAAGAAATTTGCCGTTGTTATGGAAACATTACAACTAGGGAGCGGAAGTTGATGAAATGTCATCTTTTTTCGATCTCGGACACGATGCCCATTAAATATACACACTATTACAGTTCGTCTAGAACCCAAAAAAGGTAATTTCAAAGTGCATTTTTTTTTTTTTGCATTTTTTAGGTTTTAGGTCATTTTCTCCGATTTTCGGCATTTTCACGTCATTTTTCGCAATATTCGTTGTATTGTTTCGTCATATTTTGTCACTTATTTCATTGTTAATATTCTTGAGTCTTTTCACCAAGGTGAACATAGGCCTATATATATCTCACAGGATTGCAATTTACGAGCAAAAGAAATGCTGAACTGGTGAGTCTTTGTTGTGTCGGGGGAAAGCACCAGGTGCCCGTCTGGGGCAAACTCACATCTAATCAGATAAGGGGAGGCTGGAATACCCTGGCCAGAACCTGTTTCCATTGGAAATCCTCGTTTCATATGTGCATGTGGATCATTTGGTGCCTTTTTTTTAAAAGCAAGATTGCATTTTGTTTAATTTCTTTTTCATTTCAATTTTTAATCTGAAACTAACAAATTTGTCATTTTTTGCATTTTTACGTCATTTTCCCCATTTTTTAGGACATTCTATACGTCATATACCTATATATTTTTACGTCATCTTCCGCTCCCTAATTACAACACACCCTAAAATTCCTATAATTTATGTTCCTTTCGCGCAGACAAGCCAAGTGAAGATTAAAATTGGTAAACGCTGTAAGTGCCACAATAATTCAAACACCGTTTTCCACTTTAAACTGTGCAATGTGCCATGCTTTATAATGTGGTAAACGTGAAATCTGGCTGGTAGCCCTCTAAGTAGTTCAAAGGGAGTGTAAAGAGGCCACTAGTGTGAACGTTCTTACGGGCTGATGTGCTGAACGATGCGATTTCCCAACACTTTCGCTTTTGGCACTTACAACGTTTACCACTTATACTCCTCAAGTATTTGTTAAATTTAAAAGAAGTAGTGGACGTTGTCGTCTTTTAGTCAGTGGCTCCCTGGTTCGATCACCAATGGAGGCGCTGGTTGGGGTCCCACTTTATATCTCCAGTCCCGATCAGTCTATCTGAGCTTGGAAGTGGACTTCAACTTTTGACTAAGCCCCGCGACAGGTTAACTTTGCAGCAGATGTTATGTATTAATCCGCGCGAGAACGGAGCTCAGAATCTTCCGTGCCAGTCTTGCGTCAACCGCCGAGCTATTCACATCACAGACAGTGAGAAAATCCACAGTATTGCAGCGGAACTATATTCAGCGCGCACGTTTGGGTCTATATATGTGAAAAGTTGCTGCAAACTTAACCTGTCGCAGGGCTTAGAAGCCTAACACTCCTCCCAAATGTATGCTTCTTGGCTTAACAACAACGAAAAGGTCCAAACTTATTCCCAAACCATCTGTCGTTGCGGTTACCCGCGGCTGGCACACTGGTCGAGAACTCCCAAGTGGTCAGAAGAGATCAGCAATAACTCAGATGCAGCCTTGGAGTTTACATTATGGCTTTTGCAACTGTAGGGACGCCGGGTGCAACAGTGCAACATTTTAAACAATCGTAAATCGAACCTACAGAGTATTACAAAAGCGTTAGTGCAAGATAGTGGGCAGGGAAACTGGCGATTCAAGTGAAGGATAATTATGCACGGGACGTGTTTACTTCGCAAAAAGTAGCTTGGTGCACGTACGATGGATGTTCAAGAATTAAGTACCTTCACTCCTCTCTTCGGCGCGCAAGTTCGCGTATCTGCACTTGCCCCCAGTGATAAGGTGGATCAGGTATCATCGTGCACACTTTATAGTCTTCCTCTTTTTTCGTCGAACTTCTGTGTAGCAGCTTCTCCTCTTTTATCGCAGTTGAGTTGCTAAATTTTTAGTGGATGCTTTCCCACCCTTTAGTGTTAATTGTCGTCTTTCCCTAGTGAATGTATTCCTCTCCTTTTAGTGCCTGTTTCCGTTTGTTTTTTTTATTTTCGTTTTTTCCCTCTGCTAGTTTCCCTCATTTTTATGGTTTATTTTGTCCCCGTTTATCTCTCTCCTTGTTTCCCACTCCTTCTAGTGCCTGCTCCCCCCTTTTAGTGCATTTTCCCCCTCTTCCAGTGCCTGTTTCCCCTCTTTCTTAGTGCTTCTAGGCTTGTCTGATCATCTTTCCCCTCTTTCTTAGTGCTTGTGGGCTTTCCTGATCCTCTTTCCCCTCTTTCTTAGTGCTTGTGGGCTTTCCTGATCCTCTTTCCCCTCTTTCTTAGTGCTTGTGGGCTTTCCTGATCCTCTTGCCCCTCTTTCTTAGTGCTTGTGGGCTTTCCTGATCCTGTTTCACCTCTTTCCTAGTGCTTGTGGGCTTTCCTGATCCTGTTTCACCTCTTTCCTAGTGCTTGTGGGCTTTCCTGATCCTCTTTCCCCTCTTTCTTAGTGCTTGTGGGCTTTCCTGATCCTCTTTCTTAGTGCTTGTGGGCTTTCCTGATCCTCTTTCTTAGTGCTCTTGGGCTTTCCTGATCCTCTTTCTTAGTGCTTGTGGGCTTTCCTGATCCTCTTTCTTAGTGCTTGTGGGCTTTCCTGATCCTCTTTCTTAGTGCTCTTGGGCTTTCCTGATCCTCTTTCTTAGTGCTCTTGGGCTTTCCTGATCCTCTTTCCCCTCTTTCTTAGTGCTCTTGGGCTTTCCTGATTCTGTTTCACCTCTTTCTTAGTGCTTGTGGGCTTTCCTGATTGCGTAGTAGTAACGTCGTCGCTTTGTAACCAACCGTTCCTGGGTTCGATATCCGGTTCTGAAATCCCACTTTAAACTGTAGGTCCAGTCCCTATTAGCATATCTGTTCATAAAGTAGACTTGAAGAAACAATTAAATTCAAACAAAAAAAAAGTTTAAAGGATTCCGGAGGACATCAGAGCACAGAGCGTGGTTCATTTCTGTAGCTTTTGGGCTCTGTGCTCTCCAAGCACAGGGATTGCGTTCTAATCAATTAACGTAACAAAAAGAGATCTCGCAAATGAATTCTGAATTAGCACCACTTATCATCCTCTTCGTCTTTTGTACCATGTTGCTATCTGCGGACGTAGATTTCTTTTGTTTTCGCCGAGGACAATGAGAAAAAAAGGGAGGTGTGCGGAAAGGAGCTGTCAGGAAGGATTTCGATTCCCGGCGCAAAAGGATTTAACCGGACCCCTCCTTTTCGAAAATTAACTGACTGAAAGGCAGGCAAGCCCTGGGTTCTCTCTCTCTCTCTCTCTCTCTCTCTCTCTCTCTCTCTCTCTCTCTCTCTCTCTCTCTCTCGCGCTCTCACTTGAGCAGAAAATTGCTTTGTAAAGCCTTCTTAGCAGTAGACCAGACCGGGATCGGAATGATTGAGCATCGCTTAAGCTGGAAGCAGAGTCAGTTCGGATCTCCCTGTGGCCGTGGACATCTCCTTTTTGCCCCCGCTCCCCCTCTTAGTTTCGTCCAATTACCGGCGCGGGATCGAACTGCATCAAGGATCCGTTAGCGGCACCTTTCGCCGCACTGCGTTGCCGCCTTTTAATCAGTGTTACTGCTCGAGATCTCATGATAGGATGAGGCTGTGCCGCGGGTTTATGTATGGAGAAGGACATCCAGCAGAAATAAGTACGTCAGTGTTGCCATCTGCAGTACTGTTTCATCTCGATTTTTCGAAATTGTATACTCTTATCCCGTGCACTCGCGTTTCCCTCCTCCACTCAATCCCGCTCCCTCGCACGTGGTCATTGGTCGAGCCCTCTCGAGTCAGCGCAGAGACATGCTCTCGCTTCAGAGATTGCCGGGACAGAGTATAAGTTTTCGTTGATTTTGAATCATGGGACCTAACTGGAAGGATAGGGGCAGAATCGAACATCCCACAAAAATAGTATCCAGGACTATTTTGTTTAACTTAAATTTGCGAAATCATAAACCTTCCTCATTACATTTCTTCTCACGTCCGAGGAGATTAACAAAGTACCATTAACTTGTAAATTTTAATAAGGCTGGGAATTTTCAGGGCCAAGTGTCTCCCTTGCTCCCCCCCCCCCCCAAGTTACGCCTATGTTTGAAATGGTTGATGCCACGCTTTAAGTATCTGATTATATCTCGAATGACTGATCTGTGAAGCGGGTCTGTATTAACGTTGTATAAACCACACCTCTTATTAAATTATTCAGGCCACCAAATTTTACGTCTGTATCTGTAACAGTTTCTGAGATAATGCTTATTAATATTTATAGCTAGGTTCGACCATTACGTAGGATCTTCTTTTATCAGCATTCCAAACTAGCACGCACCTACTGGCAACACTGAACTCAGGCAGAAAGTATACAAAATTCCAAGCCTGTATATACATTTTTTAAAAGTGCCGCCACTTGCTCGCATAGTTAACACCACCTAGTGGTTGATATTCAAAGTTTTCGACATGGAATCTTCTCGTTAAGAGTAGTATTTAAACTGTCTCGGCCTGTTCTCTACTTTACAGGCATTTGTCTCGAGCCTTCAAAGGCCTTCTCTCCTTCAGGGATGCCCACAAAGTTCTGATAGCGATTATCCGCTATCTGTTTCGGGTGCAACGGATAATTCAGATATCCGGATAGATTATGAAGTATTTATGGAAGATCCGTACAGTGAAATAAAAAAATGGCGAATAGAAGAATATGTGTGTAGCCCCTTAAAGCGGATAAATGATAACACTGCCCGGTTAATGCGCATATTTGAATATCCTGACGTTTCGGATAATCCGAATATTCAGATATCCGATGTCCGGTTATTTGAATGCAGATAGAAAATTATCTGGATGGAATATTATCCGGATATTTGAAATCTGGATGGAATATTATCCGGATATTTGAAATCTGGATGTAATATTATCCGGATATTTAAAATCTGGATGGAAAATTATCCGGATATTTGAAATCTGGATGGAAAAATTATCCGGATATTTGAAATCTGGATGGAAAAATTATCCGGATATTTGAAATCTGGATGGAAAAATTATCCGGATATTTGAAATCTGGATGGAAAAATTATCCGGATATTTTAAATCTGGATGGAAAAATTATCCGATATCGGGATTGGGCCATCCTAGCTGCCGCTTCTTCTGGAGACCCGTCCATCCCTATCAACAACTGTAGCCACTGGGCTACCGTGGAGCTTGGTATTCTGCCTGAACGAGAATCAAGACCGCGCTAAACTTTCACGACAGATTACGTAAATTGAGGAGACGTTTCGTACAAAGGAAACCGAGAAAGACACCAATTCCCGAAATTAGTTCCGTGCGTATTCTTGTGAGGGAAATCCCCGTAAATTCAACTCCAAATAAAGCAATTCCAGTCTACACGCGCCGTCATGAGAAGCCGCTTCTTTCCCCGTTATTGGATGACTTTTATGTGTCGCTCGGAAGCAGCCGAAAGGAAGGATGGGGGGGGGGGCGTTTGCCCCTTCCTGCGTTTTACATCACTTGAATGTGTTCATCGTATTATCGTAGTTTCTCTCGACGTCCGCTCAGCAGTACGGTAGCTGAGCAGTGTTGCCTCAATCTCCCTTTCCAAGGGGTAAAATTTCCCCTTCACATAATATTTGTGCACCGCACGTAAGGCCCAGGACGTGATATGGACGAGGAATTGTTCCAGTCATTTCCCTGTTTCTGCAAGGCTCTGAGGCCCACCCAGCCTCGTATAAATAGGTACCTGGGGGGCTAAAACCGGTCGGGCGTGATGCTGATCACATCATCGCAACTATGGCCGAGATCAAGAATATGTAGAGCTCTACCTCCACATCATCCCATATGCCTTCATGCCACGTGTGCACACCCACAGGGGGTGCCTTTACTGTACCTTTATTGGTGGTGGTGGTAGTCAGTGGCGGCGATTGGGTTTCAAAACTGGGGGTCAAGGGGCCAAAACTGGGGGCAAAGACAGTATATTTCCCTTTGTATATAAGGTTTAGCATAGTGCGGGGGCAAAAGGGGCGAAAAGTAGGGGCAACTGCCCCCTCGCCCCCTCCTAATCGCCGCCACTGGTAGTAGTTGTATTTCCTTTCGTACTTGTTCAAACGAGTAAAAATTGTTAAATAAATTAATAACGTACATGTCAGACCCATCGCTTCCTGGCCAGATGTCCCAGGTTTGAATTCTGGTCAGGCGTCCATTAATATAGTTCATCCTCATCGTTGCTATCATTCGAGGATACAGAAAAGTGACGTACAATAAACAAAATTGGAATATAAATAGATAAGGCTCATACTCAAACAGGATGAATAAAAATCACGATTTTTATTTGATGATTTTTTAATTTAAATCGAGTTTTTTGAATTTATTAAAAAACACGCTTTGTAGCTGAATTGTAGCAATTTTTTTAATGATGATAACGCTACTTATGGTTTAACATGATTAGTATTTTGTTAATTTTTCTACACAAAATGTTTACTATACCTATAGAAGTTATTATATTTTAAATCAAGATAAATGTAATTGTGTTTACAGTTTACATATAACATTTTCTTTCGTATGAGCTCTACCCCGGTACATATATTTTGTTTCCTCTCTTAGAGCCTAATGAACACCATTAAATGATTACGAGATAAATGTACTTTCACCAAAATTTATTCTGATATCTACAAAATCCTTATGTACATTATTCCATAAATGATTTAAATCTGTAATTTAAAAAACATCACCTGATTTAAGTCGCGATTTAAATTAACCAGTTTTAAATCAGTCCACTTTGCACTCAAGAAGAAGGAGCAGCAAAAAATCTGTACTAATACTGTGTCTGCAATCGAATTTCCCTTTTCGCTTAAATTTCGGTTCAAATTTCCCTTGAAAGGGGAAACTTTCCCTCATGTGGCAACACTACACGGTAGCTCCGCCGCGGCTACGGTTACATCCGCTTTACCCATTTGCATTTCAATTTGCCTCGCGAGCTCTCTGGCGAATCGGGCTACCTTTGTCCCCCTTCCCCTTATCTCGACCGACCCTCCCTCTCAGCCCACCCGCCCACCCACTCGGTCGCCTTTCGTAACCCGACCCCGACGATACTCTCACCCTCGCGCGTGTGCAGTGAGCATTCCGACTTCCCCACGGTTTCTTTCTCCTGCTCGTCTCTCCAGAATTGCATCCAGAAGCAGAGTCGGCACGCAGTGTCTTTTACTGCTCTGTATCCTCCTTTTATCCCGAAAAGGAGCTTTCTTTCTTTCCCTCATGGTTTATCCACAATTTCGATCTGTGGTGGTGTAAAGGTAAATTTAGTGCCAAAATGATCATAAATTGGACCTTTTGTATTCAAAGTTTTCTTCAGAAGCAGAATTGCTACACAGTTTCTTTCCCTACTCCATCTTCGAAGCAGATTTGTTAACACTGTTTTTTTGTTTTTTTTCCTACTCTTGTCATTTCAATAGTTGTACAACAAGCAGAGTTGTCACACAAATTCTCTTCCAACTCTATCCTCGAAGCAGAGTTGCCACACAAATTCTCTTCCAACTCCATCCTCGAAGCAGAGTTGCCACACAAATTCTCTTCCAACTCCATCCTCGAAGCAGAGTTGCCACACAAATTCTCTTCCAGCTCCATCCTCGAAGCAGAGTTGCCACACAAATTCTCTTCCAACTTCATCCACGAAGCAGAGTTGCCACACAAATTATCTTCCAACTCCATCCTCGAAGCAGAGTTGCCACACAAATTCTCTTCCAGCTCCATCCTCGAAGCAGTGTTGCCACACAAATTCTCTTCCAGCTCCATCCTCGAAGCAGAGTTGCTACACAAATTCTCTTCCAGCTCCATCCTCGAAGCAGAGTTGCTACACAAATTCTCTTCCAGCTCCATCCACGAAGCAGAGTTGCCACACAAATTATCTTCCAACTCCATCCTCGAAGCAGAGTTGCCACACAAATTATCTTCCAACTCCATCCTCGAAGCAGAGTTGCCACACAAATTCTCTTCCAACTCCATCCTCGAAGTAGAGTTGGTTGTTCTGTTGTTGCTTCCCTACTCTGCCATGTCTATAATTTTATCCAGAAACATATTTGCTACACAGTTTCATTTCCTACTCTATCCTCTCAAGAGCTTTTCCTAGAAACTGAGTTCTTATGTAGTTTATTTATCTACCTTAGCCTTTGGTTTAATTTAGACGCAGAGTTGCTACACTGTTTCTTTCCTTGTCTCTCGTATCTATAGTATTTTGCAGAACCAGAGTTGCTATACAATTTCTTTTCCAATGCCCTCCTCAAAGCAGAGTTTCTTGTTATGCTGTTTCCTTTCTACTCTGCTGTGTCTATGAGTTTATCCACAGAGTTGCTACCCTCTCAAGAGCTTTACCTAGAAATAGTTACTACGTAGTTTCCTCTTCTACTTTAGCCTCTCTAGTAATATTTAGACGCAGAGTTTGCTACACAATGTTTTCTCCAACTACATCTTCGAAGCAGAGTTGCTACAGTTTCTTTTCAAACTCCATTCTCGAAGCAGAGTCGGTTGTTCTGTTGTTTCTTTCCTACTCTGTCGTGTCCATATTATTATCCAGAAGCACATCTGCTACACAGTTTCATTTCCAACTCTACCCTCTCAAGAATTTAACCTAAAAATGTGGTTGTTACATAGTTCCTTTCTACCTTACTTAGCCTTTCTAGTTTCATTCAGACGCAAAGTTGCTACAGTTTCCTCCCCAACTCTGTTCTCTATTGTGTTTTACCAAGAAGCAGTTTCTCCACACAATGTTTTTTAAACTCCATCCTTGAAGCAGAGGTGTTACACTGTTTCTTTCCTACTCAATCTAGAGCTTTATCCAGAAGCAGAGTTGCTTCAGTCTCCTTCGCTACTTTGTCCTTTATCGTGTTTCATCCACAAGCAGGGTTGCTGGACAGTTTCTTTTCCTACTACATCCTCTACAGTTTTATCTAGAAGCAGAGTTTCTGCATAATTTCCCTCCCAATTCTGTCCTTCATTGTGTTTTACCCAGAAGCAGAGTTCCTGCATAATGTTTTTCTTCTAACTCCATTCTCGAAACAGAGTTGTTACACGGTTTCTTGTTTTGTAGTTGACTGTAGTTTTACCCAGAAGCAGAGTGGCTACAGAGTTTCTTTTCCTGTTCCGTCCTCTAGAGTTCTATCCAGGAGCAGAGTTGTTACACGGTTTTATTTCCTACTCTGCCTTGTCTATATTTTTATCCAGAAGGAAAGTTACCATACAATAAGCAAGAAGGGAGACTGAGCTAAAATGACCATAAAATAAAACTTACAAATGCAACATATCTAACCATTGCGCTTGACGTTTTTATGTGACACGCGGCAAAAACCGGCACCTCGACCCCAGGGTACAATATACTTGAGGTTTCTAGAATGATAGTTGGCAAAGATATAATTCCTGGTTAACTTATTCGGACCATGTGTTCCTAAAAGGAACATTCCAGCTTAAAATCGCAGTCTAAGCCTGTTTTCGTCGATCCAACGCTTCACCCATTTCCCTTAAAACGCTACAAAGTTTTTTTAAGGGCAGCTTCAACATGCGTAACAATGCAGTTCTTCCATGTATGAGCCAGAAAATCCTTTGAGCAATTACGCTCCTTTGTAGTTCCGTGTGTTTGCTTTGCTACCGTAGCTTGCATCCGTTTCAAATTATAGCGCTCTGTGTGAATAAACACCACAGTGCAGAGATGACGCACGCAGGCATGAAATTAATTATATAATGTAAAAAAAAGTAGTCTCTGCGACGGCGACGTCGAAAACAAAACCGTTTGTGTCTAGAGCGCGCTGCGTGGAAGGCCTTTTGTGTTTACTCGGTACAAAACGGCATTCTTTTTAAGTTGAACGAGAGCGCAAAAGGTCAGGCAATGAACTACTTGCCTTAAACGCTCGTCATGGAGGCGTCCTTACGGGCGGGTTATTTCATGTATAGATTTGGCGCTAGTTTTTCTCTGGCGCCGCACAAAAATAACTTCTCCATTGTTCTGCGCACGCGCAGGAAGCTACGGCGCATTTCACTGCGCATTCCCTAACGTCACAGAGGAAACTTCTCCCACTTATCTCCTGCGCAGGCGCAAGGCTACGGAGCACCTTTTACTGCATCGGGCTGCCATCTACAGGTCCAATTGCTACAGCTCTTGCCTGGTCTTACGGCGGGTGGCCTACATGCTGGCAAGGGAAGCGGGGAACAAGGTGCGCGCAGCACCTTCTCCCGCGACGCCGTAACTCTCGGCGTCGTAATATGTATTTTAGTTACCTTAACCATAGCAGTCTTATGCTACCATTTGCAATGTAGTTTTCCAAGGGAGGGACCTCGATGGTTTACATTTTTCTTTGTGTAGTGTTCTTGAGTATTCTACAAGATATAGTTTTTTAAATGTGTTGTAGAGTACGACCAGGCTAACTTCCTGCGCGGGGAACACCGTTATGGCAGTTACCTGCTGTTGTCTCTTTTGCACACAAAGAAACTTGCGCTCAAACAGCCAGTTAGGCCTGCCGCTGACCCCCTGTTTGGGTAACAATCGGCAACCTTAGAATACCTCATCCTCGAAGCGGCCAGCAGGAAAACAGGATTTTGTCAAAATTACCGTTCTGCGCTGTGAATGGGGGCCGGGAGATAGCGTGGCGTAGGTATAATAGGCATGTGTGACTTACATGTTTGCATCAATAATTTACTTTAATGATTGATGATTTAAGCATGTTATTTATGTTGCAAGGGTACTTTTGTAGAAATTTGTGGTTTTTAAATTGAGAGCAGTACAAAAAATACAGTAGAGGAGAAAGTCTAAATATGGGCGAAGGTTTAAATATGGGTTTTGGAGTTATCAGCGCTCCCTGGTGCTGCAGCCTGGCAGAGGCTATTGGAACTGGTTATCTGTCAAGGACAAAGGTTGCGGCGCCAATTCGCAAGAGAAAGTGGTGGTTAGTTTCGGCCTTGTACGCTGTTATAGAATTGCGACCTCCGAAAACTTTTTGCAGGTATGTTTTAACTCAGCGTTTTCTGAATTCTCATCTGCTTTGTATAGGTTATAAGCGGTACATAAAACAAATGTGGGCTTTTATAATGCCATGATTTGTTTGTGAAATATGTACCACAGAGAGTGAAAATAAATTGAAGAAGAAAAATAGCGTGATGGTCTAAATATGGGCTATGATATGAGGTCTAATGTTGAGATCACATTTTCAACAAATATTTGGATGTTTTTCTTAATTTCGATTTTTTTTATTCCGCGTGATTTTCAAAACAACAGATTATTCATAAATATGAATTTTATAATGTTTTAGCGATAAATGACTGTTTTTTAAAATTTTGATTGCTTTTTGTGATATTGTCACTAGTAGGCCATATTTAGACCACAATTTTGAAATACATCATTTTACCATTTTTTTGGAAATTGCTTTTTTAAAACAAATTGAGACCTTCTATACTTTAGCATGATATTATATTTAAGTATATATTTCATAAATATCCATTTTAAAGACAGGTGCTTGATATATTCATTCCCCCCACCCGAAAATGACAACATAAATAGGGGGGGGGCATATTTAGACCTTTTCCTCTATTAGATTTCAATACTCTCCATTGTAATATCCCCTTAACATAAAGTTCTACGTATGGTATCGCCAACTTGTAATTTATTTATGTTTACCTTACTCTCAATTTTCTTCTTGAAAATATGGAACACACCATTAAGAACAAATTTTAATACGAAGTAAGTGTCAATATAAGTCACTTTTCTAGGAGGAAATAGCCTCAACCTTTTCCTTGGTAGTTGTAGAAGAGGTGACGAGGAAGAAATGTCGACTTTGCTAAACGTTCTGGACACTCGCAACGTCGACTTTCAAGGCCCCCATTTTTATATGCGTCTGCTTGGCAAAAGTCCATACCCCACGCAAACACAAAACTTGGCTAGTGCATTGTGTTTCGGTTTTTTCCCATTCGGAGAAGGGTGCGCTGTCGTTGTCAACATCTTCAGCGGCTGTAGATAGAATTGTTTCCCTTCGTAACGCCCCCTTTTTTGGCCTCGTTCGTGTTGATTTGGTGCCGAAGTCAGCATTGCACACCTAAACGCAAGGCGATGAAAAGAGGCGGCTGGCCAGAATTGCGCTGTTGCCACATATGGGAAAAGCAAAGCGAGAGCGGGACAAAAGTCGCTGCTTCCCGCGCACTGTGTGGCAACGTCGACCGAGCTGCGTTGCCAAGTTAGAGTGTCAGACCAAACTCTCTCCGGGACACTTTGCGTCATCCCTGACCTTTCGAGCAAATACTGTCAGTTTGTATCACATGGATTACAAAGACCAACTCTAAAACTCTACAACGAGATCTTTCATTCTGTTAAACCTCCCAACACAAGGAGTTGTGCTCCGACGTGGCAACAGCGCGAACTTCTGCCGCCCGCCTAATTTCATGGCCGGGCGTTTAGTCTGACAGTAGGGTTATGTTATCCTCGGGTTTTCGAGCGTCTTGAACTAGTCGGTCGATTTCCGTGATCAGCATCGTGCTCCTCTCGTCTTCATGCAGTAATTTTGAAGGAGCAGGCTACAATAAATCTTAAGATGAATTCCGTATCGTAACGAATTATAGAATTATACTTCTCCAGAAGCTTCAATCTGACCGAGGGTCATTCACTTGTTTTCACCAGCTGTCTGCTCCTCTGAGGTATTTTAATTTTGCAGAGTCAAGTGTGTACAGACTTCCTGAAACATTGGAGTGACAAGAAGTAAACGGGTAGCAATCTGCTTACAGAATAGGAAGGATAAAACTTGACGAATCGACGTGGTGGAAGTCTCCACCGAGAGGATTAGAAGAGAAGGGTGGCTTCGTAGGGACACACTTTTGCAATTGACTTGAGACAGTCAGGAGTACTTTTGGGAGTCTTGGAAGGCGAGTAGTCAGCCTGACTTAGGTTGAGAAGGAAGGAGAAGTCTGGAGAGAGTCGGTATTTTTTTACACTTCGATCCTTTGATTTGGTCATCGGTCATCTTACTCGAATCTCATTTTCATTCTAATTTTCTAATCTTTGAAACAATATAAATATGTTTGCTAGCTAATTCGCACCTCCCCCAAAAATTGTACAACGATTTTCTGTTATGAATTTAATTTTATTACAATATAACGATATTTTTTTGTAGAGTATATTACATTACAAATATACTTAGTGTGTTTCAGTTCCAGTGTTTTCAATTTAGTGATTGTTTGCACTCTATTCTAATCCGCAACTTAATTTTGGAGACTAAATTTGAACCAAAAAAGTGCACCTTACTTAATAGAGTACTACATGGAACCACTTTCACTCGTTCGAGTCTATTTTAACTCACTATTCGCTCGAGCGAAGCAACTCTCGATTCCGTACTCTATCTAGCGTCGTCCGTGCGAACTCTTTGGCGCTCGGACGAAATCCTCTTCCTGCAGCACTAACAAATACACAACTTGTCCGTAAAGTCATGGTGCACTTCTGACCGGTCACAGGAAAGCAACAAAACAAGATAGAAATGTGAAATCTTCACCAATAAAAGGATAACTCTCCAAGTTTCCGTAGTATGATGCGCAAGCGTGTGCGCACACAGGTGATGACGCAACACCACGAACTGCGCAGCAGCGGATCAGCCCTCGCCCACGCCAGTCGAGATGTGGACGGTACAGAGGAAAGTCCAGTGTGTTCTGTGGCTTGTGGAAATGTATGCAGTGCCACAATTTCCAGAAGGTGTCATCTTTCAACATGTCTGCGCGCCTCCACACTACGTCAACATTGTTCGTGAGTTTCTGGATACAACATTTCCCCAGCTGTGGATAGGTAGGGGTTCTGTCAAGCCATGGCCACCACGATCCCCAGATTTGACGCCCTTAAGACTTTTACTTGTGGGGTTATGTGAAGCAGCATGTGTACCGTGAACATATCAACGACATTAATCATTTAAAACAGAGAATCACAGACGTTATTCACTCTGTCACACCAGACGTCCTTAACCGTGTGTGGGAAGAACTTGAGTATCGTTTAGATGTGTGTCGGGCAACAAATGGAGGCCACTTCGAACTGCACTGAATAGGTAAGAAACTTGGAGAGTTTTGCTTTTATTTGGAGAAGATTTCACATTTCTATCTTGTTTTGTTGCTTTCCTGTGACCGGCAAAAGTGCACCATGACTTTACGGACACGCTGTATAGTATTAAATAAAATGCCATTGAGACCTGAAACTTCCATTTTCGTGATTGTTTTTTTGCTAACCTTTGAATGCGACTTACGAGTGCGCAAAATTATGTGGTTGTGGAAAGGAAATAGTGAAATGAACCTAACGACATGGGATTACAAATTATGATAGAGAAATATAAGGAAGTTGAAAATTCTTTTAACAATGGAGATGTCGGTAAATTCGCGTGGTTAATGAAAGAACGAAACTCGGGCAAAGTTGTTGGAAAGTAGAAGTTTCTAGGCGTTTGTCGGGAACGGAAAATAAAAAGAGTAATAATAACAATGAAAGAGGAAGAAGTGGAGCCCCGTGAAAGTTTGTAAGGAAAATGACAGAGGACACCAGTGCAATGGAGAACTTTGCCGACGCGCTTGGCATTTGAATTCACGAGGATGTTTCTGGATGGCCGGGAACATATTCTCGTTAACGATTTTAACTTTCTTACCTGTGTCCGTCCTCGAACTTATGTCCTTCAGGGCTTCTGATCGAAACAGACCTTCTTCGTGTGGCGTTTGAGAACTTTAGGATTATTTTTATTATTTCTACCTTCTAGAATGAGTCCTGGTGATGAAGATGATTGACGAATTGGTGAAGAGAAAGAACAAGGAATGCTGAGTTCCTACTCGCATTAAAATTCTGGGACATCCAAAAATGTCAGGGAAACTAATATGGAGAAATGGATGTCAAGGAATTTCATACAAATAGAATATGGATTTGTCCCGTATATGTTAACCCTGCTGTAGTGCATCAGGTGAAGGACGGTAACGTAAAAGCAGGGTTTCACTGTATTTACATTTTTTCTTACGGTCGCTGTTCTGCCATTTTGAATAATCGCGGCGATGAAGATGGATAATAATTAGATGAAATTTTATGAAGGGACATTCACCAATGCCAGGACTCGAACCTGGCACCATCGATGGACAATGCGAATACTTAAAAATGAGATGTCGACGTAAGTGGTGGAGTGGGTGGTGTACTTTGCATGTGTTTCATTATCAATCTCACCATGTCATCCTCATCGTCGCGCTTGACCAAAAGTGGCAGTAGAGCGCCGCTAAATAACAAGAATCAAATCAAATGTAAAACAAGACGTTTCTTTCAAATTCAGTTGTTTCTTTGTTAATTTCCGCCTCTACGCCGTCCCCTTGTAAACAAATGGTCCTTGGTTCGAATCTCGGTGGAGCCACATTGCACAGTGGTTCGGATTCCACTTTTGAAGTGAATATCTAGTCCCGATTAGCCTTTCTGTGCATAAAGTCTGCTTCAAGCCAACTTCGGCTCCTTTCATTCTAAAATAAACCCTGTATAAACAAAGTTGAAGGTCTCATCTCTCACCTGAACTTGGGATTTGTCCATCGATGGTGCCAGGTTCGAGTCCTGGCATGGGTGAATGTCCCTTCTTAAAAATTCATGTAATTATTATCCATCTTCATCGCCGCGATTATTCAAAATGGCAGAACAGCGACCTTAAGAAAAATGCAAATACAGTGAAACCCCACTTTTACGTTATGTTTTACATTTTTCTGCTCTATACATTCAATCTTCATGGTCAATGAAGCAAAATGTTAGAAAATTTTATCATATCTTTTTTTACCTTGGTCTCTTGAAAATCGTAAAATCGAGATTTCACTGTACACAAAGTTAACAGCAAAAGGCACAGTTGTCGTAAACCTAGACCGCTGCGAACAGCCTTTGTCTTGCTACATCTTCGTGGAATCTTTAACCCTGCTCTCTGCCTAGCTTTCCTTTATATTTGTGCTTTGTGTGCGCTTATTATTAAAATTGGGGGAAAAGGAAATAAAGGAGCGTACTTTTATTCTCGTGGCCCGCAGGTGTGACGCAGCATGTAGAGCGGATCATAATTGCCTTGACTCCATCGGTGAAGATTCTGCTGCGCATCGATATTTTAAAGCTGCTGTGTTGATCTGACTCGGCGGCGGACGAACGTGCTGGCGTTGTGAGCGCTCTGGATCCACGTTTGTCCCTGAAATGCTGGTAATGTTTAGTCGAGGCTTCAGCAATTTGCTTACGCTTGTGGAGGCTAGAAAGCTGTGCGAGTCTCCCGCCTGTTTAGCCTGCCATGACTAGAATGCCACGCTACGCTGTTACGGGTCAGATGGCGTGAGGTTTCCCAGTGCATGAACGCGACCGGCGAAGCCTCCTGCCTCGCTCACTTCCGCCTTTCCTACCCTCTCTCAACGCTGCAGTCCACGCGTGCATACGAGAACGCTCTTTCACAAATACGGTGGATTTATCTAGTGATTTTAATCTGTGGCGTGCAAGGGCACTTTTTATGGGGCGTAAAGGAAAAATTAGTACCAGGCTGACCATAAAAGATCATGGAAAAGAAAATGTTCGCAGGAGCCTTGTTGGTAAACCTGATGGTAAGAGACCTGTGGGAAGGCCAAGACGATGATGGAACCACAATATTAAGATGGACCTGAAGGAAATTGGTAAGGATGTTCAAGAATGGGTGGATCTTGCGCAGAATGTAGGGAAAAGCTGAAAACTTATGCCGATTCGACAATGAACCTTCAGGTTTAGGGATACCAGAGTGTTAGAATTTTCAAAGGTAAAAGTGTCCGGCCTCCAGGACGTCTGACTGCCACACGGGAGATCAGACTGCATCATATTAACTTTCTAACTTCTGAGGATATTCTAATACCCTTCATCACTTATTGAGACACTACATTTTCAAAAGAATATATTCCATTAATTCAGTTCGCTTGAGCGCGTTTGGTTTTGAAATGTACAGATGGTCTGCAGTTGGCTTGCAAAACCTCACGGCACTAATCCATTCACCACGCTCCCTTCTCAGGTACAGAGCAGCTCGGGCTTCCTGAACCCCTTGACAGGCGAACCGGAAGAATCGATGTCAAGTCAATCCTGGCCGCTGTGGGCGTACCTAACAGGCTCAAAGCGTGTTGGTAAAGGCGTTGGAAAGTAGTACGTGCGGTTGGAATTCCGACGCGGACACCATTAACGGCGACAAAGTGATTAGTCCACAAGTGGCACCATAATTACACTTTTGTTCGTGTAGCAGATTCCCATGTCCATGTGATTTCTGTCGTTTCTTGATGTAGTACCCGGCGTTTCCAATCTTGTATTAGACAGGAAAATAATGGATTCTAACTATAGTGTAAAGTGTAACTAACTTTAAATGTGATCGTGAATGTCACCAATTAGCTTAGAGACTCCGTAAACTATGAATTCGACACTAATCTAGGTCATTTGTGCCATTTTATTTTTCACCCCCTCTCACTACCCATGCCGGTAAGCGATGAACTTGGAGTTGAACCGCATTGGGAGTGTCACGAAAACTATGGATTCCATTCGCAACACAGCCTGAATGTTAGACAACCCGAGAAACACTATCGTTGTGCGGGATTGCATAGAGTCACGGATGTCTGTTTGTGCGAAATTTAATATCGGTGGTTCTCGATTATTTTTACGTCACCCTTTCCCACCCCACCCCTAGGGGTTCCAGGGATGTCTTACCCCCACAGTATTTTTTTCCAGATTGCAAGTGATGCTTGTACCAAGTTTGGTTAAATTTGCTCCAGGCGTTCGAGAGTTATGCCGGAACAAACAAATATACACACCCACACGCACACATACATCCATTTTTATATATAAAAATAAAATATAGATTCAAGCCAGAAGGACACTTCGAAAACTAACCTTGGAAACTGAATTATTCCTGGGTAACAAAACTGCCCGAGCACGTATTTAGAGTAGGGGTCCATATTGTGGGTCACCCTAAGAAAGACTAAGTCCAAAATTAAACAAGCAAAATACTTATTTACTGTTGTATTGTATGAAGTTGATTTATTTCCGCAGAACTATATAAAGGCAACAAGTGATTATAGGTACGTTGAGAGTGCCGATAATTCTTCCATACCACACACTAATAATAATAATGCGCATGTAAATAATAATCAGGCACTTTACTTTCATTAGCTGGAATAACAATCTTTCTTATTCTATAAATCCTGCAGTTTTATATTTATTGAGACATCGATCTTTTTGGTGGAACAGCTGAATTTTATACGAATTTCGGTAGTCTTACTTAGAGATAAGCTAGATAATGAATCGTGTTGTTGTTGCTATATTTTGACACTATTTTTTAACTAAAGCCCGCATCACACGGAACTGGATTTCCAGTAGGTATGCCCTAGTTGGCTCTGGACTGGCTACCAATTTGCTAGTTTTCGCCTCACACGATACTTATAAGAGTACTTGTCGATAGACTTTTGTTCCCATACGAGGGAAGTTGTAATGGCGGCCGAGTGAGATGTAAGCAATGTATCACTATACATTTTTAAAAGCCGATAACTATTGAACCGAGAGGAATAACGTTTCGTATAAAACGTTATTAGCTACAAAACAATGGCGCTGCTTAAATACATACTTTACAACATTTACTGTACACGTATGGAAGAATATTTTAGTTGTTTCAAATGTAAACACCGTGCACTCAGCATAGATGATGTAACCCAACACGCCTCTCATGCTGTATACGTTATACATTGCTAGAGTAACACTCGGAAACCACAGACAAAAACGCTCTTTTGCACACTCAGATTATCTTCACATGGCGAAACTTTGCTCTGATTGGCTGTTCCACAGAATCCAGTCGAGGAAAGCAAGTAGCAATTAGAACATGTCCTATTCCTCCAAACCAGTCAAGTAGTCAGCCAGGCGGCCATGATTGCTACCTAGAAAGTTAGTTCAGCGCTAACTAGGGCATTCCTACTAGAAATCCAGTTCCGTGTGATAGGGGCTTTTTTACTGGTGTAATAATAATAATAAGTTGTAGACCTATTCATAAAAGTGTTGCTGTATTAATAACCTCATAAATTTTATTTAAGGTTATTGTTGTTATTACATGTGTGTCTGGTAGCAGTAGCTTCTTCATAGTAGAATTACTAGCGTTCATGCCATTGAAGTGAGTGAATGCTGCTTACAAACCCAATGGGACTCCAAACGTTTGGTTTTGGCTCACCATTGTAAGGGCAATTGAAAAGAAGTATTACCATGCTTTTGTGTAGAAGCTACTTAAAGGCAATCAAGGTAATGTCGATATCATGAAATATAAGACTTTTGTCGTAACGTCGTAGCTTAACTGCGCAGAGCTTTGTGTTCGCTCTGGTAGGTGGCGTTGTATGTAAGAAAGCAGACTGGTATGGTCTGACGGCGCAGTGTGTTGTTTACATGTACATGTTCACAACGTGGATTAGTCCAAACGGGCCCAGCGAGCAGTTATTCACTGGTGTGCCGTGATCTGCCGCGGCGTTTCCGCTGGGAAATCCATCCTCCCTACAGCCCAGATCTCTCGCCCTGCGACTACCACATCTTCGGACCACTAAAAAAACATCTAAAGGGCAACCGGTTCGACAACGATGCTGAGGTCCGTGACGCCGTTGAAGATTGTTTCCTCAGTCAACCACGGCCGTTATTCGCTCAGGGTATCAAACCTTGTGACACGCTGGGACACCGATGGATCACTTTTACTTCCTGTATGTTCATATTCCAACCAATAAATTATTACAGAAAAAAAAAAGAGTCTCACTTTCATTTGGGCAACCTTTATAAATGTGGTTTATATGCAAAAACTTTAATTCATCTTAGGTCACGTTTGTGAATAGGCTATATATAATTTGTGAACCTAATGTATTAAAATGCAAGTATTACAAGATGCATCTCTTTTTCTTTTCCAGGGTGATTCACCATTTGGGAAAACTGAAGCATATATCAAGCTTGAACAGCTCGGGGAGGGATCTTATGCTACAGTTTTCAAAGGATATAGCAAGTAAGCAATTATCATTATCTCTAACTTGTAAAGCAAAATGTGTTTGTTATTTCATAACTTTGTCTCTCTTTTTTTCTAAAGGGACACTTTTAATTGCTTCATTGCCACAGGTTAAACTAGCATTGATTTTGTTTTTCTAATAACAAATAGTGAATAAACAAGGTGTCTACAAGTCAAGAAATTATACTTGTGGTCAAGAATTTTTGCTGTCAAAATGATTTTTTTTGTTTGTTTTACTTCACTTTTCTGCCCCTTTTGGCTAATCGCGAAGATGAGGATGAATGGTGGTAAGATAAGATGTATGAAGGGACAATTGCAAATATAGAGGGATAACATGCAAATACAGTGAAACCCCGCTTTGACGTTATCGGCTTTTACATTTTCCCTCTTTATACATTCAATCTTCATGGTCATATGCAGTCCAAAATGCACTAATAGATAAAACAAGTATTTTTTTTCTTTGGTAGGGGTTTTTCATTAAATAAATATTTATTTTCTTAATTGCTAATTTCCAACTTTACCTGAGTAGGGTTTGAATAATTAAATGTTAAGAAAAAGGTCAAGAATTTTGGATTTGTTATTTTGGTAGACACACTAATAAAGAAGAAATAAATATGGCAGAAATTTTAGTTGAGATGCTAATGAAAACAATATTTTTTTACTGCTAAAATTTATCATCGCACCAATGCCAAAACCACAAATGTGATAAAATGCTTTTATCTCGAAAGTAAGAATTAATATTAAGGATCTTGGTAGAAAAAGGTTTTACATTTGGATAAATATTGTCATTAGTATAATGTGTACCTACTTGTAGCTATTTGTTAAATCATATAAGTTAGTAAAGGAATCTATCAACAAGACGTAATCAGAAACTGCAATAGGTGAAAAAGTCAAAACTTGTTAATTTTCATGTGTATTCAGTGGTAAGCCAATGTTTTGCATGACAATATATAAAGTGTAAGGATTATTTTAATGAAAATTAATGTTCATTTTAGATGGTCATCAGCAAAACAAAAATAACTATGTGGCTTATTCACACATATTCTGCGAGTTTTATCTTATCTGGTATCAAGTAAATGCCTTAAACATTAACTTGTTACTTTGTAAAGTAATTATAATTGAAACTGAGTTATAGCCAAATCAATTTAAATATGAGAATTTAGAAATTTTTCTTTGCAATATTCCTATTGTGGCTAAAATTTATGAATGCTGATGCCATGTTAATCCCATTCGTACAGTAATCATAAGCAAGATTGTTTATAATTTGCTCACTGCTTTGCTTGGAATGGGACAAGTTCTTTAATGTTGATTGTTTACCTTTTCAGTTTGACTAACCAAGTTGTGGCCTTAAAGGAGATAAGACTACAAGAGGAGGAGGGAGCCCCATTTACTGCCATTCGAGAAGCCTCTTTGTTAAAAGAACTGAAGCACTCTAATATTGTTACCCTTCATGACATTATACATACCAAGGAAACACTTACTTTTGTATTTGAATATGTGGTAAGTTTCATATTGTGCATTTTCATTATCCTTTTATTATGGAATGCTGCATTCAAATGGTGCGAACCTTACAATGTCTACCAGGTGTTATTTTCATTCAGGGTGACTACTCACTGGAAATTCCTTGAATTCCGGGAATTATATGTGAATTCTGCTTGAATTTTTTCCCGTAGATGTGAAAAATTGCAACTTTTATTAATCCAAATCTCATTGAATTTATTACATATTTATTAATGCCTTGAGGCAAGTTTTTTAGTTTAACTTTTATTTTTATCGAGAAAGGAAAAGAAACTAAAGCTGCATGGAAAATAAAACAGAATTCTAAATCCGTTTTCTTTGTTAGGGTCCTTTGCAGAACAATCTATCTGATGAACGGAAGATTATTACAAGATATCTTGAAGTTGATAAGTAAATTTGAAATTCTTGTGCAATTATATTTTTTTCGTAGATTACTCCATCCCTTAACATTTGTGACTTGTGTTTGTAGATGCGTTTCTAGTCTGATTATACGAAATGGCAAATGTAAATTCCGCACCTTAAATAAAATACATATGCCGTTCAATTGAATTAGAATTTTTGGATACATTGGAATCGCACAGGTGCTATATATTGTTAATATATTTGTGTCTGTGTGTGGGAGGGGTGGTGGTGAGAGGCAGTAATACATAAGGTTGAAATACGTGCTTGTGCCCTTGAAAGAATGTGCTGTACTAATTTGAAGGTGAAATTACTATTGTCTTTTTTTATTTTCCAACTATGGAAAGTACATATAAGCAAAATTTACTCAGTGACTGCATTTGTGAACATAATGGTCCATATTATCACCACAGCCTATGATTGGCTATTTTTCGTTGATAATAAAAGTAGTAGTGTTTTGGTTTTGCGTGTAATTATATGTCTTGATATATTCTAACAAAACTCTCTGCTATTTCTAGCATACAGACTTATGTCAATACATGGAGAAACACAGTGGTGGCCTGAATCCGACAAATGTGAAACTGTTCCTCTTTCAACTTCTCCGAGGTCTTGCCTATTGCCATAGAAGGAGAGTGTTACATCGAGATGTCAAACCGCAGAACCTTCTAATCAGTGAGATAGGGGAGCTGAAGCTAGCTGATTTCGGTTAGTATAACATGTCTCACCTTTTTTTTTTCACAACATAAGTTATGTGTAAATACTCGAGTTTGTTAATGAACTCAGTTGTTTCCTATTGATATGTTTAGATACTTTTCATAAGGAATTATAATGGATATAAATACAGATATGAAGTCAGTGTGTTTTTATACTTTCTTATATTTTATTCACATTTGATTTTGTCTAATTTTGCATGATTCAAACTGTAATTACATACTATTGTTCTATTCCCATTACTTCAATGCATTGCTTATAGATATGTGTCATAAATATTTTTATTAATAACTAACTGATTACCTGGCATTGCCCGGGTATTTATTTATCCCAATCTTCTATTAGATAGGAAAATAATGAATTTTAATTATATTGTAAAATGTTACTAATTTTGTTAACAGGTATTTAAAAGTTTAAGTACAGTATACAAATTATAAAGTAAAATCTTTTACAAATTCACTATAATATGAATTTAACTCAAAATTTGATTATAAACATTTTTAGTTTCACCTTCAGGAGCTAGCATAAATAAAGTGAATGACATTGGGAGTGTCACTATTCATCTTAGTGACTCCGAAAACTATGGATTCCACACTAATATTGGTAGTTTTAGATTCTTTTTACATGTCACCCCTTCCCACCCCCACCCTAAGGGTGTCTTACTCCCACAGTATTTCTTTCCAGATTGTAAGTGATATGTGTACAAAGTTTGGTTGAAATTGCTCCAGGCATTCGAGAGTTATGCTGGAACAAACATACATACATACATACATACATACATACATACATACATACATACATATATATATATATATATATATATATATATATATATATATATACACACACACACACACACACACACACACACACACACACACACACACACACACACACACACACATCCATTTATATATATATATATATTTATATATATTTATATATATATATATATATATATATATATATATATATATATATATATATATATATATATATATGATTAAAAATTCAACATATGAAATCCAACTAATGAGACATCACTTTTGTGCATTTGTGATTTTTGTGTTAACGTAACTATGTTAGGTTGGAAGAGATGGAAGTAAAACTATATACAAAATTATGAGGTCATTCTATAATCATTCTAATTTTGTGTACTAATATGTAATAATAATTTTATCTAATAGCTGAGGTATAAGATGGAATAATAAGTATTTGTGTATGTGTGTATTTTGCTATCTTCAACAGAACTGAAAATTGGCCACTTTTCATTGTTACTTCATGAGGAATTAAGTCTAAAAAATCGGAATTGATCAATAAATTCTGCCAATTAATGAAATAATATTATGTATTTTTCTTATTTTTATGTCATTTCTCTGTCTCCTTGGACTAATGAGGTGAATGATGATTAGATAAAATTGATGAAGGAATTTGCCCAAATCAGGGCTCACACCTAGAGAGGATATTTAGTGGTAAGATTATTTGTCGGCCCCTTCAATGTCTACAGAAACGGGTAAAGCAGTCTTAAAATAGTATAGACCTTTACACATCATGATCGAAGTATGTATGTTGAGATTTTGCAAAAGTAACCTTGCTATATCATGTAATAAGAAGTATATCAGCCGACCTCCGGGGCAGAGTTGTTTGCACACCAGGGGCACCGGGTTTGAATCCTGGCCTGGGCATTTTTTGTGAGTTTCCCTTCATCAAATTCTTCATATCATCACTCATCCTCGTCTTTTCAATTAGCTAAATGTCGTGGAAAAGCGAAGTAAAATTATTTCCAGTTATACTCCATGTCAATTTCCATATTTCCACATGTTAAATGTCCTTTGTTTTTAATTTTATTAAATATATTTGACTGAAGTCTGTATCCCTGCGAGATCATATTTTAGAATGTTGAACTAAGCATCATAATTTATATGTTCCATTTTATCCTCGGCCATGTTGATAACACTGTATCTAAAAATATATTGAACTCTCATAATAAACTTATTTTCCAGGTCTTGCGAGAGCTAAGTCTGTGCCTAGTCACACGTACTCACACGAGGTTGTGACTCTGTGGTATCGGCCTCCGGATGTTCTTCTCGGAAGTACAGAGTATTCAACGTCGTTGGACATGTGGGGTGTTGGGTGTATTTTTGTAGAAATGATCACAGGTGTTCCAACATTCCCAGGTGTCCGAGATACGTACAGCCAGTTGGATAAAATATTCAAGGTATGTAAAATATGACGAGGACAATTGTGGACATACATTATTAAAAATCAAATTTATCCAGACACCTATTGGGAAACCATAGTCACACTTTCCCCATGAGACACTCCCCAGTACTAGACCCTTTGCCTTGATCACAACCCGTACTTCCTCAAGGAGTTGTAGCTAAAGCATGTACTGGTGTGGGACGTTAAGGTCAACTGGAAAGTTCACATTCTAATTCTTCCCATAGGTGTTCTATAGGGTTCAGATCTGTGCTCTGGGAAGGCCAATTCCAGTTTAGAAACCCAACTGACCACAAACCATTCATGCACAGTCCCTCCTTTATAACAGGCAGCATTATCATGCTGGTCATTACTGAACTCGTCCTCCACTGTAGGAAGTACAGAACTGTTCAAAATGTCCGTGCACCCTGCCACATTGAGACTGCTTAGTGTTGCTAGAGGACCCTGTCCTTTCCAGGCAAAACATATTCACTACACATGAAGGCATATATAGTTTTCCGAGCATACTCCACACCCAAGCCTGTAATCAAGGGATTCTGGGTGCGATACCTGGTGGAGGTACATGGTGGTTCAGATCCCACTTTAAATTGTAAGTCCAGTCCCAATTAGCCTTACCGTACATAAAGTGGATTTAAAACACCAACTCTCTCACTCCACACTCAAGCCCTGTCATCCAACCGCCACAAGTTATAGTGTGATTCATCACTCCAAACCAGGTTTGTTAAGGTCCAGGAATTTTAAATAGTTTCAATTCTGGTCCTGGAGAGAGAATTATATTTATAGAAAAATATATTATAAAACACTTACGTGAGGGAGTATAGTTGTTTAAACACTTCTTGAAAACGACGTTTTGTAGAGCTACGCTCCACTTCTTCAGGTTTCCTTTATCAGCACTTAAAATACCTCGTCAAGTAAAACAAATCCAGGATTAGGTAAAAAGGTTTTGGGTTAAAAAGCCATAGAGGCTTGGCGATATTTTAAAAGAACTGTGTTCCCATCCTACCCACACGGATTGAATAGCTGCTGCTGCTCTCTATAGCATTTTAACAGTCATGTAATTTTACGTTTTTAACCCAAAACATTTTTGCCTAATCCTGGATTTGTTTTACGTGACAAGGTATTTTATGTACTGATAAAGGAAACCTGAAGAAGTGGAGCGTAACTTTGCGAAATGTCGTTTTCAAGAAGTGTTTAAACAACTATACTCACTCACGTAAGTGTTTTGTAATATATTTTTCTTTAAATATAATCAGTGAGTAAACTCATGGTAAAATTTTCGAAGCCGGAGAACTCCTCTAACTAGTTTCTTCTGTTATTTTTAACATTCGTACTTACCTATTCTGCATTGCGAAAGATTGTTGAAGATGGGATTTCGCTTTTTTTAACGAAATTAGTATCTATTGTCGACATATCGAGTAATTATTGTTCGTTCTTTTATCGCTTCCTGAACACTCAAAATGGCAGGCAAATCTTGACTAGCATTGTCGATATGCTGTGTTTCAAATGGCAGAGCAGTGTTTCAACCTTCTTAACAGAAAAAATCCTGCATAGCCCCAAAAACCATTCTCAATCGTATAACCATCCACGAATAGCCACAAAAACCATTCACGATAGCCGCACGCACCATCACGGTAAGGTTAGGTTAGGATGCTTTAGGTGGGGCAATATAGTGAAAAAACTGTTTGGAAACACTTACCGGGAATTACGTCATCAGATGCTCGCTACATCTGGTTGAAGTACATGGATGGAAATGCAAGCAACAGCTTTTATGCATCGGACGGACATTATTATAGAAAAACACAGAATTAGCGGCCAAATACATTGAAAAATGCAAGAAAACACTTCTACGACCTTCCGAAATTCCACAGAAACTCAATTCCTTAAGTACTTTTCCTGTAAATTTGAAGAAATCAGTTCCCCGGTTTTAAAAGTTTTACCTTAACGCACTAACTCAAAATGTATATGAGAGAAAATTAGCAAGCGTAAATGGGTTGTGGACCGTATAGAACCTTTTTTATCTATAAAGTATTTGAGTTCATTCCAGGAACTTTTCTTCCTGATCAATTTTAATACAGTCCAGGAACCTATTTTCCTGATCAGTTTAAATATGGTCCAGGACCCCTTTTTCCGTATTAATTTAAATCGAATGGACCGAATTCAAATTGTGGGAGAAAGAAAGGTTCCAGTGGTTGTGGGAGAAACAAAAGGTTCCAGTGGTGTTGTGGAACCCATTAGATTTTTTGGGTTTCTGGACCTTCCAAACCACACGTTTCACACCAGAAATGTTTGGTTTATAAGCAGCTGCTCAGCCATGAAATTCCATTGAAATCAGACCTGGTGCTTGCTGTACTGTTAGTAGCGGTGTTGGGTAATTGTTTCCAACAATGACTAGCACTTTTTACAAACCACCCTCTTCAACATTCATCATCCCTGGATGGATCAGTATATGCAGTGTACCTGGTCATAATTTTCTTATGGTTTCTCATTCACGATTATTTACAAACAGTTGATTTCGGCAACTGCAGAGGGGTTGAAATGTCCGTGACATATTTGAGTGGCAAGCAATGACCAGTTCATGTTCGAAGTCTGAGAGTTGTGCTGAACACCATATTCTGCTGGTACTTCGTATCTGCAAACACCATGCAAAACACGGCCATCTTTTATTCCAGACTGGGGGTTGGCTGTGAAGTTCAGGCTTCAGTTCACAATTGCAATGGGGTGTCCAAATTCTTTTGATCATATTGTACAGAGGCTGTTCAGCATATGTTTGACCAAAAGCGATTCCTTCCCTCTGCGCTCAGAATATTGGTCCGGCGTGTTTGTCAGTGTAGTGTGTGAGCTGTAAAAGAGTGGTTGTGTTTTCTCACTGGGCCAAAAATCCCACCCAAACTGAGCTGCTTTTGGGAGGAGTACGTTGTATAAGTTTTCCAAGTGTTTTTGTGTTTTCTCGCTTGGCCGAAAATGCTGCCAAAACAGTTGCTTTTGGGAGCATTATGTTGTAGCCCTTTACCATGGCCGTAGGCAGGAAAAAATTTCGGGGGGTGTTCATTCATAATTGTTCCCATGGGCGTCGCCAGAAATTTGAATAATAGAAATAATAACAATAATTGTACAATAACAAATAAAATTTCATTTCAATTTTATTCCATAATAATAATAATGATTATTATATTATTGTTATATCCTTGAAGGGGCTTACTCAATCCAGCAGATGAGTGAATATCCAGCACAAGTTTATTTTTGTTTTTTTTACGTTTCATACAGTGTATACTGAAATGCACAATTATTATACTTCGTCATTAAATTTTAGATACCTTCAAGAGAAAAGCTTTAAAAGTTAGATGGAAATTTTAGTCATAAAGCTTTCGTTGTTTGACTTTAAAATTAATTTTTTGGAATTTTGAAAAGTGTGGAACCAGTTATTCTTTTTAAAAACTTAGCCTGGTGCATGGATTGTAACCTCAATCGCGAACGTAAGGTGCTACAAAACTGGAGATCCTAGGTTTGAACTCCTATCAAGGGGGATTTTCGACTTTATCGGACATGGAATTTAAAAGTTGGAAAGGGAATTTTGGGACAATCATAAGGGAATTTTCAGTCTATATTCCTTGTGACGCAGGAGCAACACTGGAAAGATGACAGCAGAAGTGAAAATGGAGGGGTCACTGGTGGGCTACGATTCTGAGAATAAATCCTGTTTCACTCAAGTTTCAGAATTCCAAATGTATGAAAATTCTAGCTTGATCGTTTCAACATTGTCTCCATGTATTTTTGTGATGCTTTGAAAAAAAAATTGAAAATTTGTTACAGATTTTGGTTTCTGAACTTCCATTAATCCAACATGTCAGAAGTTTCGGGGGGGGGGGGTTGAACCCTAGAAACCCCCCCTCTAAATACGGCCATGCCCTTTACAACGCAAAGTTCAGTGTGTCAGGGATCAGGAAGTAGTGTAAGAGCAACAATTGTAACGTTAGTTTGACTTTAATAATCAAAAATGTGATCGACAAGTATAATGATTGCATGGCCCCAGCATTCGGTTCTGCAACAAAGGGGATGAGAACACGGCCATGCACACAAGCCACCACCAGTATGTAGGCGAAACTTCACAGAATGGCCATGGCGAATCTTCTAAGTATGTCTTTGGGTCTGTGGATTCTCTTGCATGGCCATTCTGTGAAGTTTTGCCTGCATATTGTGACCATGAGGATTGATTGTATAATGTGGGGAAAATGTAAATTCAGGGTTTCACTGTACATCTATAAAAAAATATCTAATTTAGTACAAAAATTTGCAATTTTATTATTTTTATGAATAGGAAAGGTATTATTCATACATCCAAGTATTATTATCTAAATGTAATACAGTTTTGTTTTCTAAGATAATAGTCATTACAGCAATATCTTTTCATACAGTTATTAAGGGGGCTGATAAACATACTAATGTTATTCAAGAAACATTTACAATTTTTTTTATCTGATTGGATCAGTATTACTTTTTCATCGGTATTGATTAAAATTTAAGGTCAGTCCATTCCGAGTTTGAGTGTAATAAAAATATAGTTTTAAGTGACTTTTGTAATTTGTTTGCAGATTCTTGGAACACCAACTGAGGATGACTGGTTAGGAGTAAGCCGTTTACCATGGTACAAGCCCCGCAAGCTCTGCTTCTACAAAAGCCAAAAGCTTGGATTAGCTTTCCCGAGACTATATGACATTCCGTTAGCTGAAAGTATTGCTTCTGTGTTATTACAGGTAACAACACAGGCTTATGTTTTTTTATTATTATGTTATCCTACATTTTTTGTAGTAGTGACATGTCCTTTCTAATGACGGAGTACTCTGAAATTAAATGTAATGTGATACATCTTGTTCCTTGTAATTCTGTGTCCCTTACAAGCACTGCAAGGGGGTCGTTCAACCCTGCTGTTTTAATTAAATTTATTTAATTTTACTGTCTTGGTACGGAGATACCATACCACACACTAGGTGTCGATGTTTCATCTGCCTTTTATTTCCATTGTCAATTGTTAAGAATTGCTTACAATGTCAACTACGTAAAGATTTCTCCCATTGTAATGAGTTAAATTTATTCTGCTTTGCAAGTCAAAAGTGTTATCCATACAAATCTTCTCCCAATTCTGGAAATTTTTGTTTTTAATATTACATTTAAGGTTTAAATGTTTGTAAATACATATAATTTGCATATTTCACAACAATATTATTAGTAGTAAGTCTTGAAGCTTTCTCTCGGGCTATCGACCAAGTGAGTCAACAATATTATTAGTATCTGTAGCCTATATGTTTCACAGACAAATGAAGGCAAACGTTGGTACATTTTTAGTGTCACGCATGTAACACTTTTTTGTTAATACTTTTCATGTATTCAGGCTATGTCGTCATACTCAATGTTTTTTTTTCATTTGTTTATAACACACCACAAAGTACTTCATAATTCTATGAAATTTGTTCATTATGAATATTTTTTAATCGAATCGCATGTCTAGAAGCATGCATTTTATGTATAAATGTCACACTTGTAATGCTGGAATGTTACTTATTCAGTTTATATGAAGGTGGTAAATAAAATCTTGGCTTTTATGTATTGAATGCTAGAATCTTTGTGTTGGGATAAAGCAAGAGCAGAATAATGGTTGGCACGAAGTAGATAAAAGTATAGCTGAAGTCTTGGAAGCAACACCAGTTCGGTAACTTTGACAACCCCAGAGGAAGCCGACCGGACACGTATATGGTTTCGAGCCACCACCTGTTTTTCCGTAAAGCAATGTCACTTTTGCCTGCAATGTTTATACATCAATTCATTCATTCCCATGGTCTTTATATTGTATTAAAAATAGCACAACACAATAACACAACCCAGCAAAGATAACGCAACCGCACGTTCTGTAATCTCTAAAGAAACCGAATTGTCAACATCTCATTTACTCCACGTGGAGTTGACAGGATACGGCCAGTTCTTGGACGGACACTATTGGTGGGAAAGGTTTCAGGGGAGAATTTACTGGACTCCACGTGGACTTGATATATGGTTGTAAGAGGGAAAACTGATACTTTCTTTGAAGTAAAGTGAGGTTGCTTTGAAGACCAGAACTGTAACAAAACTTACTACCATTTGAGGTGGAGAAGCTGTGTGGAACTGTAAATATTGTGAAATATAAACCATTATGAAAATACCAGACCCAAGACAATGAAATGTGATGTTTGGTTGGTTGTCATAGTAGCCAATTGAGGTACGAGATAAGTGCCTCAGCAAATCAGTTGGTGATTCCAATATATCAGTTTTGAACTGTTTGCTTACAGAATTACAAATTAATAAAAATTCAGATAACATATGTGCTACAATACAAAGAATTTAGTGTCCTTCTAGATCACAACAACAACCAGCCAGTGCTCTTAGTGATATTCCGAAGATATCATGCTGTCATCTCAGAGTAAATATAGCACAAAGAACTTGGTAAATTTGAAATTGATACATTATTGCTTGTTAATTGTGAAGGAATATATACCGTATTGGCCCGAACATAAGCTGCATATTTTATCCAAATTTCATGCATATCTTATTTCATATCTTATATTAGCATGCATCTTATATTCGCGACCTTAAAAGAATTGACATTTCGTCAAATCATATGCTGTTAAAAATGTGCTGACTTCTCATTTTGAAATAACGATAATGCAACAAAGCATTGTAGAAACTGGCCACATATATTGCAGATACCATAATGTTATCCAACAATATCATTGTTGTTTCTAACTGGGCATTGTAAAAACTGCCTGCATTCTTGATAAAGTACTTTGAAGTAGGTATAGCACACAATTGTAACCTAAATTTTTCAATAATAGTACTGTATTTTGTATGCTGTATTTGTGATAAGATAAAATATGTACCTACCTAATTATATTTCCCTGAATCTGTCTGTAAATGGTTACCAGTATTTTCTTTTCTTCCCGTGGATTATAATCGGGTATAATCTTTTTTCTTTTTCTTTTCGCTCCTTCAAATTTTATGGTATGGCTTATATGCGGGGGCAGCTTACATTTGGGTCAATACGGTATATAAAAAAACAATATACATAATAGTAAACAATCAATCAAAACTAATGTTTGAAGGAGTGAATGTATGGAACCTTACCTCTGCATCCCTTTTGTAATTCAAGTATGTAATACCTTTAGAAATATATAGTGTATGGGACCGGTGCTCACCCACCATCGTAACGAAATTGGGCAGCTGCAAATGAGTAGCGTAACCCAGTCATGAAAAGCTGGTCGTGCTGACCATGGATTACCCCTTAACTGGTTGAATGATCTGCCACCTGGTGAGTGAGTGAGTAAGTAGTATCAGGTGGGAATGAGGCTGATAGTCTATAGGTAGTCTCGGGCCCTCAATGAGCTGTTGCCCCATGGGAGATATTGCCCATCTGTCCTCAACAGACACAGGAGAAATATCTCCCATCCACCAATTAACCTTTTTCCCTGAAGAGATTCTGTATTTTTTTGGTTGTAACGTTGAATGAATACAAGCACACGGCAGTCAGGTACATTCCAAATTTTATTTTACAACAAAAAACTTGGAATTTGGCATTGAAAACTGCTTTATTGTTTTTCGAAGTATTCTCCTTTATGGTCAATACACTTTTGCATTCGTTCGAACCATTTGTCAAAGCAGTTTTTCCAATCTTCTTGAGACACCTCCATAATATGGTTTTTGAACGCATCAACGGCATCTTCCGCCGACGAAAATCGTTGTCCACGCAATTTATTCTTGACATTCGGGAACAAGAAGAAGTCATTGGATGCCAAATGAGGACTGTACGGCGGATGACCCATCAATTCAGTTTTTTGACTGTTCATAAAGTCGGTTGTTAGACGAGATGTGTGACAGCTGGCATTGTCTTGATGAAGAATGATCCGAGGGCATTTGTTTGTTTTCCCAAAGACCTTTGGCAAACAAATTGTTGTGTACCATTCAGAGTTGACCGTTCTACATTCCTCTAAAGGCACAGTTGCCACATGACCAGTTTTCCCCAAAAAACAGGCGACCATTTGTTTCGATGTGCTTCGAGCGCGAACAACTTTTGTTGGATTGGGTTCATCTTGAAACACCCATACAGTCGACTGCTGTTTACGTTCCGGCTCATATGCATATATCCATGATTCGTCACCTGTTACAATCTTATATACATCTTTTGAAGCACCACGATTGTATTTATTGAGCATTTGTTTTCACCAATTGACGCGAGCGTCTTTTTGAGTTTTTGTCAAATTGTGTGGGATCCAACGAGAACATACCTTTCTCACAGCTAAATGATCATGTAATATTTTATATATGCTGGTGGAAGTAATGCCTATGGTTACCTCAATCTCACGGTATGTCACATGACGATCTTGCAGTATTAGGTTTTGCACAGCATCAATGTTTTCTTGAACAACAACTGATTTTGGACGACCTTCGCGAATCTCGTCAGTGAGCGAATGGCGACCACGATTAAATTTGTTATACCAACGTTTCACAGTGGCAAAGGATGGGGCTTCATTGCCAAATGTGGAAGTAAGTTGATTGATGCACTCTTGTCTTGATAATCCACGTCAAAAATTGTAAAAATTCATCGCACGAAAATGTTCACGAGTTAATTCCATTTTATTGTCGTCGCGCAATCTTCAAGGCAACATAAACAACACAAATGAAGCTATTGACAAAACATTTGAAGTACGTTATGGTCAATAATGCCAGACGATTCCGTGCAAACATCAAATCGTGCCTAACTTCAATCAGTGTTGCCAAGGCTCAAAATATAAATAGTGGCCCTCGTATGTCATCTGTGTCACATAATCCTGAAAGTTCTTTGTCGCTGTAGTATTGTAATGTTTGATTATTTTCAACATTACAGATGTTAATCTATCACATGTCATTTCTATCCCCAGCTTAATCCCGACAATAGAATAGGAGCAGAACAGGCTCTTAGGCATAAGTACTTCTCAGACCTACCTCCAAAACTCCTAGAGCTGGATAATGGTAAGTTTTCACTGCCTTCTCATTGGTTGTTTCTTTATATTCATATATTTCTAAACCCTGTACCAGCTAACTGTACAAGTAGTGACGCGAGACTGCTCGACCAATGAACAGTGAGAGAAACTGGATTGCGAAATGGGCAACTGGAGTTACCAGATTCCCTACTTCGCTCTGTAAGCGCTGCAATCTTTTGAAAGCGACAATACTGTACGCACATGGCAAACACAGTATTTTTGTCTCCAGGTTCGTACGCTTGGTTTAAGAATTTTTTAGGGAAATATTAGGGATAAAACTGCAAGTGTAAATTTTGATAAGCCATACATTTAGCGTACGGACTAAAGTCTAGATGGTGCATCAGTACATGCCATGAAATTTCTGTACATGTACAGTCAGGACCATTCGGTTTGCAACGCGGCATTTTCACCACTCAATTTTCCTCTATCTCCTCTGCTGCTATTCATGGTCCTGCTCCACAGTTAGCTGGGACACGGTATAAATATTGATTTTTGTGTTGCAATACTTATTGTAGTAACCTGATTATTTACATTAATTAAGGATTAAGCAACAAACCTGATTTTTACTTTAACATTTGCTATTTTATATCATCTGTAATTTCTACTTTGTGAAATGCATGGTTATTCAAAAAGAAGCAGCAGATATAAATATGTGTTGTGTGTCACCAAAGAAAGTAATAATCAAAATTTTATGCAGTCAATGTGGGTACCATGCGTGATGTAACAAATGTAGATAACCCATTTTGTTCTACATGTGCTTCAACTGGTCTGCAATGTCTGGAACATGCGGACGTCCCCCCTTTGCAGATGCAACCATGTTCCACACATTTGCTTGTGGCACTGCATCTTGTTATTTGGAATGCACGTTGCAATTGAGCTTAGTAATTTCCAGCACACAGAACGACCTCACCTGGAGAGTCACCATATTGCTTGCACCACCTCAAGTGCTGCTGTGCGGGAACCAATGGAAGTTCTACACAGGTTATTAAAACATTCATTCTTATCCTCTTTGTGGCATGTAGCACATGCTTGTATCTTTTAACGTTACCACAATAAGAATTTGTAATCTGCTCCTCCTTTTTTAATATCCCTGTATTGTCAACATTAGGTGGGCTGGAAATTCACCCAACTCTTCTGAAATATAAATACACTGGTGAAAACAATTAGGGGAGCAAGCAAGAAATCCCAAAACCAAAGTTGGAAAGTCAAAAGTAGCAATGTATGTTGATGAAGTGAGTGTGTCCTCAACCAGTACAATTCATCTGTGATGAATCATCAGCATGAAGAGCTCTCTAGTGACACCATAAGGCACATGGCAGAATTTGTGATATGAGGAGCAATCACGAGGTCACTTGGGAACACCGGTTGTGTGGTGCTGGCAGACCGTAAGTGCAGGTGGGATTCAGTTGAGTAGTGTTGAATAGGAACGATGGCAGAACAACACGATTTAGGGGAATCTAGCGCATGGAGAGCCATTGGGAGGATGGAAGCAGGGCAAACACAACGTGAGTTGGCTGCAGCCCTTGGTGTGTCACGCAGTGTCATTTCCAGGTTGTGGACACAATTTCAACAGACAGGTACAGTACGAAGGAGGCCTGGGCAAGGTCGCCCACGGTCAACAACAGTTAGGGAAGACCGGTACTTAGCATTGTCGGCTCGCAGGAATAGGCAGCAAACTGCAACTGACTTGCAACGTGGCCTTGTTTTGGCAACAGGACGAAGAGTCTCGGGCCAAACTGTACGAAATCGCCTGCGAGAAAGGGGTCTTTATGCAAGAAGACCAATGGTGTGCGTCCCTCTGAATGCCCAACACCGTAGGGCCTGCAGACAGTGGGCTGTGGAACATCGTGAGTGGGGACATGGAGAGTGGAGTTCAGTTCTCTTCTCTGATGAGTCGCGTTTCAGTCTCCAGTCAGATAATCGACGCATTCTCATCTGGAGGGAACGTGGGACTCGCAATTATCCCGCACAGGTGTGCGAAGTGTCTCAGTATGGTGGTGATGGCTTAATGGTATGGGCAGGGATCAGTGTTGGTGGACGTACCCCCCTGCACATTATCCGGAACGGTACTTTGACAGCCTTATGGTACCGGGATGAGATCCTCAGGCCTCATGTTGTCCCAATGGCTGCAGATATCGGTGATCGTTTCATTTTTGTGGACGATAATGCCCGACCTCACCGAGCACGTCTGGTTGACGCCATGCTACGGGATGAGGGTATCGAACGAATGGTATGGCCAGCGTCCTCCCCAGACTTGAATCCCATTGAACATGTGTGGGACACACTCGGAAGACGCATTGCTGCTCGGCCAGCGCCGCCTACAACTCTGCAACAGTTGGAAATGGCCCTTCTGGAGGAATGGGAGAATATCCCGCAGGCTGTCGTTGATAACCTTATTGGTTCCATGCAAAACAGATGTGCAGCTGTCATAGGAGTTCATGGCGACCACACGCCTTATTAGAGGTATGGATCTGTTGCGTATCTGTTCATTTCTGTTGTCTTATCATTGTGCTGTTCTCCTGATTTTGTGCAGTACCTTGCAGAAATCACCCCTAGAACTCTGTTGTGCTAATGACTCAATATACATGTATTGTACTGGTTGAGGACACACTCACCTAATCAAAATACATTGCTACTTTTGACTTACCAACTTTGGTTTTGGGATTTCTTGCTTGCTCCCCTAATTTTTTTGACCAGTGTATATCAGAAGATAAGAATTGTTTTTTTATATATTTTCAGTGTTAATACAGGATCTTTAAAAATTATTTGAATAATAACAAAATGTTCCATAAGGAATATAACATTGCCAACAATCAAATATCCTGTAAAATACAATGGCCCAATGTAATGGGCCCAATAGTTATAATACCAAGATTGGTGTTCTTTAGTAACACATCTGTAGAGTGATTAATATATTTATCGCAATTAACCTTATTACAAGTGAATTGTCATCTTTAAATAATAATGCATCTTAATACTAAGAGGAACAGAGTCTTATCCATAATAAATAATCATCATATTGAAGACTTGTTAACTGGATACTTTACAAATGATTCAAGTGAATCTTAGTCAAGAGATTTAAATCGAGTATATCTTTATTAGTTAAAAATTGTTAAACTACAAATGAAATTGTTTTTTTCATAATTTGTCATTGTATATGGAACTTGACCAAGAGTATACAAATACAGACTTCTAAACAAAAGATTGTAGTTGCAACACTGTTTAAATACATATACATTTCTGTTGATTTGGCTATGGGCATTCTTCTGTCAAAGCTCTTGGGCCATGTTACTTATTGTTTTAAGACACTCATTGAGCTTTTGATTGTTCACATATTTTAAGATCACACTGGGGCAAGCAGAATATAAAACAATTACCAAAGTTCCTTTCACATTTTAGTACTGGCCGATTGGTGTGGGACTGGGAAAAAATTAAGATTCCTCATTATTTTTTCAACATGGTCCATAACATTGATTTCACTCTGGTCCTCCAACCAATTGGCACATGTGCATCTTAATAATATAAAATAGTTGTTAATAGCATTTAAAAATAAACTGTTGGATTTTAGAATTTAAAATTCATCATCATCCTTCGCAGTTGCCTGTCTCTGGCTGGGTCGGCATAGAAGTCAAGCCTCTTCATTTTTTCCTGGTCTTCCACCACTCCTCTTTTTCCACAGTGTTCTAATCTTGTTCTCTTCTCCTAACACACTCCACTATCTGCTCTTTCCATAGACATTTTGGTCTACCCCTTGTCCTTATTTCCACTCCTTCTGCATTTTAAGCTCTTACTGGTAGTCTTTCCGCATCCATCCTCTTCAGGTGTCGGAAGCATCTCATCTGTGCCTGATCTATCCTGTCCTGAAGCTTCACCATCCTCACTGTCTGTCGATCTCTTCATTCCTTATTCTATCCCTTCTAGTCTTCCCCAATTTACTCCTTAAAAATTTTATCTACACTGCCTGCATCTTTCTTTTGTCTATCTCTGTCATTGTCCAAGTCTGCTCCGTACGTAATTATCGGCATGTAGTATGTGTTATATATTACTTATTACATTTCATAGATACATCCCTGTTCCATATTAACCTTCGAACACTTTGATATAGTCCACCACCCATTTGTCCTCTTCTGTTTACCTCCTCATCTATTCTTCCACTTCTCTCAATTATGCTTCCTAGATATTTGAAGCTCTCCACTACCCTCAACTCTTCCATGTCAATCTTTATTCGTGGTACATTCCTTGCTCTTGTTTCTTGTTATTAGCACCTTGCTCTTTTCTGCACTGAATTTCATTCCTGCTCTTCCGATTTCCTCATTCCAACTATCAAGCTGTCTCTGTACTTCTTCCTTGTTTCCCCATATTACTAAGTCATCAGCAAACAGGGCATTCATCTCTTCCTCTCCTATCTTCTTCCCCAACTCGTCATTAATTGCATCAATTGTAATTATGAAGAACAGTGGGGTAAGAGCACTTCCCTGTTTTAGTCCATTACTTATACTGAACCACTCTGTTCTTCCCACTTGCATCTTCACACAGCTCTGGTTGGCCTTGTATGTGCTCTGCACTGTACACACTAGCTCTTCCTAGACTCCTCTCTCTCCTAGAGCCTTCCAAATCTTTATTCTGTCCATGCTATCATATGCCTTTTCTATATCTAGGAATGCCACTATCAAATCATATCCAAACTCATAGTGCCTTTTCTGTGGCCTTAGGGTGCCAGAATTGAAATTATGAAAGACAAATTAATGTTAATTTAAAATACAATTTATTACATCCACTTCCATTTTATGTTATGAAATTTTAATTTTTTTTAAGATTTTGGTTTTCTTCCTATGATTAGTCCAGGTCATCAAACTTCCTTCTTCCTTCATACTACTATTCTGTGTAGTTCATATATGCATGGTATCAGTGCTTTTTCGTTACTCTCACCTTGAGGAGACGGCATCCTTGCTTTGGCCAGTCGTTGTACAATTGAAGAATACACAAATTTCAGCGAAAAATGCAGGCTCGACTAGGACTAGAACCCAATTCTCTAGCATACCATGCAGACCCTGGTTAAGTCCTGCATCAATCTGCATTTTTGCTGAAATTTCTACGTAGCACATCTCCTTTACCGAACAGTAAGGTAATTGAGGGACAGTGTAGCACACACTCGCAACCGTTCATGAATCCACAGATGAAGATATGCACCAGTGAAAGAGATTGCGCAAACAGTGTTAACAACTGTCAACCATGGCTTTTTTTTCTTCTTTCTTGCCAATCTGCCTTAATGCCATCAAAGCAGGTCTCCCTGCAGAGACTACTAAACAGGTTGAAGCGTCAGCAACTGCTAAATGATCCTCCCAGGCAATACCACTCACATTGACTGCTTTCCCAAAACACAGTCTTTGTTCTGGGACCAGGCCCGTACCCAGGATTTTTTTCTGGGGAGGGGCCAAATCCGAAAATATGCTATAGGTGTATTAGATGTGCAAATCATTCCATATATATATGTATATATGTCGTCATTACATATGTCACTTATTAAATAATTTCATTAAATATATACAAAGGAATGGTTTGCTACATTTATGAACTAGCAAATTAATTCATTTACTGACTGGTTCAAAATGCCAAGAAATTACAAAATAGTTTAAATGTTTCTATTAAATGTTAGTTTATTTAATTGTTCCTTTCTATTAATAACGATTTCATACTTATATTAATACTATATTCATTATTATATTCATTACTTATATTGTTTTCATGTTTTAGCTTTATTGTTTGTATGTTGCTATTGATAGAAATCTGTTAATGGTATCTCGAAACAAAATATTACTTTATCAGAGCTGTAGAGATTTCAGAACCCAGGACAAGAATAGATTTTCGCACCCCATTGCACTGAATTTGCAACTCCTTTGCCTAGATGTGGCTGGCATATCAAATCGCAGATATTAGATAAATATTATGTATCTACATACTCTTTTCCGTTGAATCCGATGAAAATAAAACTTTTATGTCAAGAAATATGGTTAATAAAAGGACATGGGTTGTGCAGCCCACCTCATGTTAATTGAAGCCGTGTGTGGTATTGTTCACATCTGCAAATTCGATTGCAAATTGATTTTAATATACTAATACTATGGACAATGTTTTAAAAGGGGCAAACAATTGGAGACATCAAGAAGATATTTATTTCCTATATAAAATTAACATCTAAATCCTATAACTTTTATTTTTATATTTATAAAGCTACTTTGCGGTTGCTAAAGAAAGAAGAGGAGAGGAATTTGAGAAGAAATAAAGGTCGAGCTAATTTCTATGTTCCAGGGATTGCTGGGTTCATTATCCTGAATGATTGGGTTCTTTGCCTTCGCTCCCCATTCTCAGCTACAGCTCCGTTCCTTACTAGTACAATTTGATATAATTTTAAAATATAATTTATGACTTCTGCTACGTTTTAATCCCATGCTATTACCAGTTCTAAAGAAAGAGAGAGATTGGGAGAGAGATGCATGCAACGCTCACACAGAGACCGATATAATTATTTTTCTTTGTGTGGGTTTTCAATATTATTCTTAGCAAAGTACACTTGAAGTCAGAGCAAATGATATTTGCTGTTACAACAAGAGCTATTCTTCCTCCGAAAATGTTGATGGGGTGGAGGTGGGGATTTTAGAACAAGATCGATGGTGTTGGGGGGGATCACCCTCGTCCCTCCTTGGATGTGACCACGAACGCTATGGTAGAATTGGAGCTAGATGTAGAATTACCTTACCTTACCTTACCTTACCAACTGGCTCTACAGCTCTGGGTGAACTTTGGCCTCCTGTACTATCAGCCTCCAAGCATCTCGGTCCAATATCTTCTCCCTCCATCCATGGACTTCCCCATTCTTTGTAGATCTTGTACGACACTATCCTGCCATAGTTTGGGTCTGCCTCCTCTTCTTGTGGAATTCTCTCATACATGATTCTTCGCGGCATTCTATATATTCATATGTTCTATGTGACCCATCCAACTATTTTTTCTGGCTTTAATAAATCTTACTATATCCTTTTGGTTTAAGATGGAATTTATCTCTTCATTGTTTCGACTTCTCCAAAAATCTCCATCCTTGATTGGTCCGTATATTTTTCTGATTATTCTTCTTTCTGTTTTCCTTAATTGTTGTTCATCTTCTAAACTCATTGTCCATACCTCAGCACTGTAAGTTATTACTGGTCTTATAAGTGTTTTGCAAATCAATAGTTTTGTATATCTGCTAATTAACTTTCTTTTTAGTAATTGTATATTGGCATAATATGCTTTGTTCCCTGCGTTTATTCTTTCTCTAATTGTACCATGCATATTATTTTGGTCATTTATTTTCTCTAATTGTACCATGCATATTATTTTGGTCATTTATCGTCATTCCAAGATACTTGAAGTTTGTTACTGCTTCGAATTTCTTGTCATCTATTGCAAATTGGTGGTAACGTTTCTTACCTTGTTTTGGTGTCAGTAGTATGGATTTGGTTTTATTCATGTTTGTCTGTAACCCAATTTTATTTGCTTCTAATATCCTGTATGTTCTCAGAATTGTAGAGTTGCAATATTATAGTCGAAAGTAACGGGAAAAATTTCAACTAGCGGATAGATCAACTCCCCCACCCAAAAATCAGAAAACTGTCACTTTACACAAAGACTGTCACCACCGTATTGTGTACATTCAATACTCAGAAGCATTTGAATAGTAACTACATCCTGCAAAGTAACAATGTTTCCAAATTTCCTTTGTATTATAACAGCACCATTGAATAGCCATGATAATTCCATGTTTAGAAAATAATACAGTATATTTATAAATTAAATTATACGTATTACCAATAATCAGTAGCGGGGATTGGGTGCCAACACTGAGGGACGGGTGGCAAGGACAGTTTACCTTTTCTTGGTAGACAAGGCTTAGTGTGCAAGCAAAAAGTTGAAGGGGCAACTGCCCCCACACCTCGTCCCCAAATCGCAGACACTGTCAATGATTCTTATACTGAAGAACTAGTCTGAATATGAGTTGTTGGTTTTTTTTTTAAAAAAAAACAAGAAGAAAGTAATATTTTTGCATTGCAAAGAATGTACTGGCCAGACTAAATCGGGACCTCGGGTAGCCTTGCATCAATGTTTATAAAACTAAAGTTACCAAATATTGCAGACTGCAGACTTTTATGAAGCTTGCCTCTCTACACAACAAACATATTCCATGCCTCCCTCCCCCTTGGGTACGGGCCTGTCTGGACTGCCCAGGTATGACCACATAGCGTAATACACCACCCTGAAGACACTGGTTAAAAGTCCAAACAATTCACCATATCAGTTGTCAGTTATAAAACGTTAAAAAAAATTACCAAGGTAATGTTGAAATACGAGCACTTGTGTACAGTGGGATCCATGAGAATTACCATGCAAATTGTCCATGGCTATTTTCATTAATTTTTATCTTACATCCTATATGTTTTTAAGCGATGGATTTTTATGTATGTTGGTGCAGAAGTTGTCAACATATTTTTTTGAGTTTTCGTTTAATTCTTGAAGCTCTTATTGGGACAAATAAAGTGCACGAACACAGTGGTGGACAATTTACACAGTAATACTCATGGATCCCACTGTACATAATATATGTGATTTTATTGTTTTCAAGCATAAGAAGACATTTTGCTGTGTGCTGTGATTATAAAAAGTTTAGTAATTTCACAGTTTGATTGAACACTGTTCATGTTTTTGTACTTTATAGAAATGTCGATCTTCAGCGTACAAGGAATCAAGTTGTGGCCGGAGGAGTTCGAGGAGAAGAAATACCGTCGGCCTTTGTATAGACTTGCTCAGGACAATCTTAAAGACGTTTAGCATTGGCATAATATGGGTGATTCACTGAAGTCAAGATGTTGATTCAGATACTCAGGGACCTTGTACTACAAACTGTTTTTACTATTGTTGCTACCTGACTGTTGTTGTGTGCATCTGTGTGAGAGAGAACGTGAAAGTTCGCTACAAACAAACAAAAAAAAATGTGAAAGTGCATCTTCTGAAGACGATGCGATGCTGTACAGAAAGAAAAAAAAACAGTGAATAATTTATACCACAAAAAGCAAAAAAGAAAGTATCCTTTCGCAAACAGGCATTTCCTGTACCGGTAAGGTAAGAATCCGTTGGCGGGATGCCTCTACCTGAATTCCGTTCTACTACTATTGTAAGTTCTCATCCTTATTTTTTTGCCGGTGGTGGCCATATCATGCATTAGCCTTATTCTCCCCCTCCCCTCAATGTTTCCTAAACAGAACAGAAAACTTTAGTATGCAAAACAATACAAGGCTCAGCATCAACGTACGAGATGTATACCACCACTAAAGCGAAAGCAAGCGAAAATCGTAATAGAAAAGAAATTAAAATCATAGTTTGTAGCAAAATAACTTATATAAACATTTATATGATTTGTAAGCTAATAGTTCTTATTGTTTCCTTTTGTAAAAAGAAATACATATATATATATATAAAGCAACAGTGTACAATTTGTAACGTGATCACTTACATTTGAAAGTCATACGTTCTATTTCGTTAGGTATTTAGCAAATAAATGTTATAGCAGTTAATTTCCAGGTTGGAATACTATACTGTTAACTTATCTCATGAATGCAAAACAGTATATTTTGTGCAAGACTGAAGCAGTATTGCATTGGGGACGAAACTGGTTTAACAATTATGTTATGGAAATGTATTAATACTTGTGTCAGGATATGTTTAATCAGGGAACACTTACTTAAACCTTGCTTGGACGTTTGGCTGCTGCCAGGGACATATTTTTTCAAATTTTCCTCTTTCAAAAACCGCTGTGATATTCCAAAATATGAAATATTACATCAGCTTACAATTCCATCTAGCGCATTGACTTGAATTTTTGTGGTTTACTTTCGTTATTATCTATATATTTTTGATAGTTTTGCGATTACGTAAGCCTATTAAAACTATTGATAATATCTAGATAACGGCAAAAGCAAACTACATGAAAGGAATTCTAAAGGTTTTTTCAGATTTTGGACTATCACAGCGGTTTTTCGAAAGAGGAAAATTTGAAAAATATATTCCCTGGCAGGAGCCAAAGGTCCAGCCGAGCCTTGAGTTTGAGAGGCCCGTTTATGCATTAATAAACGTATCCAAAATCTTGTTCATGTTTCTTTAGGGAAAGAAAAATACACAGATATATGCATCAAGTTAGCTTAGCTCAGTGTATATTACTAGGCATGCCTTGACTTGCCTGAATTATTGGTGCTGAGAATTAAAGATGAATTATGCATAAATCTTGTGAAACATAACTGTACCAATGTCTCATTCTATGTAGATCCAAGAAAACTTATGTCCTGCTAGGCACCTCAGCTGCAATGCTCTGGCAGACAAAAAAACTTTCGCTTCTGTCTCATATCGTTGATCAGAGCTGCAGCAAACAAGAACATCAATTCACATAATAGATTTGATTTTTTTTTATGAAATGTATATACATGTAAAAAAGATTGTCACTATACACTGTGCTGATTAATTCTCAAAATATATTGTTTAGTCTTAGCACTAAAGTGCAGTATAACTGCTGTGGTAAAATTTAGTTACATTTGGTATGATTGGATGCAGAAGGAATGTTCTAAAAAGTATAGAGAGAATGTGGAATAAGTTTAAAAATTTATCATTACAGCATGAAAATTTAACTTGGATAAGCCTTGAGTTACGTGAATTATCAAATTCCTTTGTGCTTGAAAGATAAGTTTACATTTATTTTCGTACTTTATACCATTCTATTTCAAATCAACTTTTTAATGTCTAGAAAAAAATCAGCTGGATGTGCGGGCTAATCAGGACTTGACTAAGTCAACGAAGCGAACTTGGTACCTGTTGATTACGAAGTCATGCCATTAATTTTAAAGTCTTACTGTTTGTTGTTCAGTGCGAATACAGTAGAAGCCCGATTTTCAATTTCGGGATGTTGCATTTTTTTCACAATATGGTCCCAACAAAGCAATTTTTTTTTAATTTTTCTCTGGTTTTAAGTTTTTAATTTGGTCCCCTGAAGAACGTAAAATTAAAGTTGCACTGTATTAGTTCCATCTGTGACATCCAGTCTTTTCTTTGGAACAAAATTAGAAAATATGAAATCTTCATATTTTGTTGTGCAATATGTAATGAAAATGTCCAAAATGCATTGTATAATTAGGAGTCATTTTATAACTACTCCAAATCGTGATAATTTTCCGTAATGTGAAAATAAGCATGATTTTTCATATATTTCATATGGTTTGTGCATATATCTGTAATATACAATGTTTTAAAATCCTTATTCAATTGTCCATGTTGCCACAGTGACCATTCTTATCAATTTTGTTTCACACATAATGTACTACAAAAGGAAAATCATTTCTCTGTAAATAAGAGTTTTCAAAAGACTTATATTTTTGAAAACTGCATCGCTTTGAGCGGTAATGTAAAATAAGTACCTACTACTGATTTATATACACTGGTAATATCTTTCGTATCAAAATTAAATTGTTCCACATTTTAAGGACGATGTTATACAGGGTAAGTCTAAAAGGAATACAGTTTCAAAGTTTTACAGAAACAAAGATTGTTAAGAGTATGGTTGGAAGAGTATGTCCTGAAGTTGACGTGGATAAGTTACAAATGTTCTGTGTGTGACCCTTTTGTAACATGACAGTCCAGTTCTCCTCCCAGAACTTTTCCCTTTTTCTTGCTCCAATCGTAGATGGACTGCCTTGTGCGTGGTTGTTTGCCATACTGTGTTCTAAAACGACAGTTACAGAATTTGTTTTTGCAAATTCGAACATGCAGAAAGCCTTTTCTACCTGGCAAGCGGCCATATTGCTCGACTGACATCAAGAGCACTCACGTGATGCTGACGTCATGAAAACAAAGTGGAGATCGTAAACTTGAAGACTTTCTCTGTAAAACGGTACTAAATGCTTCAGGATAAAACAGACAGTTTTCAATTTATAAAGCATTTAATCTGTCTATTTCTTTTAGGCTCACCCTGTATAGTATCAACGGTTCAAAATGTGCATGGATGAAAACAACCTCTTGCAATACTGCTTGATCAAATTTTTGCTAATGTCCCTCCACACTCGCTGCACAGTTATATCAGTCCAAATAATTATTCCCCTCCATTGTAACGTGGATGTTACTGAATTGTTTATAAAATAAGAATTGTGTCTTTCCACTTACTCTGTGTTTATTTTGTAAGAAAAGTTAACTATTAATTTTTTGCCAAATATATGCAAAGATTGTGTCTTTACATGTACAAGATTTTCATTGTTCTTTCTTTGAATTAAGATCCATTCACTGGATACAAGTTCTTTATGCAAAAATTGTACTTAACTCCATAATATTATATAGCATTTTTTTTGTTGAGTTTTTGCTCATAGTATAATTGCATATTTGTTTAGTGAATTTTGTATTGCCAGCTCTCTACATATTTCATCCCAGTACATAACAATTTTATTATTAAACAATTCATCAAGTTTATGCACACCATTGTAAATTTATTTTTCATGCATATTTTGTAAATAATGTATGTGAAGTAACAGAAAAAATCAAAAACAAATGTCTTTGATAAATTGTTAAAATTCTAATATTCATAGCCTAGTCCACTATGTTGATGATAATAATTGTTAATTTTTCTCTAATTTTTTTTTCTCCCCTGAAACAAGTGTGTCAATTTCTGTGTGCATTTGTGAAGTATGAGCATAGAGGTACGTAAATTCTGATTGTTATACTTTGGGAAGATTCACAAAAGATTTATGAAAGAGAAAAATATTATTTCCTCTGCAAACAAAAGTTGTGCTCCCTTGTCTTATCACGGTTCGGTCAAGCAAGTACTAAATTTCTTTCTTTCTTGTAATGTACTAAATATCTTGAGATGGTGGTGGGGGAGGGGGGGGGAGATGGAAAGCTAGGCTTGAGCCAATATCCAAAATAGTATATTGGTATCTGTATTGGAAAGTATTGTGTACCATTTTAATCACAATTGAAATTTTCGTGAGTTTGTGTTTTGCAGGGCCTATTTTCACTGATTCTAAATATCGTGAATTTTTATTTATTTTTGCAACAATTTTGTGGGAAAAAATTATAAATATTTTAAAGCAAAACTCTGTTTGATATAGTACAGTTAAAAGTTAAATACTCTGAAATGCTTTGAATTGTTACAATTTTTCAAGGATCATAGTAATTCAAAATGGTATCGGCTCGACTTGGAAAAAAATGAACCAAACAATATTCAAAATATGTTTTTTCTAGTGTCATGGCATATTCTGTGCAAGACTGTAAACCAAAAACCTACTCATGAATAAATTCTCTCAGCTTATTGACCAGGTCAATTCTGAAACAGTGTCCAAGCATTCAAGAGCTGACGTCACTCTCGTCTTCAGGTTAGAAGTGCAACAACCCGGTTTATATTTATCTGGAGATGGATGTTCCCGGTGAAGATGCTGGACCAATTGGCGACTGTGTCTGCTGCGTTCCCGCTGCTGAGTGACTATCGCTAGCAAGGCCGGATCCAATTCGAGCCTTGTGTCACGAATCAGATTCTCCTTTTTCCTGTGGTTGACTATTGCTGCTTTGATAATTCTGTCCCAATAGTTTGATGATTTAGCTATAATTTCTATGAGAAATTAAAGGAGAATTTGAATCTCAACACTGGGCTCGAACTGGATCCAGTGTGGCTAGTGATAGTCAGCCAGCAGTGGGGATGTAGCAGAAATGGTTCCTGACTTGTCTGCCACCTTCACCGGGAACATTCATCTCCAGATACATACAGGGTAGCGCAAAAGTCATCACCTGATTTTCTTAGCCTATAGCTTGCGTTTTAAATTAAACAAACTATGCAAACTATGTTTTTTTTGTGTTAAACTTTATTGATACTTATAAGTTTTATGTCCTCAATTTTTAAAGATAACATCCAATAAATGACCACCATACGAATTGATGCAAATTTCGGCTCTTTTTATTGCGTTTTCCATGGTGTTGGAAATCTGCAGGGAAATGTTTTCAATTTCATACTGAATATTGTCCCTTAGTTGCTGTAATGTCTTTGGCTTATTCACATAAACCAATGACTTCATATATCCCCAAAGGAAGCAAACGTCGAATGGTTTGTGGTGTAGACGCTGGACGATTGGGAAAATGTCTTCTAAATTCTCGTTGTGTCAAGATTGCAGGAAGAGCCCTCCAAATTGATGGTCTAGAACATTTCAAATGTGTACTTAAACTTAAGTTCATGTGGCACAATTCAGAGTAAACTTTACAAGAGAAGCAAAATAATACATTAGATCTTAAGAAAAATTTTTACGGGGGCTCTGCCCTACCATGGAGTCAGCGCCTATGTGCCAGTGACCTAATGGTGTCACGTACCTCTATCAGAACATCAGCAGATCTCATAAGTTTGTTTTGTGTCAACACTGAAAGATGGAGTATGTTTAGACATGGCATTCATTCATGAATGTATCACTATGTGTTGAATTATAAATATAACCCTCTCTCCCTCCCAGACTTTCTTCATTTTGAAAAGATCGTGACTTTAGGGACATGCTGTATGCCATGAACAGAATGTACAGTACACTGCAAGTGAAACAATCACTCTTAATGTCCCTTGCACACAGATTATCATGAGTATACAGTAATCTCTGTAATGCTTCACATGCAGCTTCAAACTAGGGATGGGCATTCAAATCCTAATTGCCAAAATCCAAAATCATTCGAATCTTAATCCTATTGAATTCATTCGAACCTGAATCCTATGGAATTCACTCGAACCTGAATCGTATTCAATTTATTTTAATCTTCTTGCATTCATTCGAATCCGAATCTCAAATCCAAATCTTCAATCTTCATTGCCCGAATCTGTCAGGATTTGATATTCGAGTCTTCAAAGATTCAGTTCCACCCATCCTTAAAATCTATTTTGCCACTAGTAATTTTTTGTGTAATAGAAAAGCAAATTTATAGTAAATATCATAATAAAGCATACAATAAATTTATAAATGTGAAATAAAGTCCATTACAACAATTCAAAAATTATTTCACAATTTAAAATGTAGCTGTCATTAGAGATAAATACTTTACTTCAATCTGGATGCATCTTGCTATTCATAAACAAACTTGGGAAAATGAAATAATAAAATTTACCACAGCTCTGGATCAGATTGAACTTTTTAAGAATCTTCTAATTCTTCCTCTTTCTGAGTCATCTTTTTTCTGCCACAGTTTCAGTTGAGTATTGTGTTTTCAGGGTTTAATATTTTTCTTATTCTGTTTAGAGAATGTTTTAAATAATTATTTCAATTACAAAAATAAACATACAGAATATCTCAAGATATAAAGCAGGCAGTGGTGTATTCTGAAATTTTGACCTGGTTTACCGCAACAATTCTTATTTATTATATATTAATTAGATATAATAGAAATAAAATGCCAATGCAGCAGGGGCGGCGCGTGCCTTTTCAGTCAGGCAGGGCACATTTTTCTTTTGGTTGGGGAAGGGGGCAGTTAGCCTCTATATTCCTCTTTAAGGTTTTTGAGGGGAGTTCCTTGATATGGAGTAAGTAAATTGTTCGAACAATTTGGAATAAAATTAACATTCTGATCAAGATATCTCTCCAAAGAGCATTAAATACTCACTACGTAGGAATATGAAAAATCAGCAACATATGGAACAAAAATACATGAATAAAAAAAAAAACCTCGAATACTAACGTCGCTTGCAGTAACTAAACTTTGGGTAGATACTGGAATGATTAGGAAAATGTTACACTGCAGTTTCTCTTCCATTGTCAATGAATTGAAAGGCGTAGATATTAAAGTTTCTACATGATTCAATGTCATATTCACCAAGTATCCACTAATATCAATGACTAAGTAGGAAGATGATGCAGCGTTAAGTTCAGTTACAACACTTTACATTAACCATGTACCCCCAAAAAGTTCGTTTATACTTACGAAGATATTCTGCATGTCAAGTTGCTGGAACACAGACACAATTACACAAATAAATAAACACGTACAGTAACTATAAAATCGCGAAAAACTAATTATTTCATAAGCGACCAATACGCACAGACGGAACGCAACGCAAACTCACAACACTAACTCAAATCCAAATCCGTATTACAATGGGAAGAAAAGAGGAAAGGAGGATCTTTTTGAAAATACGAGGGACTAGTTTGTGCAATAAAAAGTGTTGTCAACTTTTCAGGTCGCCGGAACAAGCGCGAAGAAAAGCATTCGAGAGGGATTTTTTTCTATCTTATTGCTGCAGGCTGGAAGAACGAATGAACTGCATACCAAGCGTTGGAAACACTGAACGAGGCAAACATGAATGGGCAGGGCACCTCGTTTACTGCCCAGAGACGGCTACGAATTTTGCGCTTTTCCATTGTGAGGGGACCGTCCCTTGCCTATGCTGTAAATGTTTGGATCAGTCAGTGACGTCACGTCTCCAGGGCAGAGCCGAAATTGGACTCTCTCCAACAGGACGGAGAAATATATTAACCTCGCACAGGGTGCATGCCCTGTAAGTCTGGTTGCAGCAACGTAGGGGTTGAGGGAAAAAACAAAAAAAATATTTACGCGTATATACCGATCGTCTCTTCAGATGAACTTTTTATGTTAAAATTGTTGTGGGGCAGTGCCCTAGTTGCCCTTTATGTAGCATCGCCACTGCAATGCAGACATGCAAGTACAACAAGAACAGAAGTCTGAAACTTAAAAATTTCTGACAATTTCTATACATATGAAGAATTACTGGCAGTAAACCATGTAACATGGAAGAATACATACCCCACTGCAAGCAGGACAGTTCTAGCATATCCAGAACTGACCTAGTTGACTTAGACATTATATATAGCTGTTTGCGATCTACATAACTTATTATTATGTTATTTTGTTTAAATGATGTTGATTTATCTAATGTTAAATAAAGGTATTTGTTTTTTGCTCATCTAAATTTGTAAATTTTAAATGCAATTAACTTGTCTGTGTACAGTGCATCTTATTTGAGGATACTTGAAATATACAGCCTTGGTTAGGTCGTACACATAGTTTAATTGTGAAGAGACTATTGTTAATGTACTAAGTGAGCCAGGCTTCCATTAGACACTTGCGACTGAATTTTCAAAGCAAATTTTCATTTAGAAATTCATAAACATGTATTAGTAATTTTGAGTTAGTACATTTTGATAGTATATACTCTATGCTCATAGCTGGTTTACTGCTCAATAATATATGTGTAATTTGAGAGAAATTAGATGTAAATGTAATAATGAAAATCCTGATTGTTCAAAATACACCATTCTAATGCTATGAAAGGTACTGGTGTAGCTTGTATTTTGATAAAACTGACAAAAAGTGTTTGTTCAAAAGAATCTAAGTGTGATATTTAAGAGTGCAATTTTTTTAATTTTTTTTTTTTTTTTGTTTCTTCTAAATTACTTCTGCATGTTTGAAGGTGGAAATGGCTAGTGTGCATTGCAAAATATTTTTAAGACTTTCTTTTTTTAACTCTATTATTGCTTGCTCTTAGAAGTGGCATCAAATTCAATCAGCTGTTTGTTGGAATGAAACGTTGGTGTTGTAGAGTTCTGTTGACCTAAAAATTCATACCGGCACCGTCCCATTTCTAGCACCAGACTGCGATGTTTCATTAACACAGTTACTAGTGCAATACAGCTCATAGTGTGTGCTTGTCCATTTATGCACTGAAGAATTTTTTTTGTATAAGCACTGATTTTTTAACAAGATGTGAATATAGCATAAAGGTCGTATTTTCTGTCATGGATTTAATTTATCATAAAAAAGCAACATGCTTTCCTTCCAATATAATAGGTAATTTTACTATACCGAGAAGTATAAAAATAAATAATGTTCATCCTGTATTTTCATAGAATGAATGTTGTTATAGACTTTCAGGTTGTAAAGTTTAGTAGGCGTATAGGTTAAAAATAAAGGAAAAAAACATCAGTGATAGGAGAATTCAAGTATCCACAATCATGTACAGTTTATATTTATCGATTAATTTGTACCAATAATCTGTGATTTGAGTCTTCACTGTGAACACTTAGCAGTTGGAAATATACATATATATATATATATATATATATATACATAAATATGCACATAATCCAGATATTTAGGGATAAACACATTTTGGATGATTTTCAGATTTTATAGATCTTCGAATTTTATCAAACTTGTCTTTAACATGTGCCATACATTTCATGTACTATCTAACAGTTTAAAGAGCTGAAGAACATGCAATTTTAAAATTTTCCCAGGCATTTTGTGTGTGGGGATATGTCGAAATCAAATGACATTGTTATATTGTATATTATGGAAGGAACTGAAACGTGCACTTTATCTCAGATATGCCCTTTTTTATACTCGTGTACTATGTATATTTATAGGATCTTGTATTGTTTGAAGAAAACTTCATGAAGATTTTACTTACCGTAATGTAAATTGCAAAGATTTTCTTTCCGTTCTTCAAAGACATGTTTCTAAATCTTTTCGTAGATCATACTGCTGCTTTCATATACTTAGAACAGCTGATCATTATGTTTTAAAATAAGCACACATATTGTAAGCTAAAATATAATTTAATATTTATGTTCAGATGCTCTGGAATTATGCAAAACGTTGGAGACAATACCCAAGCTACAGTTTATGAAAATTGAGTGTGCCTGTCAAACTGAGAGATTACACTTTTTAAGTTAATGTGATTTCAAAGAGTATTTGAGATTAAATATATTGATACAAAGTTGGCAATAATATCTAGAAATCAATCTATTGAAATCTGAAGCGGTGCCACTACTCCAATTACAAAATTAAATATTTCTTGTTCGGACACCTATGAAAATGGCATTAAAAGACAAAGCGAGGGGAAAATATCAAACACTGAATGCTGTGAAGGTGTTAATTTGCAGTGCAGGTAATATTAGTTGCCAACTGCAATGTTGGAAAACATACTCAGCAAAGGAAAGCTAAAGGTTCCTACACACAGTGATAACACAAGAGCAAGTAAATATTAGTATTTGCTCTTTTCTCTGTCCATTTGTCTACATGTTTCTTCTTTTCCCATGCATACCATGATACTTTTGCTTCCAGAAACAATTATGTATTGATTACGTAGATTGTTTTTGCCATACATTTTTAAGGCTACAAGGAATAGTTACAGAGTCCAGCCAGACATGCGAGTCTCGAAAGACCCATTACACTTATGGGAGTATTATTTTGTGTGATTTGGTAATATCAAAATTCAGATGGCGTAGAAAGACACATGAATGGAATGAGGACATGTTGAAGATTTTATTTTTTCGTCTGAAAAGTAAATAACTTCCATTGTTTAATAATCAACTTGAAAAACTGCTTCCACATGCAACATGGGGAGAAACTCATACGTTCTTGTACGAAACTGTTCCTCTTTGCCTTAAGGAAATCATTGAATTTTAACCATTGAAGACACTGTACATGGGAAACGAATTAACTGTAGATGCTATGTGGTGTTTGTTTACGCAGCTCAAGTAATTTAAAAGACTTCACTATATGTAAAAACTTGCTGTACACTTGTTAATTTGAATACCATATGGAAAAAAAATAATCGAATTGTCCAATTCACGTGAAGGGAATTTGCTTATGCTATGTTGTGCCAATGAATATCCTGACCTCTTTTCTGATTTCTTTAGAGGCTTCGATCACTTTAAAGCGAGTGAGAGAAACTATGCTTCACTCTACTGGGCTTTCAAGAAATGACAAACGTTTTTTGCACATTGGTCTCTTGTAAACATTATGAAGTTTAAAGTAAATAAAATGAACTTATGTAACATTTGTATGAATTTTCAGCACTTTAGGTTGTACTATACTGTATTAAGCTGTACATAGTTGGTTGTTTATATTGCTAATGAGAAATAAATGTGACTTTCTATAGAATGTTGTGTATTTACATTTCTTGCGATTCCAAACCAATTTCATCAGGAATGAGGAGGTGAATGTTCCGTCTCGTAGGATTTACCTTGAAGAGGTGGGAAGGTTTGTATGTTGTTGTGAGCGGGTGATGATAGGTTTCCTCCGTAGAAAGCCAGAATGGGATTACGACATCAGGGTGTGCTCCCTCGTCGAGTGTGGAGAGGTATGGTATGGTCAGGGGTGCCCACAGAGGGGATTCGTGATGCATCTGCATCATGGGAATTTTCTTTAGGGGGGGGGGGGGAATTTTATAGTTTAGCTACCAATTCTGTATATCTCCACACAAATGGGGAGGGGATTGTTTCATTCGATTGACTTGTCATTGATTTTTAGTTATGGTTATTATTAGGGGTGTGCGGGATCCCAAAAAGTCGGGACCGGGATCAGGAAAAAAATTTACCATCCTGATCCCGACTTCGGGAAATGATTTTCCGACTTTTCGGGATCCCGAGCAGAATATCGAAAAGTCATTTTAAAAAGTCGTTTTAATTGTCAACGTTTTCTGCATTGTAAGTGTCTGGAACTTCTCGGAAATTGTTAGTTTTTTATTCCAGAAATGCAAAAACAATCCAAAAACAAAAAAATTGACGTGTAGAATTAGAAATTTCCAGAGCTTTGGGAAATTTCGAACGTTTTCCGTCCCGAAAATTTTCAGACTTCATCGGGAAATTTCAAATATTTTCCCATCCCGAATGTCTGGATTTAAAATATTTCCCGTCCTGATCCTGTCCTGACCAAGAAAATTCTGTTCCGCACACCCCCAGTTATTATGTATAGTTTTTCTATACCTACCTGGGTTGATCGCGGCGATGGAGTTGAAATGAAGCACCACCTTTTATGCCTTTAGAATCGGTTTGGAAAGGGGGCGTTCTGTTCGCATTAATACAAGGTGAGTCAAGTAGATAAACTGTCTGCTTGAACAGTTGTCACTGTCCACTTTTCGAGCTTTCCAAATTTGCCGATATTTTATAAAAACTCCATATTAGTGAGAAGTTGCTCTGCAGAATGCACAATGAGTGTCATAATAATAATTAAAAACAGACTACGTTCGTGTATGGCCGATGAGTGGCTAATGTCGTCTACCTTAATTCCATCCTATGAGTCCGATGTTTTAAAAGTGGTTCAAAAAGAGGAAATTATCAATAAATTTGTTACAACAACTTTGCAAAGGCAGAAGTTATTATCACTTATGTAAAATGTTATTTCAATTAATGTCAAAGTAATATTCATGTAAATGTCTATATTGTAAACAATACCTAATGTAAGCATACATTGCTTAAATATGTCTGTATTATATTGTTCCACAAATTTTGTCTTACCAAAAAAAATTGAGTAAATAATTCTGCATAAAGGGGGAAGTACATCATATGCCTTGTGGGGATGGGCACCCCTGGGTATGGTTAATATGTTAGGATAGCATGGGGGTGTAAATTGCTTTGGAAAGGTATATTTGGTGTAACATATAAAACAAGGTACATGTGGAAAGTGAATTTGTATGGGCAATATTTACAAGGAGTACGTTTTCAAGGGTGTTGGTATTGAGGCTTGGATCTTAGGTAAGAAGTAACGTGGTTGATGTTGGGTTCTCGTCAGTTTGTGGTGTGTCAGTACATGTGTTCTGTTCAGGAATAGGGTTTGTTGTGTACTGCATACAATGTCAATTGCCGTCAGGAAGTGTCATAGCAGTGGTTGTCTTGCTAGTCATCTGTGTTAAGTCAGTGCTGTTGTCCTTTTGTGTTGGGTGGAAGCAACAGACTTCATGCATCTCCGCCACGTTCTAGTTTGAAGGTGCTTGATAGAAAGCTTTACGAATCACTCATTTAATGCCCTGAACAATGTATTACAATTATTATTACTTATTATTTTATTCATTTTTTTTTATTTTGTCAGCCAGTGGCGAGGCGTGACAGTTTTACGTAGTCATCACAAGATTTACCAAATGTCAGGATCGATATTTTAACTGGGAAAGGGGGGGTTGCAATAATACTGCGGGATAAACTGCAAGATCATTGCCCTTTCAAATTTAAAAGCTCATTGCAATATAATAAGACATTTAAACGACAAAGTAATACAAAGTAATAAAATAAAATAAGCTGTCCAATATGATGAGAATAATGAAATCTTAATAATTTGCATTCCTTCTGTAATTGAATATAAAATTTGACATTAATGAATTATGATGTAAAATAGGCCTAATTAAGTTAAAATGTTATTAGTACAGAAACTTCAGCTTCCCTGCTTTCTTGGCGAATTTTCGAACTACCTATGACTCGTACATTTCTTTATTTCCTCTTAATACTCCAAGAGAGGTCTTTCTCGGTGGATTATATGGCCAAACTGCTCATCGGCAGTAATAATAATTTAGCTAAACGGAAAACTTTCTTTAAAAGCGTTTTTTAAATTTGCTTATCATAAATGCTACCAATTTACATGGCGATTTATCGTAGTGCAGTTCTATAAAATATTATCTGTTCATTTCTAAGATCTTGTGAATCAAAAACATTTGGATTAACCTGTATTTTCAAGTCGGCAAACGGATTTTCAGGAAAAAATTTTCTTTCCGAATATGATTTGAATTTTGTTAAATTTTAAATTCAAAATAAAGCTTAAATTCAAAATAGAGCAAGTTCGGCAACGATTAAAAACTGCCAGCTGCATGACATGTTGTCAATAAGATAAATGAAAAAGCCTTCTGTATCTTCGTTCAGGTGCTAAAAGCCAAGTCTCAGTGCATCGAATTTCGTCTTTGCCGTCGGAATGGTCACGGGTAACAGCATTACACTCAAGAGGAACCGTAGCGGACCTGGGCTCTCATTTCGATGTGCTAAACTTTGCGAATCCCTTGTTTATTTCTAGCCGTTTTATGCTGCCATTTGACTAATTTCGCACAAACTTGGGAATATTCTGACTCCCTTTTTTTGGTTGGTTCTTCCCTAATATATTTAAAAAATAATAATTTCATTATTTTTCTTGGTCATCGCTGCATCTCCCGATGACCGGATGCCTCACCTCTGTTGTCAGCTGTTTGGTGTGTCATGTACAACCGGAATCAAAAGGAGAAGTGGATAGACTACCCTGACAATATCAATGACAAAGAGTTAACAGAATGAAGAAGTCTAGAAGAACACTGAATCATACTTTTAATCATGTTCTCTTAAGCTTGTAAAAACGTTGTAACGAGTATTTTCAGTCATTTACTCACAGCATTAGGAGTGAAGGGTTAATATGTAGTAGAGACGTGAAGGTACGGAACGCTCACATGTAAAGGGAAAAGAGAAGATATTTCTTTGTTGTTATTAATAAATATTTGAGTTTCCATACCTGTATAACTGAAGAATGGGAGATTCATCTTCAATAGCCTGATACTACGAGGGATAGTCTGAAAATAAGTTTCCTTCAGTGGCGATGCTAGATAAAGGGCAACTAGGGCACTGCCCCACAACAATTTTAACATAAAAGATTCATCTGAAGAGACTATTGGTATATAACTAAATTTTTTGTTGTTTTTTTTCCCTCCACTCCTACGTTGCTGCAACCAGACTTACAGGGTGTGCACCCTGTGCGAGGCTAGTATTTCTGTGTCCTGTTGGAGAGAGTCCGATCTCTGCTCTGCCCTGAGACATGTCACTGAATGATCCTAAGGTTTACAGCATAGGCAAGGGACGGTATCCCCTGACAATGGAAAGCCAAAATTCGTAGCCGTCTTTGGGCAGTGGACGAAGTGTCCAGCCTATTCATGGTTACCTCGTTCACCGTTCAGTGTTTCCAATACTTCGCAGGCACTTCATTCGTTCTTCCAGCTAGAAAAAAAATCCCTGAAATGCTTTTCTTCACACTTGTTCCGGCGACCTGAAAAGTTGACAACCCTTTTTATTGCACAAACTAGTCCCTCTGTGTTTTCAAAAAGATCCTCTTTCATTTCCATTATATACGGATTTGGGTTTGAATTAGTGTGAGAGTTTGTGTTGCGTTCCATCCGTGTGCATATTGATCGCTTATGAAATAATTAGTTTTTCGCGAGTGAAAGAGTTTATAGTATGGGTAAAGAGGATAACTGCCCCCTCCCCACCCAAAAGAAAAATGTGCCCTGGCTGCCTGGAAAGGCACGTGCGCTGCCCCTGGATTCCCTAGTCTTCCATCTGCAGAGAGTTTTAGTCTGTAGGTAGACCTTGACATGAGAAGAAAGAGGCATTTGTCCACATAGTCCCCAGCAACCTTCAGGCACTTGTCACATCGCTTCTAAGTTTCAAGAGACCCTGTTCGTAAAACTGTGTGTCCTGTTTGTGGATGAAGAGACTTTATTTCAATGTTGAGAAGAATCAAAATTTTCAATTTCATTTATTTGTCTATCACATGATGTACCGGAAGTTACACCCATTCGTAACAAACAGCAGCTCATACTTCATCCTTTGTCCATGATTTCAACACACCTGTGTTCTCCATGCCGGCCGAGCACATACTTCTCGACTCTTCCTGTCTTCAACACTGTAGTATGCTGGCATCCTCTGCAAGGAAAAGGTCGTGCATCAGATGCCAAAAGAAGAATGATACCTGTATAACCACAACATATTTCCAACCCAAAATTTCACACTTTCTGGAAATACACATGCAGGAAACTTTTTTATCAGACTATCCCTCATAATATGAGGGTGGATCAAATGAAAACGGGACAGTGGATGTATTCAGTTATATTTATGTGTATGGCGATAACCCTGTGTAGATGTAGAGTGGGAAGTAAGGAAGGAAGCCCCTACTGCATAATGGGATTTGCCCTAGATAGTTGTGTGTGAGCAGTTGGACAGCAGTATCGTCCAAGTAGGCAGGCAGTCAGTGCTTCACCTGCAGATGTATAATGTTTGCCAGCAAAGAGCAGCAAAGTGGTGTTATTCGTTTTTTAGTGGCAGAAGGCGTTGGAGTTCGCAAAGTGCAGCGGCGAATGAAGGAAGTCTATGGAGAACATGCTCTGTTATTGACCCGTGTGCAGGATTGGCACAAGCTCACGTCGTCATCACTGAAGCTCTGGTGGAACAAGTTGACCAGATAATAGATCATGAAGGACCACTTCTCCTTGAGTTCCTGGACCATGGTGAAACGAACAACTCTGCTTGTTACTGCAGTACCTTGCACCGTTTGCACGCAGCAATCAAGGCCAAACAGCCCGGCCTGTTGTCCTCTGCAGTGGTTTTGCTGCATGACAATGTATAGCCACATACGTCAGCTGTCACAAATAACAAGTTGGCGACGTTTGGGTGGACAGTGTTGGAACACCCACCATATATCCCTGATCTATCACAATGTGACTTCCATATCTTTGGTCCATTGAAAAAGGCATTGAAGGGTTGGCGCTTCCACTCGGACAATGTTCGCAACTGGTTCCGATCTTAGCCAAAGGAGTTCTACGAGCAGGGTATTCACCGTTTGGAAGAAGACAAAGTGTACAGAATCAGACTTACAAGGCCAAAAGTACAACAGACACATATAAGTATATCAAATTACAAATTTCTCTTCAGACACATCTGCTGGGAATTTTTGTAGTTTCCTGACAGTTAACTGTAAGACATAGATGAATATATATACATATAAATAGTTCTAAAAAAAAAAGTGGCAGGTGTATTTTTTAAGAGCCAAATGATTATCAAACGAAAGCATGCTACATTTTCATACCAATCGTAAGTGATACTAGACGAGGGTATGAGATTTGTGGATTTTTTAGGGGAATATACATTTTTTGCTAAAGGTCAGTTTTGCCTAGTTTCAACCAACACACTGCTGACAGAATGCATCATATAACACCCAATACTCATAACCCTAATTCCCTGTCATTTTTTTTTTAAAAAAAAAAGTTTATATTCAGTATTTCTAGCATATAAATCCACATGGCCCATCATTTGATGCTGGATGTTTTCATGAGTAGGTTAGGTTAGTTAAGTTGGTTTGCTTTAGTATTTCCCCACTTTCCCTTCTGTTCTGTACATGTAAAGAATGTTTTTAATACACAAAAAGGGTTCAAGCACTATACTACAGCAAGCTAGGAAAGTGCAAATGCTGGAATTACATGCTCAAAAGATTATTTAATTTCAGGAGCAAGTATCTTCGAAACTTAGAACTTGGAATTGCTGGGTTTATGTTTCCAAAATATATTTAACATTAGTATTGTATGACTATACTTACCTAATTCTCCCATACAACCTTGTAAAAAATTATCCAGCATACAGGCATACTGCTGGTTCATATATTTTGAAGAAATATACGTATAAGTAGTCGACTCATCTGATGTGAAATTTACTGATATCACAACAGATCAGTGCAATCTGTTTTTGATATCAAATGATAAACATTTCATGAAGGTCCTGAATAATTGAGTCTCATCCTTATTTAATATATGAACTTGGTAGATTTAGTCAGTTGCAATTTATTTATTGCAAACCCATGACACACACTTCTTATGACCAGTGTCATCTGCATTTTTCTCTGCATACAAACATAATTTTGGTTCTAGGTTAATCAAATATTTGATGCTTCAAGTATATGGAACTATTCATGAATGATAACCATAAGAACACACAAAATATTAACTAAAGCATTTTGATATTTTCTTTCGATCAGAAAATGTGCATAAAATTGTTCATTTCAGTAAGATGATGATGTTTCAGGAGTTGGTAAGTTGATATAGGAAGGTGTTGGTAACCATAATTCTTATGACTTGGCAATAGTGTAGGGAGCCAGTGAATTTATATTTTTTGAGGCAGACTTTGAAGCAAAAAGTATATCTTATATCTTATTCTCTTTGCTTTGAAGTTTCAAGTTTCCGAGTTTCATATATCTGAGCCATACGAGGGCAAGTCTGGTTGAACAATTTGGCTGTTCTATCTACAGAGAAAAATATTCTGCTGATTGAAATATCTTATGAATACGTGACCAGAAATACACGTAAAAAGAGAGAAGAGAGTTCCTGTTCAAATCAAGTATTCAAGGTAAGAAATATACTCTATGTGATCAGAAGTATCCGGACACCCACCTGAAAATAAAGTACAAGTTTGGGCAACCCTCCATCGGGAACACTGGCAGTCAATACAGTGTTGGCCCACCGTTAGCCTTGATGACAGCGTTCACTCTCACAGGCATTCTTTCAATCAGGTGCCGGAAGGTTTCCTGAGGAATGACAGCCCATTACTCACAGAGCGCCAAAATGAGAAGAGATATTGATGTGGATCGGTGTGGTCTAGCACGAAGTCGGCATTCCAAAACATCCCAGAGATGTTTTATGGGATTCAAATCAGGACTCTGCGCAGGTCAGTCCATTAGTGGGACGTTGTTGTCGTCAAACCACTCCCCCACAAGCCCTGCAGTATGGACGGGTGCTCGGTCGTGTTGAAAGACACAATGGTCATCCCCGAACTGGTCTTAGACGGTAGGCAGCATGAAAGCTGTTAAAATGTCAACGTAAGCTGGTGCCGTGACATTGCCATGTAAAGCAACAAGGGGGGCAAGCCCCGTTCAGGAGAAACATGACCACACTGTAACCCCGCCACCTCCGAATTTCACTGTCGGCACTATACAGGCTGGTAGATGTCGTTCACCAGGCATTCGCCACACCCACACCCTACCATCGGATCGCCACATTGTGTACTGTGATTCATCACTCCACACAACGGTTTTCCACTGTTCTATGGTCCAGTTCCGACGCTCCTTGCACCACGCGAGGCGGCGTTTGGCATTTGTCTGTGTGATGTTTGACTTATGGGCAGCTGCTTGGCCATGCAAACCAAGTTGCCGCACCTTGCGCCAAACAGTAATGGTGTTTGGAGTAGATCCTGAGGCAGTTGGAATTCCTGTGTGATGGTGGTGATGGATGATTGACGATAATGCCGTACGACCCTCTTCAACACCCGATGGTCTCTTCTGGAGGTCAACATGGGAGGTTGGCCTGCACGCTTTTGGGTTGCACACATCCCTTCACTATAACATTGGAAACAGTGGACAGAGGGATGTTTAGGAGGGTGGAAATCTCGCACACAGACTTCCTACACAAGTGGCACGCAACCAACTGACCACGTTGAAAGTCTGTGAGTTCCTCAGACCATCCCATACTGCTGTCTCACACTGTATGCAGACTACTGAGTTCGCTGACTATGTGTTCCACGCCGTAGATGGCAGTAGTGTGTCGCCCTCTATGATAAACACACGTTTTGCGGTGTGTCCGGATACTTTTGATCACATAGAGTATTACAAGTTATATTTAATACTCGCATGGTAGGCGTACATAAATATTTTATAAGATTTCACTTTTTTTTTTATTAACAAGCATGAAATATTCGAAATCCTTTACTTAATGTTGTTCTTTTAAAGATACGTCACAGATCTCTTTGCCACAGATGTTAATAACTTCAGGACACCACTTTTTGATTTTGACTCCCGTTGAATAATTTTCATTCTCGCCCTGACCGCTCCGCCACAGTGACAGTCTAAATGGCATTAATTGAAAGATAATTAAACACAATGGATCTACAGCTATTGCAAATTTATTTAATGAATATTATTTGGCACACTTAAATAAGGACACTATTACGTGCATGTGAAGCAGGTTGCGAAAAATCTCTGGGCTTTTACTTGGGGATATAAACATGAGACACGGAGGCGCCGTCCGTCTTGCTCAATTTCCCATCTTTCGAGCCATGTCCTGAATGGCACTGGTTGATGTTCGTGCTTCCCACACAGTACGCGACGACCTTGAAATGCCTAATTGATTACATTTCTCGCAAGCAGGCTAACGGATGCAGTTTTCCCTTTAACCAGAGTTGTTAAAGGTCCATGAATTTTAAATAAATTCAATTCCGGTCCAGGAGAGAAAATCAGCAAGCGTAAATGGGTTCTGGACCGTAAAGTATTTCAATTCGGTCCAGGAAATTTTTCCCCGATTAATTTAAATACGGTCCGGGAACCTTTTTCCCAATCAATTTAAATAGGGTCCAAGTTCCGTATTGAAATGAAACAATACGCAACTTGGATCGAATACGGACCTGACGATAAACAATTATCCACTTGTGAGCAAATCCAGGTGCTAGCTGTCTCGAGAATCTAAGGCACAGTCAAGGACATTGCCGGCTTGTAGCGATTCCATCGAAAGTCAATGTATTCATTACAAGCCGGCAGTTTCCGTGACGGTACAAGGTAGAAATGGGCGAAGCGCAAACGCTGCAGTCACGTTGCCCCTCTCCATGTAGCCTCATTCTCTCGCGCACTTCCTTCACTTGGTTGTAGCAGCATTGCCCGTCACCTGTTGTGATATCTGCTGGGAACACAGCAGCCTCACGTTACCTCATCGATGGCTCCTATTGGCTGTGGTTCCTGGATCGGATGCCGGAGCAACACGTGACGGGTTTGTTTGAACTCAATGTGACGCCACACTAATATAGTACATTGCGTTATGCACAGTAACTCTTCGACAAGGGAGTTTTTGAACCTGGCCCACGAGAGAACAACAGCGTTTTGATGTATTCCCTGCGCTACGTTTTCTACAACCGCAGTGTGACATTCCAATGTAAAACGCACTCGCGGACATTTTTAGAAGGCAACTTTTGATCGGTCAACCCTGGTCCAGGAATTGTAAATAAATTCAATCCCGGACTGGGAGAGAAAATCAGCAAACGTAAATGAGTTCTAGACAGTGTATAACCTTTGCGTATTTAAATAATTTCAATTCGGTCCAGGAACCTTTTCTCAATAAAACAATACTTGGACCGAATTTAAATTGTGCTATAAAAAATGTTCCGGTCCTGTAGCGGGACCCAATAGAACCCATTAGAATTTATGGGTTCCTGGAACTTGAACAACCCTGTCTAACTCTACCCATCAGCTCAAACAAAAAGTTACTACTACCACTTCCCTGTAAGCACCCAGATATCTCCGCTCATCTTCGTATTGCACCTTGGGCTGCATTCTTGCAGACTCTGACGTCTGGCCCACAGATTATACTACTACTGGACTCGCAGCCAGGCGGGGTTTGTGTTGCGTCCTGTCCACTTGTGTTTGTGATTGACCTGATTCGATGCCCCCCCCCCCCCAATTTGTCTTCGTCCCCTTAACCCTTCGAAAAAATTAAATGTAGAATAACAATTCATTTTAGATAATTATGTATATAAATATAGCAGTTAATTAGTATTTTTTTTACTTTTATTGTTACACTGAACTATAACAAAGGACCTATATTTAGATGACTTTATAGTAAAAATTGCAGCGTGCAATAATAGAAGACTTGTACAGTGCCAGTGGCGTACGCAAGGGGGGGTTACCGGGTTTAACCCCCCCCCCTTGAGCTTTTGAAATATTATGGAAAAGGCTGTAGAAAAAATTAAAAATGGCTAATTTATTATAGTCAAAGATCTGCGACAGTAATAATACGCGTAATAATAACAATAGTCTACTACTACTAATAATAATTTGAATTATTATTCCCATGCAGCATGGAGAAGAACATAACATTCCAAACACAATCTAAGCGGCCGTAAAGTTCAATTTTGCAATTTTTTTTTTGCAAAAAGTCGCGCAGCGACTCTCGCGAGAATTGTGAAAATTCCTTGCTTCGTCGCAGTGTGCCGACCTTATTGCAAACGTTCTTCCCGGTACTGATTTCGCATCCCCTTGTGAACTCTCAAGTGATACTGAGTCTACATCCACATCATTAAATAATGTTGAAGAAGTGCTTTGTGAATCACCTAGAAGTGATAAATGTGTTGGAATATCTATAAACTTACTTTTCAACGAAAACATAGACTCAGTGGAATTTAGCAACACGTATTCTCGCGCTTCATCATCATCCTGGGTGAGTTAGATAAATGTAAATTTCCCCGTGCATATAGCACCGTGCCATTAAGGCACGCGTAGTGGTGTGGTGGGCCCCACACATTCTCGATCTCGGCCATTTTGCAGGTGATGTGATCAGCACCATGCTCCGGCAGCCTTTATCCCCCAGGGTTACTCTCAGGTACCCATTGATATGAGGCTGGGTGCGGAGACAAGGCTGGATAAATTCCAACCAATTCCGGGAATCGAACCCGGATCTCCCACGTGGTTGTCAGACTAGACCACCGCGGCTCCTTGAATGAGTTTCATATTTTGATTATTTCAATAAATTTAATATATTTGCTTGTTTTTATGGATTTTCTTCACACTTGAAATGTCTCACCTATCATATACAAATAACCGTTGACTAGACAATTAGTTCGTAACAAAGAAACAAAAAAAATGTAATTTTGTTCTATTGCTTTCATAAATATATTTATGTAGATCTCTACTACTTCATGATAGTAGTGATATAAGTAGTAAGAGCAGCTGCATTAGTAGTATTATTAGTAGTAATTAAACTAATTAATTAATTATAAGTATTATTAATTAATTAATTAATTAATCAAAGTGTAATAAAACAATGGTAATGTGAATTTGTAGAAAGTTTTCGAAATAACCCCCCCCCTTGATGAAATCCTGCGTACGCTACTGTACAGTGCTACGTATCTATGCGGAATGATGTAATCGCAGAGGCGTCTCCTCAAAGCATGCGTCAATTTTGGGAAAATTGACAGCTTGCTCTGCGACGACATTAATGAGCATTACTACATTCTAATTTCTTCATATAGGAGAAGTATTTATTTTAGACGAGAGCGCTCAACTACGCTTATATTACATTTCTTGGATCTGAAGTGATGCATGCGTCAATTGTGGGAAAATAATTATTACTTTCTTTCACTTCAGATCCAACAAATGTAATAACAGCGTAGTTGAGCGCTCTCGTCTAAAATAAATACTTCTCCTATATGAAGAAATTAGAATGTAGATATGCTCATTAATGTCGTCGCAGAGCAAGCTGTCCTTTTTCCCCACAATTGACGCATGCGCGCAGTAGGCGCCTCTGTGTAATCGTATGTGGTCAGGGTGGTATTTGTAGAGGGGATGAGGGTGTCCCCCCCTCTCTGCTTTATAAATTTTATCCCTGGGGGGGACGATATTTGGGGGCAAAACAACAAATAAATGGCAATTTAGTTACTTTTTCCCACGTTGCCATTCAATAACACTTTTCTGTCAGTACTGGAATGTCCATTTGGCGAACGCAGATGTGGCCTCAAGAGCTGCTCTATTCCTGGAACTGTCAAAACAAGTGGTCACCTCCTCTCTTCCCTTTTCTTTGTCCACAGAATTTGGCAGGAAGATGCCACCCCAATAAATGAAAAACGTTACAAATGAGTTGTCATGTTATTGGAACTTGTCATCACAGAACGTCTAAATTTGTATGAGTGGAAGATAGCCTACATGGAATTTTTTGACGCGAGTGCGATAGCCCTTTTAAGAAGTCATTTTTTTTAAAGAATAGCGTTTTTTTTTGTTTTTTTTTTTAGAACAGTGCACTAGATTTCTTTGTGAAGCTCGAACGTTAGTGAAAAAAGTTAGCATTACGAGTTCCAGACTCTGCAATATCGGGAATCGGCCTTTAAAATGAACGAAATCGGATAAAACTGGTGGCCGTGAATCAGGCAGGTATCTAGAAATATGTTTCGGGGGGGAAGGGAGTCCGAACCTAGTGTTTCAGGAATAACAATAATATTATTAATAATAATGTTTATATTAAAGTAATTATAAATCAAATTAATACGAGTAATTACAATACATAAATTAATATTATATTATTATCACACTATAGGAAAAAAGACTGTATAAGAATAGAGATATAAGAGTGCATATTCATTACGTAGCTTTTCTGTAGTTAAGATCGGAATAATTTGCATAAAAACAAGTGCCCTGGCAAATAAAATTAATGTCAAATACATGAATAATTGAATATTTATAATAATAAAAATGTTACATGTAGTTGGAGAAAAGTAAGTGTTTGCGTTCCGGACCGTACAGGACCAAAACTGAATGTAGAACCTGTCCGGCTGTGAAGGACCAGAAATGAATGATGATCCAAACCGGTAGGATCTAAATGTAAGTGAAATTGTAGGTACCACTTACATCTCTCTGGTATGGATTGTGTCGCTACAGGGCAAAGTTCACCGCGATCCTCTTGGGAGTTGTAAAGAAAACACAGGCACACACACTGATAACTATAACTATGTATTATAAGGTATATGCACATAACACTTGATTACACTTCCCATGCACTCCTGTCTAGGGGAAACTGTTTACACGAAGTTGCAGCTGGGGTTACAACAACGCGCCACTAATGAAACGTAGCCACGTTGGGCTTACGGTATCCATAATTGTCCGCGACGGTTTCTGGCTGTGTCCCGAGTGGCCTCTCTACGCACACTGGCTGGAAGTAACTACCGCGCTAAGATGGCGGCAACTAGACACCGCGCTAAGATTGAATTAGCCAATGGGAGTGCAGGTTACTTAAGGCATTTGAAATACACAAATAAACAATTGAAGCTATATGCAATATAAAATATATAAAGAAAGAATAAACATGGTTACTTTTATAGATAAATCTCCAACATACTCCCCCCCGTTGGAATGTTCACATCCAACCTAACACTAGGGGATACATTGTCAATGTTTTAGCTCATGGAGCGTCTTCTTCCCAATGTGGTAAAGGCACAATTTTGCTTAATGCTCTCTTGTAGACCGTCTCTAGTACGAACGGTGACTACGCGCACTAGGTTATCCCTTCCCGGAAACACTTCTTGGATGACGCCGACTCTCCACGAGAGTGGTGGAAGATTGTCCTCCTTTAATAGCACTGGTGTGCCAGGCTTCAAATTCGACTGAACGGCTGTCCATTTCTGTCGCTGCTGCAGGCTATGCAGGTAGTCCTGAGACCACTTCCTCCACACTCGCTGCTGGAACTGCTGTATGCGCTGCCATCTGGATAATCTGTTGGCAGCCAGATCTGTAATGTTTGGTTCAGGAAATGAGGTTAGAGGACCTCCAATAAGAAAATGACCAGGGGTAATGTAGCTGAATTCATCATGAGAATCAGGGAGTGTGGAAAGAGGACGGGAGTTGAGGCAGGCCTCTATTTGGCATAGCAGAGTTACTAGTTCTTCGTATGTTAGCACGGCGTTTCCTGCTACTCTTCGAAGATGGTATTTCATAGACTTCACTGCACTTTCAAAAATCCCGCCGAATGATGGACTGCGTGGAGGAGAATACTTCCATTGGAAATTCTCTTCTGCTGCAAATCTGTTAATGTCCTTGTTGAATTCTTGTGATTGAAAGAGTTTACGTAATTCCTGCAATTCATTTTTAGCACCATGGAACGTCGTAGCATTGTCGCTAAAAATACTTGCACACTTTCCTCTTCTCGCGGTGAAGCGTAGTAGAGCTGCGATGAAGGCTTGTGATGTCAAGTCTGAGACAATCTCTAGATGAATTGCCCTTGTGGCAAGACAAGTGAAAACTGCAATGTAGCATTTTCTTGTGGATCTGCTTCTTGCGGCCCCGGTCTTGATGTGGTATGGCCCTGCGTAATCAACGCCTACGTGATGGAATGCCTTGCTGGGTCTCACTCTACTGGAGGGTAACTGCCCCATCAGCTGCTGAGCGGCTGAAGCCTTCAAACGATAGCATATGTTGCACTGATGAATGATCTGTTTGACCACCTGTCGTATGCGAGGTATCCAGTATTTCTCACGAAGTGATGATATGAGAAGCTGTGGACCAGCATGCATAAGTCTCTTGTGTTCTGAAGCTATCAGAATTTTCGCGAAATGACTCTTCGGATGAAGAATAATTTGATGCTTGCTTTGGAATTCCAGTTCACTGTTTTCCAATCTTCCTCCGACACGAATTACTTTTTCATTGTCGAGAAATGGATGAAGGTTCCTCAAAATGCTTTTGTTGTGTACTTGCTGCTTGTCAGACAAATCTTTGATTTCCTGAGAGAAGAATGCGCGTTGTGTTATCTTGATGCAGGCAAGTGTGGCGCCTTGAATTTCAAAGGTGGTAAGGTCTTCACTCCTTTTCTCTCTTGAGTTTCTGCAATTGCTGATGAACCTTTTGCAGAGTGACACTACTCTCAGCAGCTTGGATAAAGTTGAATATCTAGATATGATTTCTTCTTCAGTTGTTACATGAGTGACCAATGTGGTAGCTGCTACCTTACGCTGCTCTGGAATAGTGTTGTCGTCTGGACGGAATGCTAAACTGGATGATGGCCACTGTGTCTCCTCTTCTTGGAGCCAGGTGGGTCCGTGCCACCAAAGCTGAAGTGATCTGATAGTTTTTGCATCGACTCCTCGTGAGATCAGATCTGCAGGATTGTCTTTTGACGGAACGTGCTTCCATCAAAAACCACTCTTAAACGTGTAGTTTTGCTTGATTCCTTGATCACACAGTGATGTGGAATGTAGTACCTTGTCTCCTTGTCTCTGGATACATCTTCCAATGTCCCAATTGGTTGCATGTGTTTGAGTTGTTGGTACTCGACCATGATTTCTGTGTACTCTCTTTTCAATTCCACGTTCCGATCAAGTCTTCTTTCTAATTGGTTAAATCGTGAAATCGCTGTTTGCAGAGAATCCCCAAGAACGGATCTGTCCTTCTTCAAGGGTAGTTTGACTGTGTATCGACCATCTCGTTCACGAGATGTAGTTTCCTGGAAATGTTTTTCACAGGTGATTTCTTCTGGTGAAGGCAACTTATCATGGAATTCCTCCAAATCCCAAAATCTCTGTAAATGGAAATTGACTGTATCTTCTGTGCGAACAAAGAATGACTTCGAAGGTCCGTTCGTAGATGGTGCATTGGGAATCCTTCCTGCTACAATCCATCCAAATTCAGTGTTTTGCAACGCTGGATAGTTTCCTGTTCTTGAAAGTTTTTCTGGCTTGAGAATCGTGTAGAACACATCTGCAGACAGAAGTAGGTCAATGTTGCCAGGTGTATGGAAGCTAGGATCTGCTAAATGTATGTCACTCGGAATTCCCCATGTGGAAGTTTCGAGCCTCTGCGCTGGCATCGAACCTGTGATGTTTGGCAAGATGGAACAAGATATATCCATGGTGAATCCACTTATGCTGGATTTAATCTGCGTCTCCATGGTGTGAAAGGCTTGGACTGTAGCTTCATTTATCCCTTGGATAGGTATTCGGCGTTTTTGTTTCTTGATGCGTAGCTGCTGAGCAAGATGCTCTGTCATAATATTACTCTGCGAGGCTCCATCCAAAAGTGCACGACATGGGAGCCACTCGCCGTATGCGTTCTTGATTTTTATGACTGCTGTGGCTAGGAGAACTTGCGAAGTTTCTCTGTTCTTGACAGAACAATATGTTGCTTTAGTCTGGGCATCATTATCCTGAAATCGAGTATCATCGCGTACTGCCGATTTACTTCTGGATTTACTGGACTGCTTCTGTGTTTGACGTTCTCTGTTGTTCTTATCTTCATGAAGAAGGGAATTATGTTTCTCGCCGCAATATTTGCAAGATCCTGCCTTGCATCCTGACCTAAATCCCTGGTGATCTGACTGTCCAAGACAATTGAAACAGATCTGGTTTTCTCGAAGAAATTTGTACTTCTGACCTATAGTAGCTGCTTTGAAAGAACTGCACGCAAACAGAGGATGCTTATTATTCTTCATAGTATCCTTGCAATACAGGCATGAAGGAGATACAGTAGAAACATACGATCTTGAAGGGGAAGGATGCGCAGGTTTGTGACTTTGTTGTTTGGTGTTGCCACTAAACTGTGGTTTGAATGTTGATTTTTCATTGGAAATTGGTTTGAATTTCTCTAAAGCCTTGGTTCTGTGCTCTAGAAATTGAAACAAACTGTCAAGAGTGGTGAATTCAGAATCATTCACTTCTAATTCAAAAGCTTTTCGTGTGGTGGCATCAAGCTGAGAGGTAAGATGTTGAACTAACACTATATCTGATAGTGAACTATCTCCTGCTAATAATTGTAACGCTGAGATGGAACTGATTGCTGTGTTTGTGAACGCTCGCAACTCTTCTGCGTTTTCTCTCGACACTGGTTTTATATGCAAAATATCATTGACGTGTGAAGCAGCTATGAGACGCTTGTTGTCAAAACGCTCTTGGAGTTGTTTCCACGCTACACCGTAGTTGGATGTTGTAATTGGTATGCTTTCAATGATTTGCAATGCCTCACCCTTCAGTGCGACACGTAAATACTGGAATTTCTGAATATCTGAAATATCCGAATTATCATGTATGAGCGAAGAAAATGTGTCTTTGAATGATACCCATTGGGTGTAATTTCCACTGAAATGTGGAAGCTCTATTAATGGCAACTTAACTTGAGACTTGCACGAAGCCCTGTGTTCATTTTCCGCGCCGTCTGTATTTGAATGATTTCCCTCAATTAATGTTAGCATCTGCGACTTGAGATCGAAATATGAAAGTTCGATTGTCTCTCGAACTGCCGTGTGTTCATCGTCTGTGGCTTCAAATTCAATGCAATCCTGAATTTCTTCTATCTTGGGCCATAATGTGTTCAATTGCTCCAGCCGAACCTTGATCTGTTGAACGTTCAGCGCCTCTGGATCAACACTGCTAATGTACGACTGCAATCTCGTTATTTGCCCCCTGTAGGCGGCACGTTGCTTTAGAAGATGTGCTAAGTCTGCCATGCCTCAAGGTGGGAGGGGCTAAGCAATGCGTATTGAAATGAAAGGAAAAAATGAGGAAATATTGAACCAAACACTGTTGTACTCACCGATCTGGCATTCACTGGACCATTTGGGCATCTGAAGTCCTGGTTAGGCTGCAACACTGCGGGTACTCGAACAGCTGATTCACGGTCGCTATGGTAATGTCACGTCTGCACGTGTGGGCTGCTATACACCTCTCCGCGATACGTTTTTCCTCGCTAGAAGTTCCCCGCACGAAAACGAACAAAAAAGCCAGTCCCGTGAAGGAACAGAAAACTGCAGTCTAAAAATAACTCAGCGACACACCACCGGTGTGTGACGTCATGTCACTGGTCGCCGACTGTTCCTCACACAGCACGAGGGGAGAAGGGAGCGGAGTGTGTCACGTCACTGACAAGCGAACAGCGAGAGCGCTGTCGGCTCGGGGAAGTTCCGATCCTCCTTCAGACACGTGGAAAATATCTCGCGCTACAACGAATGACGTAATGCTTTCAATAACTGTACTTGAAAATAATGTTTGCACAACACAATGTCACTAAAATCACTGATGGTAACGTACCTCATGTTCAATACAAAGGAGATCGCGGCCTGCGGAGGACCAAAATGTTTGCGTTCCGGACCGTACAGGACCAAAACTGAATGTAGAACCTGTCCGGCTGTGAAGGACCAGAAATGAATGATGATCCAAACCGGTAGGATCTAAATGTAAGTGAAATTGTAGGTACCACTTACATCTCTCTGGTATGGATTGTGTCGCTACAGGGCAAAGTTCACCGCGATCCTCTTGGGAGTTGTAAAGAAAACACAGGCACACACACTGATAACTATAACTATGTATTATAAGGTATATGCACATAACACTTGATTACACTTCCCATGCACTCCTGTCTAGGGGAAACTGTTTACACGAAGTTGCAGCTGGGGTTACAACAACGCGCCACTAATGAAACGTAGCCACGTTGGGCTTACGGTATCCATAATTGTCCGCGACGGTTTCTGGCTGTGTCCCGAGTGGCCTCTCTACGCACACTGGCTGGAAGTAACTACCGCGCTAAGATGGCGGCAACTAGACACCGCGCTAAGATTGAATTAGCCAATGGGAGTGCAGGTTACTTAAGGCATTTGAAATACACAAATAAACAATTGAAGCTATATGCAATATAAAATATATAAAGAAAGAATAAACATGGTTACTTTTATAGATAAATCTCCAACAGTAAGTTTCTGATTAAAATTTTATGCATATTATTTTGAGTAGTAGTGTACATAAATCTTCTTTGTAATGTTATACAAAGCCGTATGATCCCAATATAATCCTTGTCTTCGAATAAGTTCAGAGGAAATTATACAACAAAGGCTAAACGAGTATATTTTCATTATTTAATTTTCGTACTTAATAAGTCTTTCGGGGGGGGTCCGGATACCCTGGACCTCCCCCCTAAATATGTCCTTGCAGTTAATATTGTATTGATCAAACGATTGGTTCTGAAAATTTGCAAGTGCATCTACACAAGAAGGCAGTAATAGTAAAGTGGTGAGTTACTTTTTTTCTCTTGTTGATTGCACGTGAAAAATTTAACGAATGGAAAATTCCATGGCTTAATGTACCTAGTGATGAAGTTACACATTCATAATCTTTCAACATCTCTGAATTAGACCACGTTAGAGTTGGAACGTCGTATTGTTTGTTGGAAATCTTTTTCGGTTTCAGCATGAGTTGTCGAGTTGGTAGTTTTGTAATTTTGCAGCAAGCAAACACATTTATAAAATATCAAGACTAAAAATACAGAAGAATCGATATGGAAATCATTCTCTTGATCAGTTCGGTAACACAATGATAAGCGTTAGATATATAATGGTGATAATCGCAATTGTCTTGTATTCAAAGAGTCCCGGACTAATTAGACGTAACTTGGCAGGGACACTTTCAGAATTAACAATCTAATTGAACTTGTGCTAAGCTCCTGGGACCTGAGAATAAGTTAATGAGTAATTTTAATGATTTCGCAAATGTAACAGTTATTTAGCAAAGCAGTCTTGGGCGCTATTTTTAAGGGGTAGAAAACCTTTTTGATTCTGCTCCCCCTAAATTAGGTCCCAGACTAGATTTCTGGGGTGGGTGTCAAAATATTACTTAAAAAACTGTAGGCCCATCCCCCATTAGTTGTTCTAATCATATAGTGGACTTAGCCTTTTCTTTCTGTCAAGATACAAATTTAAATCGGCAATTTCCCAGCAATTATTAAAAATATGTTTTGTTCAAAGCTGTTTTTTAAAGTTGAGTGTCATAGAAGGAAGTGTGGAGTGATCCCATTTACCATTTAAAACAGTACCCCCTGCAACCCCTCTCCTCTAGTGGCCACAAAGATGCGCGCGCGTACACACACACACACATATATATACATAGGGGAAGGAAGGGTAAAGTGGTCACTCAAAGGTGTGATGAATTCTTATCATACCTTTTTCATCAGCAAAGTTATAGAAACATAGACCAATACTTAGGCTTACCATATTTTTTTGGATCCATCCCAGGACATATTCACGATCAACTCGTTACAGCTGAATTTCAGTGTTTTTTTTTACAAAAATAAATTGAAATTACTTAAAAGCCTTAACATTTTATTGAAACATTAAACTATAAATTGTACAAGAAAAAATATTAACATTATTTTCTAAAATCTCTTATGTTTGTTGAAGCAGTAACATTAATAGCACTCCTATGTTTAACATGTTTTCACGTGGTCTTCAATATCACCTCTTCCTTTATGTGCAAGAGAAAATGCTCCATTACAAAGTGTGCATTGCACACTTTCACTGTCACTGTCGTTACACAGTTTCAAGAATTTGTATTCCTATTGCAGGTTAACGTTAAATACACACTTTCATTTGCCCATTGCCAAATGCAAAGCCCTTGTAAATAGTTCTAATTATCAAAAACGTGTAGACGAGTCACTTCACACGCTTGCAAGACAACCACGACGCTCACGGAACTACGGAAACGGAAACTCACGAAGTCGATTTCTCGAAGAAAGAAAAGAATCGATCCTTATAATCGATCGATCCTTGCCGGTCATAAATTCTGGTCGTCAATATTCAATACCTGTAGCTATTTACATGTCCAGATTCTCTAAACCCCGGACATTTTGCAATCCCGGACATCACCCCGGACAGCACTAAAACCAGGACTGTCCGGGTTAATCTCGGACGTATGGTAAGCGAACCAATACTAAGTATAATAACTTTACTTTCAATTTCTATTTTATTTTTTAATTCTTGTTGTTTAGAAATGTAAACGTTACTTTTTAAAAAAGAGTACGAAGTGGCCACTTTGCCCGCCTAGGTTGGGTAAAGTGGCCAGCCCCTTTCCATTTTACCTGCATAGGTAAATAAACAAATCACATTGATTCAGAGTGTGTATTTAATCAACACAAGCTGAAGTAATACACATTAAGAATAAGTATTATTTTAAGTATGAAATCTTTACAAGATAAAGTAAATAGTAATTCGTAATCAATAGTCTATCAATAAAGGATTAGGCGTAGGCCTATTTGTAAAATTCGCACTCAAACTCATCAGCTTCTTCGTCACAACCGGCGCACTGTTCATGTTCCCATTTCTTATTGTTTTAGTTTATTTTACTTCGCGTTTTGTGCCTCTTGGCTAATTTGCGAAGATGGGGATGAGTGATGAAATTGATAAATGGACATTTACAAACAACCAAGCCCGAGCGGGATTCGAACCCGGGACCCTTGCCCACTTCTTACATTTTAAACATCTAATCCATCCTTCATTGCCTTTCGAGTCTGTCTGTTTCGTGGCCACTTTGCCCGGAATGACGCCATTACAAACACTGTGGTCTAACGTCTAACCTACAGGGTGACGCGTAAGTCCCTATCCATTCATATATCTTACGTATCTAGTGTATAGAGTTTTCTGTGTACTGTTGCACATAATATTATGCGATGTCATGTTCTGTGACACATTTTCTGCAACATAGCAGGGTTCCCATCCATATGTTATGTAAGGTGCGAAATGTTTACTTTTGGTCGAAAGAGAATCCTCATTATTATGAGGAAATTTAATCCAACACTCCACATGTCATGATGTGGGCAGCACTTAATGCGCGTCATGTTATATGACCATACTTCTCTGATAGGCCAGTAAACCATATCTCATATCTCAATATGTTACAACAATGGTTTATACCGAAACTCGATTAACTTGGAATCAGAGATGAGGTTTGGTTTCAACAAGATGTGGCTCCGGCTCATTATGCCCTCTGTGTGCGTGCATCTCAATGACACTTTTCCCAACAAATGGATAGGTCGTGATTCTGAAATATCCCCGGCGCCTATGAAATGTCCCGCAAGAAGTCCGGACTTGACAAAGTGTGATAACTCTCTTTGGGGATACATAAAGGACATTGTGTCGAAACAACGTTAAAATTCCAATGATGAGTTGAGGGCAGCTGTTACAGCGGCATTTGGAACAATAACCCCTGCTATGTTGCAAAAAATGTCTCACAGAACGGCGTTGCATAATATTATGCAGCGAGACTGAAGGACAGCACACAGATACACTGGACACATAAAATATATGAATGGGTAGGGACTTACGAGCCACCCTGTACATGACTTAGCGTTTTCAAACACACATCATTTCACGCTGATCAAACAGCACAAGAGCATATAATTATAACACTTACTATTATTTAGCTATAATCAACAATTTGTACCACTTAGCTAAAATCAGACTTGCGAAAAAACAATAAAATGAGTTCACATCTAGAAAAGTGCAGCCTCCCGCTTCAAAGTCACAGACAACACTGACAGCATCCGTGGCGACTGTTTCGCCCGGCTCCCGCGTGGCGGAAACGCTATACAGCGAAGGAAACTCACATGGCCACTTTGCCAGCACTGGCCACTTTACCCTTCCTTCCCCTATACATATACGGTATATATATAGATATACATACATACATATGTTTATATGTGTGTGTGTATATATATATATATATATACCTAGTCTTACCATAAATACTGTCACAAAGTTTTAAGTAAATTGACACAAAATGCTGAGAGATATTTTAATATCCTAATAACATTACTGAAATTGATGCACGACAAATCAAAATCACAAATCAATATTCATAATAGCCGCCCTTAGCACGCACACATTCCGTAAGTCTTTGTGGCCACGCATCAATTGAATTACGCAACACATCGAGTGGAAAATGAGAACTGCCTTCAGAAGAGACCGACCGCTTTAAACTTTCAATATTGGGATGTCTCTTCTTGCAAGCCATCTCCTGAAGCTTGGACCACAATTTGTAGTCCAAAGGGTATAGATCCGGACTTGCAGAAGGCCAATCTGAAGTGGAAATGAAGTCTGGAACATTCGCTATGAGGGCACGCTCCATTTCTGTGAAAAAGGGGTCAAAACATCAGCCAAAGTGTACCAGCAGACAGTGCTTGAGAGACTAGTCAAGATTGTCAACAACACTCTCTTCCATGGTCAGAACTGAAGCTTCTAGCAGGATTCAGCCCCAACATATGGGACCCGAATAACACAGCAGTGGCTGGAGGCAAATGTACCAGACTTAATTTCCACTTCGGATTGGCCTTCTGCAAGTCCGGACCTATCTTTTGGGCAAAAAATTGTGGCCTAAGCTTCAGGAAATGGCTTGCAAGCAGTGATGTGCCGTAGACAATAAGTTTACCTCTACATGCGTTGTCTACACGTAATCTAGGCGTAGATTACATTGGGTTGTAGTTTACATAGACTACGTAGACAATCTAAAGTGCATTAAAATTAATTTTTAAGGGTTTCATAAAAGGAAAGTGACATTTTCAACTATATTGGTTCCTAACGAAATGAAAATAATCCTATTTACAACAAATTTCTCTTCTCTTCTATTATCAACTATGGAAGAATATAAGTAGTATGCAAAAAACAACAACAGATGGCAGTCGTGAGGCAAAAGTGGTCTTTTCCCCATGAAACACTAGAATATTTCCCATATTAGGTTTCTTCTGAGGTGAGAAATTGTTCGAATTTGGAAGAAAGAGTATGAAAAGTTCTCCACACACATCAGCAACTGATACGCAGTATAATTTTCTTTTAATTCCACGGCGCCCTTTGATAAGTTATCACCTTTCGCCATGTTGTTTACATAGATTACGTAATCTACGTGTATAAAATAGTCTACGTGTAGAATGTAGACTATCGTTGTTTACGCGTAGACGCACATCACTGCTTGCAAGAAGAGACATCCCAATATTGAAAGTTTAAAGCGGTCTCTTCTGAAGGCAGTTGCTCATTTTCCAGGCGATGTGTTGCGTAATTCAATTGATGCGTGGCCACAAAGACTTACGGAATGTGTGCGTGCTAAGCGTGGCCATTTTGAATAATGATTTGTGATTTTGATTTGTCATGCATCCATTTCAGTAATGTTATTGGGATATTACAATATCTCTCACCATTTTGTGTCAATTTACTTAAAACTTTGTGACAGTATTTATGGTAAGACTAGGTGTATATATAAAGCATTATCTCGTGCTGTCTCTAGAGAGTCCGTAGAATTTCCTCCCACTGGAAATTTCTTAAATACCACACTGTATGTAGTGCAAAAACATGTTATTATTTATAGTCTTAAATATAAAAAAGGTCAAAAGTTTATGAACATTTGTGCAGACAAAAATAATTTATTATGATGAGTTTTCATGGCTTCATTTTTTCAACCCCCCACCCACACACACGCACGCACTTACATATTTTCTAGGTGGCTATGGGCATGCCTTGCACCTTCGTTCCTTGAATGATTTAGCCTAAATAATATGTTACAATTTCAGTACATATACATAGTAATAACCCTTGGCTCGACAGCCCTTGGCCTATCTCCCTCCCATAATTCTACCTAGACGTGTGGAGATCTTCAACGGATAATGGGGTGAGGTGGGGTCAGCACGTCGAACCCTCGGCCATTAGGAGAGCTCCGAGTTACGCTATTCACTCGTATCTCCCCAATTTCATCACGATGGTGGGTTGCCACCGGTCCAGGCCGAGAACCCAGAGACTGAACCCAGGCGGACTCGAACCCATGCCGTCCCGCAGTCGGAGTCCAAAGCACAGCGCCTTAGATCGCACGAGCACAGAGGAGGACATTTCGGTACATATAAAGCGTTGTTATTTTCAAGAAAGAATAATACAGTTAGATTTCAAATCCAACATTCTTTTCATTCAGATAACATAACTGCAATAGCCAAGTTATCTATATTGAAATCAAAGGCTTCGAACTTTTATTTATTTCAAAACACTATTCCACTCGTGTCCCGAGGACAAAGGAAACTTCCGTCCGAATAGGATTCCCTTCCCCACTGCCCCCTTCCCCCCTTATAAAGAACGGAACTCGATTGAATGGAAAGTATACCGTTAGGTTACCTGCCACACCTTCAGTGATAAATTTTACATTTTATTGCACATGGGCCAAGCTCTTCCCTGTCTGCGAACAGAATTCTGGGAATTAAAGGTTTTTAAAAGCTTACCTCGACCAGCGGCCATTGCAATCGGAAAGCAATGCACGTTCAAAGTCGAATGTAGAGCACACTGTCTCCATTCCGTCTGCGTTTCACAAACATGCGTGACTAAATCCTTCTAATAGGAACGGATCGAGGAACAGACAAGGAAATGAAGTGAAAGAAATTTTCAAGGATCGTAGGGCATGGAACGCCTTTGCTTTGTTTATCATTCCTTATAAGCAGTGGCGGAGATTGGGTTCCAAAACTCGGTTGGGGGGGGGGGAGGCAAGGACAGTTTACTTCCCTTTGCAGATAAGGTTTAGCTTAGTGCGGGGGGCAAAAGTGGAGGGAGCAACTGCTCTGTAAGGGGGGGTAAGGGGGGGTGCGCGCGCGACTTCCAGCATGACAGGAAAACGGCATAGCAAATTCAATTGATAACAATGGATTTTCATGTTCTGGTTTCATTTCGTAATGTTTTACATACAAAGCAAGACAGGAAAACAATGTACACTGACCTAACTGCCATGTATCTGAAATTAGGACATTGGAATTTTGTTAAATTGAGCTAAACATCTAACGTTATAGGGTCTATATTTCTGCCCTAGTTTTGGTCTGGCACCATTAATCAGTGATTGTACTTTTATCATACAGTAACCCTTTGCTATCCCTTTGTACATTCTAGAAAAACACTAAATATCTTTGCAGGATCAGAATTAACTAAAGATTTTTAGTGTTTTTATAACATGGAAACAAGGCTTAATATGTTACCTTGTACATTCAGGTAACAATTAAACATTCAAAGAAATGTATGACAAACGCAAACAAGAAGTTTAATTAGGAATTTTCATATGTCTGATGACGTCATAACAGCTGAATGATCATAATGTCTTCTCTTGTATGTGGTTCAATGATGGAAGTATGTTGGCATTGATTTTTCTTGTACAGAGGTTTGTTAATGATGGAATGAACGTTAGTATGTTTCTAACAATTTGTCATGTTTGTCTGTTGTATATCGCAATAATTTTTTGTGTGTTTCCTTGAAGGTTATTGTGATAAACATAAAATGAGAGGGGTACGAGCTTAAAAGGAGAGATAGAACGAAGCATAAGGAAAAAAAAAAGATGGCGAATATGTTGTTGTACTCATATTTTGTACGCTAGTTGCTCTGCTGTAAGTAAATACTAAAGAAAGTATCTTAAGTATTCAGATTTCTTCAGAGTTTGAAGTATCTTCAACCTTACCCTGAGAAGGCTTCAGTGTTGTCAGATTCCAGTCATTATTCCCCCCATCAGGAGTATCCGTTAAGTAACTTCATTCGACAACTTAGAGCCGCGTGGTGCTGTAGCCCAGGTAAACGTGTGTTTCCGAAAAAAGCTATATTGGTAACAATGTTGATTGAATCACCACCTTCTCCGTGCTTCATAATCGTGCAATTCATGTATTCCTTATACTAGTAGTCATGGAGTGCTGAGCCCCCCCCCCCCCTCAGTGGTTGGGAAAATTGGTGTTTTAAGTCCACTTTATGCACAATAAGGCTATTCTGGACTGGACCTACAGTTTAAAGTGGGATCCGAACCACTAAGAGCATCCACCGGGTATCAAACCAGGGATCCCTTGATTACAAGGCGACGAAGCTACCACTGCTCCATCGGGAAGGCCTTCCCAGTGGTTGGGTTACTTCGACCAGTTACGGATTTTTTTATGATGTGCCATTGTGTATCTTTCATAATACTTTTCTCATAATTTTGTTCACAATATTAATGAAAGTATCTTGTTTATGGCAGGTTGATTTTAAGGTAAAAGTATCATATTTTTCTATTATAATTATTACGCTCCTCACAAAAAGTTTGGAATATTGTTATATTAGACAATAGTCTAGGTGATAGACACGTCCTTGGAATGCAACAACACATGGTATCTGTCTGGTGGACGTTCTCGTCTATCGCCGACATATGCCACCGTGGCTATTACTTATTGCCTAATATAACTAAATTCCAAACTTCTTGTGAAGAGTGTATATGTAATTAAATGTTATTTACCTCATACTATACTATAAACAATATGCACTATAATTTGAAAAATATGCCTAAATTCCAAACTTTTTGTGAAGAGTGTATATGTAATTAAATGTTATTCACCTTATTTCATTCGTTTGTGTTATTGAAATGTATTTTTTATATTATATATGAAAAGCGATCTTTCACAATATATTTGGTTAATTTATGCTTTTTAAATGGTGGGAAGACAGAAATTCAAAGTATAGGTCCTATCAGTTGTTATCGAGACGGACCAGTATAGAAATCTCGTATAGTATATCTCGAGATGTAAATGCCCGTCTCGTTTACAGTCTCGTGTCTTTATAAACTAGGGTTGCTAAATTTCATAAGTGAAAATTCGCTAACTGGATGTCTGTTGGGGAGAGAGACCCGGGGGGCGACGAAGAAGTATGCATGTACACCATAATTATTATGGTCTTTATACTTAAATTGCGTAGGGTTCCGAAAGATCCTAACGGAAGAAAGACTCGATGAAATTGGAACATGATTAGAACGCTCTCCAAATAAATCCCTATGTCGTGCTTCACAGGAAGTAGGCATTTCAAAAACATCAGTCCATACGGCTACTAAACTGTTGAAACTGAATCCTTACAGAGTCACTATAGTGCAATAATTACAGCCACGTGAGAAGTTATTTGTGGGGAACCCTAAAAAATAGAGTATATACGCGTAGAAACAACCCCCACACTACAGCGCCTAGAATAACATAGTGTTGAAAACGGCATGGTTCTGCGCTCTCTGGCTGGTTCCACTCGAAAATGATCCGCTAGAGGCGCTGGTGTTGACCCCGGTGCTTGGTGTTCGACTGCTTATGATGGAAGTAAATGGAGTTTTCGCTGCAACGTCTGATTCTTTTCCTTGTAACATTTCTTTGTATCAGAAAATTGTTATGATATTTGGTACAGTAGTCACGAAAATATTAAAGAATATTATGAACCGTCGATCATGTCCTGTCCTTGAGTTTTTTATTAACAATACGGAAGAAAACATAGGTATGGATTGTAACACGTAACATGACAATTGCTGCAAGAATTAGTATTGTGTATGCATTATCATGAAAGGTTCGTTAATATTGTCATTGTCACAAATATTATTTTTATGGAAATTCACACAGACAATACTCGTTTATTTTTCAAAGATTGTTATAATAATAAATAAATGAATAAATACAACGGTGGACTTATGTTAATTTGCGGTTTATTTTCATCAAGTACAAGGTAGACATTTTACAGCCAAGTCACGAGTAAAAATGCACAGTCCTTAACACCAATGTTCTACTTACCAATCCACACGAATGTAAAGCAATTTGTTGATAGAGATGACAAGGTACATCCTAATCGGCTATTTGAACTCCATGGAATATGAAATTAAATTCTTTCGAATATCTGCATTTCGGGAAAATGACTTCATAATATGTACGCCACGAAACATTTTTTCTCCTTCATGACACTATTTCAATTTTATTAGTATACAAAAATAAACTTGTGTGCACAATCCAACGTTTGACGTCCAGCCTCACATGCGATATGTTGATGCTCGTGTTGCGTTGCACATAAAACGTATTTATGTTACTTTTCTGTGTAAATTAATGCCATTTCGTGACTGCAAATCACTCCACAAATATAACTGTTTCCATCAATTCACTTACCGCCTTTCTAGAGAAACAAATCTACACAATATATTCCAAAAACTAACTAAGTCGCATTACTTTCATAACAAAATTAGCACCTGGGTCGATCGCACTGCCATCTACTTGTCATCGTCTCGGGGAACCAGTTTCTTGGGTCGTTTTCCACACTACGTTATTCAAGGCGCTGTACCCACACTATAGATGAACTGACAGACAATATAACAGATATTACAAGAATTACGGAAGAGGAACTTTTGCCTGTCAATCTAAATATCATCAAAACATGCCGGGATGGCAGTTGGCCACCACTTCGAACAACTCTCATATCACAGGTTAGGATTCGTTATTCAATAAAAATATAATTGTCTGCATGTGTGTAGCCTAAACATAAGCGGGACGTTATGGATCGAAAATGCCGGCATCTGCGCCATGCCTCGCCGTCTGCAGTCACGCGTTATCTCGGCCCCGAGCCAAAATGAACTCACTGTATAACAACATATTATTACCGTGTCACCGCACCAACTTTTACAGAGAAACAACTTTTCTTAATAATGTTTCTTTGTTTGGCGAATCCTTCCGGCGCTACGAGCCCTCAAACAGAACTGCATTTTGACCTCAATATACGTGTCGTATATGTGCAACCGCACAGCACAAGCTCAGAATTTCCCCTATTGAATTACCTTTGTAATTACTAATTACTAACACCAAAATATGCAAAATAAAATATGCTCTTATGACCTAAAACTTTACACAATATGCACTATAATTTGAAAAATATGCCCTTATAACTGGACTGTTTCTAACATCAATATCTAACTGATGAGATATTTCCACATACGTACTATTTTTAATTCACTTTATGGGCCCTAAGTTGCAATGCACAATGAATACTTTCTGTAAATTTTCACATAAAAATGAAAAAGATTTTGCTACAGTCCAAATAAAAAATCTCTGGAGTAAACATGGGAGTATGAACGAATCCACTTCGAAAATGACTGTATATTTCTTGAAAATGCAAAAATATGCTGACGAAAATCCATCAAAATATGCTACATCACGCAAAAATGGCCAATTTTGCCAAAATGTGCCCTTAAAAAGCGCCTTAACTTAATTACTTTCTTCATAATATGAATTTCTATATGTTTGGGGAACACATAACCCTTACCAAAATAAATATGCTAAGTCACGAAAATTACTAATTACTATAAACAAAATGTACGCCTTGTGGGTTTAGTAATCAAGCGATATTCGCGATTGGTATGTCTGAAGAAGAGACAGTAAGGAAAATTTGGTTTGGGGAAGCTTCTCAAATACCAATCCAGCCTCCTCCTTGTTGCGAATTTTACAAGACTATCTCGAATTCCGAGACAGTAGTCTTACACAAAATAAAAATAGTCAACTATTTGCCTTTAAAGAATGTTTCTGAAATAGTAACAAAAGCAGTTTTTATATACACATATAAGTAAACTCTATCTGCATCTTCAAGTATCAAAATTGCACTAATTTATTGTTGGCATTTTAGTAAAATACATATAGTAGAAAACGTGGAAAAATACGTTGAAGCTTTACAGTATTTCATTCAAGAGCGTATATTCTGGGATAGCTAGGCTATCTGCGAAGCCTGAAGTCTAGAGAATAAAATACAGGAGAAAAATTGATCAGAAATTGTAAATAAAATTATTCATATCAGTGAGATAATGATGGTGATTCTGGAGTTGGCAACCTGATTTCTTGTGAGTTGGTAACCTGATGTATCATGAGTTGGCAACCTGATTTCCTATGAGTTGGCAACCTGATTTCCTATGAGTTGGCAACCTGATTTCTTGTGAGTTGGTAACCTGATTTATCATGAGTTGGCAACCTGATTTCTTATGAGTTGGCAACCTGATTTCTTAGGAGTTTCTAAACTTATTTATTTCTATTCATAGCCTAGGACCATGTGACATAGTGATGTGCCACTGATTTCATTACTTATATACTACTGCACAATAGACAACAAAATTGACTTTTTAAGTCTTGTAAATATATAGCTTTTGAGAGATTAACAAAGTAAGAATAAAAATCCACGGATATATTAAATATATTAGCCTAGATTTTGTGGGTCAGAGCCCCCCATGCCCCTATATATTGCAATTACGCGTAAGTTACTATGTCAAACAATGACACGAGACACTAGTCTATGCAAGTCATATTATCCACATTAAAGTGTGAGATTTCTATGTAATTTATAACTCTGTAAACAAAGATACGTGATTAGTGCGCTCCACACGTGGGAGTTCTACGAACCAATTCAATGTCAAGTTATATGAGTCCTTGCACAATTTATATAGATTTACGAAGCGATAATTTAGTTAGAAGAAAGTGCACATGGTTTGTTGCTTTGCATAACCGTTGCCTTGTCACGCTATGTGCAAGGGCGAAAACATGAAATCCTTCCAGGTGAAAAGTGAACAAAAATAGGAGCCTGATTCGTTGACAGTGATATAGATGCTCATGTTCAAAGCATGTCTCCTACGCTTGCGTACAGGTTCTACATCCTCAAAAGTTTTATATTTTTAAGGACGCTTGGAAACGCTACTTTCCTTGTTTCATCAATCTTCCTTGCATGCCAAAACAGGTTTACCGTCGACAATGATGCCAGGCCATTATGCAAACGGAAGATAACAATTTGTTTTAGGGAATGCACCACGAAGAAATGCAGACGAAGCGAGTCCGACATTTCTTAATAACTTCCACCAAGTTGCATGCAAATGCACCATGTTGTGCCCTGTCTGAAATTAAAGGGGAAAACTGACATGAAGAGGCAGTGTTGCCTACTGATAGTTCACTGACATTTTTTACAAACACCCTCTACGATTTTCAATTTTACTTCTACTTTCAAATTGTCTTCTTTGGTTATATTCTGTTAATTTGTAGTTTAACGTTTTATGATGTCGCTTTTATGACGATGAGAATGAAAGAAACTGATGGAGGGACTCGAACCTAGGACCGTCGGTGACGAGATTATGAGAATGGCTCTGATTGCCCTGTGAGCTACGTATAGTCAGGGTGATATTTGAAGGGGGGATGAGGGGGAATTGCTATTATTGGCACTTTGGCACCTCAGGATCAACAACCACCGCACCTCCACCCAAAACCTGGACTTCATTGTTGCCGTCCATACTAACAATAACAATATCCCTTTCAATGATTGATTTCGGGTAGCGATCATCCAACCCTTTGTCAGAACAAGACCACCAAACCTATCTTCACCCCAGCCCTCCCATACACACACATGTCACACCTTACCACTCGCAATTTTCGACAAGCCTGGCGAAAGTACCAAGTTTTTCTGTACCAAATAGCAAATACATCTTTGATCTGGACCTGGCAACTCTGCAGGTCGAATACTAACTTCTGTTCGTGCCATCTGTTTTCTGCTTGTGAAGATAAAGCTCTCGGCCGCTAAAATTTGAAATTCTTCCACTATCTGGTGAGTTTTTCCTATTTCCTAGATATTTGATATATACCGTAATTTTGTAATGTCCCAATCAATGCTTCTGGAATTTTCCCTCTCGGGAAACCACGCTGGTACAGTACATACAGAATGTACAAAAAGAGTGTCAATAGCAGCTTGTTGCGAATAAAGTAAGGTTAATTTCTTCGAAACTGAGAATCTTGAGAACCTGTAAGACCGATGTACGGAAGAATATATCAAACTAGATTTGTAACCAAATGTACAGTTTGCCACTATTTCGCATTTTCGTCTGAAATTGAATTCCCTCCATGGGACGGTGCAATATACACAGGAAACTTTACCTTTACAAACCTTTTTTTTTATTTGAAGGTTAAAGCGTTTTTATGGAGTCACCCAAGGAAAGAAAGCTTGTCTTTGTTGCATGCTATTCCTTATTTCTAATTGCTCTTGAAGCAACTTATTTGGTAAATGTCTGTTATATCAGAGACACATTTCTTCATTTTTACAGAAGAAACTACTTACGGAAATTAGTTTCTGTAGTATTTTGAAAGTTCGTGGAGGTATTTTCTCACCGTAGAATGCTGCACAACAAGAAATAAGCACTTTTGATATAATAAACTTGCATTTTGTGCAAAGCGACAACATTATGCCGTGGTTTCCATTATGTACCTGCAGATGGCGCGAGCGTCGAAAGTCACGCCGTCTCGCCAATGTTTCCAAATGTGCCTTTTATTTACCAGAATTTTATTATTTTTATTTTTTTAACTATGCTTACCTAACCTAACCCAACCTAACCTAACCTTGCCGGAAATGGTTCGTGGGGCTATCCGTGAATAGTTTTTGGGGCTAGCGGGAATGGTTTTTGGGGCTATCCGTCAATGGTTTGTGATGACATAATGAACACGAAAGTAGGTATTTTTCGGTTAAGAAGGTTGAAACACTGCATACCCACTCCAAATCGACAAAACACAAGCACGACGCGCGATGATCCACAGCTGTGCGCACCATATTGAATGTTCCGCAACGGAAGAAAGGACCCAAAAGAATTACTCGTAATGTGAAAAATCGAAGTTATTTTCGTGTAAAGAGCATAATAGCACCTTCAACTATGTTCCGTAATACACAATTGGTAAGTACGAACCATTTAAAACTTAAAATATCCGATAGAAATGTGTCTCCGATATAACAGACATTTACCACTTATTTTTGTTGTAATCAGCAAATGAAATAGACAATGTTAGCTTCTCGGAGGGTATGGGGGGGGGGGGGTTTGGTCGGGCCTTGGAGTTATCTGGGCGGATGCTCCTATGGTTTAACATGGTGACAATGAAATAGCAGGGGGTTGGGTGCTTTCGAGCACTGGTTGTAATGATTTTAATATTATGTTATGCTTCATAGATATAAATAAAACACATGGAAATCTTCAACTATTTATTTTATTGCAATTAATGATCATTGATTGGGGGTAAGTTGTTTGCAAGAAAATTTCCATCTGAAAGTAACTGTACAAGTAACTTAGTTACTTTACAAGAACCGGTAACTGTAACTGAGTTACTTTTTAAATGAGTAACTGTAACCTTTAAAAAGTAACTTTCCGAAGACTGGTACTTTATGCACAAAAAAAAAAGCTTAATTACATCAACAAGTTTCTGCAGGATCGGACCAGCATTTGCATGTTGAAAGAACACGGATATATAGAGTATTTGTCTGTGAAGCATGCTTGTATCTATATCTACATAAGGACAACAGGTTCTGGGGGAAGCTATAAATCGTGCAAGATCAGATCTCACTAAGCAAAATTTGCCTCCCATCTGGAGATCACTCGAGAGTGACAGGCGATTTCATATCAGACGCCAGTTCCGTGTTCAAGCTTGTTTTATACGATCTTGACAGACGATTCGCTCTTCGCATGTTGTAATGTAATTCATGCTTGCCCTCTTCTACCCAAACACGCTAGTTTATTATTAATAATGCGTAGTATCCGAATTAACCATGTTGCTTTTGGGGGGAAGTTAAGTGTAAGCAGGAAATCGTATTTTGAAGAGAACCTTCCTATATTTATGGAAAATACGTGCATGTTGTTCTTCTTCTTTATTATTATTATTATTATTATTATTGATAGCAATAACTATGACAAAGTCATAATGGAGATAACCACATCGAATCACACAAATTTCGACAAATTGTAATTGCATTTTGAATTAGTCATTTTCTTGCTTTGCAACAAATTTGGCCCTTGTAACAAATATTCAGACTAACTTAAACATATATACTCGTAGCTGTGCCCTTCACTCAATGTAGAATTCAACGAATTCCATGACGACATTTAGAGGCACTTGATACTATGAAGAATAATACTAACATTACTTTCTAATTGTGTAATAATTTGTGTTGAATAGCCTTGAGAAGATTTAGTAGAAAAAACATTCCAGAATTGTTTCTGAACATAGATTTATGAGGGCCTCCGATGTACACGTCTGCAAAATCGAATTTCGCTTTCTAACAGTCCTATATCTGAAAGTGCACCATTTCTGGATAAGAAAAACCCATTTCTGTAAACTTAGAGGACAACATTAATTTGCTTGTTTCCTTTTTTTCTTTCTTCTTTTTTTCCGCACGGGAATAACAGATGATAACACTTAATTAGCACGTGCACGAATCTAACTAATGCAGTCCTTCCATGCTACGCCATGGGCAGGAAACACGATATTAATTTGCCGGTGCTAGGCTCAGTTTTGTTAAAACGAGTTAGCCGATCGGAAGTCCACCGGTATACGTAAGGGCCTACCACCAGTGATGTGCCGTAGACTATAAGTTTACGTCTACATGCGTTGTCTACACGTAATCTACGCATTGATTACATTGGGTTGTAGTTTACATAGACTACATAGACAATCTAAAGTGCATTTAAATTAATTTTCAAGGGTTTCATGAAAGGAAAGTGACATTTTCAACTATATTGGTTCCTAACGAACTGAAAAGAATCCAATTTACAACATAATTTATCTTCTCTTCTATTATCCACTAAGAAGATAAATAGTATGCAAGAAAAACAACAGATGGCAGTCGTGAGGCAAGAGTGGTATATTCCCCATAAAACACTACAATATTTCCTACGTTAAGTTCTTTCCCAAGGTGAGAAATTGTTCGAATTTGGAAGGGAGCGTATGAAAGTTCTCCTCACACATCAGCAACTGATACGCAGTATAATTTTCTTTTACTTCCACGGCGCCCTTTGCTAAGTTATCAGCTTTAGCCATGTTGTTTACATACAGGGTGGCTCAATAAGTCACTTAACACCCCCGGTACAAGGCCACTGCAGCGCGCAACATGGAAATGGTGATGACCAATCGTTATCAGGCCAAGGGGGAACCACATTGACGACACCCGCAGGGTCGGCGGCCATCTTGATGTACGCCATCTTGAATTAAACTTCAGAATTTTAAATGGGAAGGGGGTCGTATGACATATCAAAATGGGCTAGAATTTCACGAGAAATGCAATGGTGAAGGTTTTTTCGACGTATCTTTAACCAGTAAAAATTATGACTGAATTCTTGTACCAATTTGCTCCTTTTCGAGGTGTTAGAAAAATGCCTTAAAATTTGTTTAGCGCATCGGTAGTGCATCGAGATCAAAGTGACGTCTAGGGAGAGACGTTCGCATGCCATTGCACATTATTTTAATCGGATACATCCATGAAGAGCTGCTCATTATGAATGGTTGTCGCGAACACTTACCAGTGTGACGCTTCCATTGAATTAAAAGTCCTTCACAGTGACAAGGCTAATGTTTATGTTCAGAAGGAAGTTTATAAACAGAATATTCGATGCTTTTTATCTGATAACCCATTTTTGACAGATCAAAGCTGAATGGTTTGTGTTGGTAAGTTAATGGTGTGACGTGCTGTGTGGAACACGATTGGTTAGTCAATTTTCCATCAACGGAACCTTAAATGCTTAGGGCTACTTGGATTTGTTAAATAAACAGTTTTTTCATCCTTGCTTATGGAAGAAGGTACCTTTTACAGAGTTTTTTCAATAGGGAAGAACACCAGAACACTTATGGGAACGTTATGAACCAGTTTTTGTCCAAAATTAGTTATCAGATGACAAGGGTCACGTGTATAAAATTGTCTACGTGTAGAATGTAAACTATCGTTGTTTACGCGTAGACGCACATCACTGCCTACCACGCTCACGTGGCAGGTCTGGGAACTAATGACTTTTAACCAGTACAACACGTAATGTTGCTTCCTACATATTTCTGTGTATCTCGAAAGGCCTTGGATAAGTCTAGAACAAACAGAGACTGATCGATATCTCTTGAGCTTGTTCATTTTAACGACTAAAAGTTTCCTAATAACTTACACAACGTGCCATTGCACGTTCCCAGCTCACAATTTCTAGTTAAAAGGAAAACCCATCTAGACTTTGCACACAGAGATTACTGTTCTTCAAGGTCACAGAATGTGTACTTTTCTCATGTTTTACAACATTGCTGTACATTGCTTTTAGGAAGGGGGAGGAAATTCCAGGGAATTGTCATTCTCAGCATTTGGGTTACCAAAAGAGGTTTATGAATGTGGCCCATGAGAGCAGGAGCAAGCGAGGTGAATTTTACCCTCCTTCACCGCACCTAACTTTTCACCCCGTTGTCTCTCCTTTCCATCAGCCAATAAAAAACCTGTCCATGTTATGGTTAATAGTTTTAACGAGGAAAAATAATAGCCTTATTTTATAAATACCTTAAATGTTACTGTTAAAGAACACATTTATTGCAGATATGTATTTATTGAAAATAACAATAATCTCAGATCAAATTGCTGCATGATTTTGCAATAGGCTACACTTATATTATACAACAGTAACTTCAATTATTTTCTGTCTACGCAAATCGAATTCTTTTTAAAACAATAGCCACGCTTATGTAATCAGTAGGGATGTGCCGAAGCCGATTACAGATGTATGAAAATCGGCAGAAATTGACATATCGGCATCGGTATCGGAATCTGCAAAAATCCGATATTTAAACCGGTACAGATTGTACTAGAGTTTATACCTTCTAATAAGTTTTATATTCTAGTTTTGTAAGATTTATTGAAAATTTGGTTATGATTCGTCATTATTGTAGAGTTTTTGTAATAAAATTATTGCAAACTCATTCAGAGGATCAACCTAACTATAAATCGGAAATAAAACAGTAGATTGCTGAACCAGGATCTGCTGTTGTATTGGAAATTCAAAAATGAATATTCAAACCTGAAGCAAGTCCTGAGAAAATACTTGGGCATACCTGCTGCATCAGTATTCAGTGATTGAGTGTTCAGTGTTGCTGAACAGATTTGCGATAAGAGAAGAAGTAGGTTACTTCCTGAAGTGCTTCCCAATCTCGTGTTTCTGAAGTTGAATCTGGCAGAACAGGAATTCATTTGCATTTCAAAGAACTGCTTGTGTACTAATGTTTAATCTCTTGAGAATCCATGTTCTCCTTAAAGGTTCACATAACCTTTTGTAGATGCAAATGTACATTCGCATCTCTTGAGAATATATATGTATATACATATGATATGCAATAGAAATGTACATAGCAAATTTATTTTTGTCATGCAGAAAATAACATCCCATTTCTGTTTAATGATCTTATGTATCGGAATCGGTTAAATATCGGCATCGGTATCGGTTCCAAAAATTATCGGTGAGTACATCGGCATCGGTAAATTTTCAGCTTCGTCACATTGGCGCTTCTCAAGGTAGACACCACCGGTTTGGCGCCACTGCATGAGAGAACAACAGCGTTTTCATTGCTTCCCTGCATCACGCCTTTCTAAAACCGCGGTGTGTGCCATTCCAATATAAAATGTACTTGTGGACCTATTTAGAACGTAAATTCATATCGTACCGGAATTATCATGGGCCAGAACCGTTTTACCGGACCCATTTAAAAACGGCCCAGAAGTGAAATAATACCGAACTTGCACCGTATTTAAATTGTGCGAGGAAAAAGTTCCGGTCCTGTTACCGAACTCAGCAAAATCCATTAGAATTTGTGTATTCCTGGACCTTGAACAACCCTGTCTGAAATTGACATCCTTGAAAAAAAAATCATGCCGAGTTGAATATATTCATAGAGTTTCCTGCATGCATTCCAACTGGCAAGATGCAGAACAATCCTATGTGACTGTCTTTGACATTTTCCATGTTAGGGTTGCGTAACTTTTGAAACACACTGTACAAGTAATATAAGTACATAAGCCTCTGAATTTCGCAATGCAAAACAAGACGAAAGGAATAAAAAGTGAATTTTCCGCTAAGTTTTTCTACAGGAAAATATCTGAGGTAACTTAATGTTCTAGAAAGGACAAGAGAAAAGATTAGACATGAAGCAAACATTGTGCAATGTTAGATGTAACACCATTTCAAGATCCTCCAACAGCGCTTCTAATTGAACCATTCTAGAAGCAAGCATGGCTTTTTATAGCCTGAGAAAACAAAGAACGGATATGGCACTAAAGAAAAGTAAACTACTTCGAACCTATGATACTGCTCTCTCGAAGCGGAAACCACACGTTTTGTGTATATAAAATTCACAGGGCTGAACATCACGAAAGTAAAACATGTGTTGATAGCATCTGTCTGCAAAAGAGACTTGCATTTTCTTTGCTTGCTTGAGTTCAATTCACAGACGGCTCAGTTCTGTATATGACCTAACTCCCCAAGTCGTCTACATGCAGGTGAGTCAATAAACGGGTACATTGGGAAAGTTCCGTCAGATGGCAGGTCAATCGGAATAATCCTGTTTACATTTGAGGATGTGTTTTAACGGGTACAACTCCTCCCATCCGTCTAGTACACATTTTGCATTTATTACACAATAAACAAAGGAAAACAAAGACTTATTCTTTTAATCGAAAACATGAAGTGCAATACACTAGAACCAGTTTGTTTTCATATCCTAAAATTTAAACCAAAGAATAAATGGTTTCAAAGTTTTCAAAATTCCAAAAATTAGTTTTATCTGGGACAATATGACTAAAATTTCCCCCTAACTTTTGAAGCTTATTCTTGAATGAATTGTGTAAAAGTTAATAACAAAATAGAATACTATATATTACAGTACACTAACTAAATGAAATTTTAAAATATAAATAATAAAACAGTTGTGTTGGATATTCACTTATCTGGTGGATCGAGTAGAAAAGTATCCCAACGATGTAATATGAGTATTAATATACATTTGAAATAAAATTGGTTAATTTTATAAGTTCATAATACTTATTTTATAATAATAATTGTTACTATTACTAATATTATTTCTACAGTTAAGTATTATCAATTGCCTTCCCCCTACAAAAATTTCTGGCGTTTCCCATACCCATTTCTTGGCATATGAAATGAAGCGATCACCCCTAGACCTCTACAGTTAAGGGTAACCAATCACGTAACCTAGTTGGCGAGAGGTAAAAAAAATACCGCCTCACACAAAACAAAAGAAAATTGTTAATCTGACACCGCATAATGCCAATTACTTCTTCAACAGATAGAACTGCGGGTTTTCACATGCACATTACACAGGAGATGACAAAAAAGTAAATGTCCTCTTTTGTGAAAGAAAAAATTCAGCAGACCACATTCTCCCAGGTAGAGTTAATGCGAACTTTTCCCTGTGGAAGAGAAGGCAATTTGTAATCTGTAAGCAGCTTCCATCTCCACATATAACCTGGTTTCTTTCTTTTTGTTTCCTTGTCTACACGTCCACTCCATTCAGAACCTCTTCGCCACGCCCCCAGCCACATTCAAAATGTCCATCCTTTGTTGTGGACTGAACGATGTAAATCGCCCGAGCCGCAAGCTACTTTGCATGTGCGTTGCACGATTGCTAAGCTCGTCTCGTCGAAATTTCTTTCAGCAAAGTCCCATTCCATTAGTTGCGCCATTAAGCTTTTACAATGAATGAAATTTAACTCGGGTTTCCTTTTTTTGTAAAAAATAAAATATAGAAGATCACGTGGTCGAACTAGTTTGTCCTCTTGCGCATATGAACATACCACACACAAAAAAAGTAGATTATGAGACTCATTTACTTTGAAACACAAGCAAGAAAAGTAGATTATGAGACTCATTTACTTTGAAACGTAGAACATGAGCAACATTAGTTTTTATTGTTTTCATGTGCCGGGTGGGTGGTGTTTAAGTAGAAATCATAGGCGCCGACGTTTTAGGGGGAAGGGGAGAATACTTTTTGCCCCTCCCCCATATTTACTGAAATATGTAGAGGAAAATATCCAAAACATTCGTGCAAGTAACCATCTTGAAGTAACAACATTCAAAAATGATAACAATAGCATGTTCAGCTGAGAAAATACTGAAAAATGAGGACTGAGCGAAAAAGGTCCGAAAATGCAATATAAACTTTTTCTGGTTCCAAGATTTCGGAAACCTCTGAAAATATGCGAACTAGTCACATTAGCGCCAGGGATTCAAATGAAGTGGTGGATCTATAACTGAAGGGGAATGTCGAACATCATCTGCAGAAAGGACGCCCACCAGAGGGGGCCGCAAGGGGCACTCCACCCGAGATATCTGGAAAAAGTTCGTGTAGTTCGAATGATGAAAGTGTAGCGATATCTTATTCCAGATAATAATATTGTTGTCTATGATTTACGGGTTGTAAGTCACAGCCCCTAGCGTACGCAGGATTTTTTTTCAGGGGGACTGGAATTGTAAAGGTGGATAGGGCATAGCTGCTTTCTAAAGAAGCAACATACACAATAAGATATTTCGTATATTAAAAAAAATCCAATTTCAAAAATGACAACTGGGGAGCATTTTAAAGCGAGTTTGAATTTACCTCTCTGTTTTTTCCCGATTTCTCTCCACTGCTTTTACTTGAAAATGTTGATTTTCTCAAAATTTCGGAGAGTGCTGTAGCCCCTTCATTAGACATATTACAATCATGTTGAATGCCGTAAATAGGAGTGTGCGGGACGGGAAATTTTATAATTCCGACGTTACCGCCCGAAAAATTCGCCATTTCCCAAGATAAATTTTTGGAAATTTTCCGACGCGGCGAAAATCTGGAATTCTACACACAATCTTCCTTTCAAGTTTTTGTACTTCTAGGAATAAAAACTTAAAAAGAAAAAATCCTGTGGGCGACCTAGTATTTAGGACTCCCCCCCCCCCCGCCGCCTCCTAAAAGATGACGTTTCGTCAACTTCGAAGCCCTAGTCATCATAATACTTGAAAATTTCTGAAAGTGGAAAAATAAATTTTGAAGAACACATTTAGTTCACTTCGAACAGTTCCATTAAGTAAGCACTAACTAAGCTTTTCACGTCTAGTGGCCACAACCTTCTTCAGTTTTGTCTTGAAGGTCACACTTACACCTTTACAGAAGTGGAGTACCGTTGCATGCCTAGCAAGGACAAGTTGATAAGGCTCAACTCGTGTTCTTCCTCGAAGCAGTTGTGTAAGTTATCACGAATGGACACCCGCTGGGTGTTTGGAAGTAACAAGGACGGTTGATAAACAGAACTTTTGAACTCTGATAAAACTGCACTTTGGCTTGAAACGGTCTCAACATTCTTTCACTAGAAAAGTAGTCAGTGGCGTCGCCACCAAAGGGGCCTAGCCTTTTCGTGCTCTTCCCTCTTCAGTTTTAGAAATAAAATAATGTTAAATTTTGAACTTGTGTCAAATGATTTCAACTAAACTTAGATATGAAAATTTCACGAGAGATATCCAACCTTTTTAATTTGTTTAGTCGGCCTGAACACATAGGGATTAATTTTTGCAACTATTGTCTTCTTACTCAAGCTTCGGGATAATATATAAAGTATATATGAATGGCTTATTGCAGAAAGGGACTTGAGTCACATTTTTGAGGTATCGGAGTTAATGGTATTTTTGATTTTGCTAGTTACAGACACATCTTTTAGTACAGAAAGGAAGTCAGTCACACGAGGCTATAGCCTAGAAAATGCACAGTGAAAAGTGTACTTTAATGCAGAAAGGTACCTGAATCACTGACTCGGGGCTTTTCTGCAATAAACTTAGCCGTATTTATACGTTGTACGAACTGTGTACGCTAATCTGTAATGCAGCTCGGGGCGGTAAAAATACTGTCAAACTTATTGACACCAGTAACATTATTGGTTTCGCAACGTGGTGGCCTCATGTCTACAAAAAAAATGTGGCATCTCTGAAAACTACCATGTCTTCCTACAAAAATAGGCAGTATTTTCAGAAGTATGCATGTACACCATAATTATTATGGTCTTTATACTTAAATTGCGTAGGGTTCCGAAAGATCCTAACGGAAGAAAGACTCGATGAAATTGGAACATGATTAGAACGCTCTCCAAATAAATCCCTATGTCGTGCTTCACAGGAAGTAGGCATTTCAAAAACATCAGTCCATACGGCTACTAAACTGTTGAAACTGAATCCTTACAGAGTCACTATAGTGCAATAATTACAGCCACGTGAGAAGTTATTTGTGGGGAACCCTAAAAAATAGAGTATATACGCGTAGAAACAACCCCCACACTACAGCGCCTAGAATAACATAGTGTTGAAAACGGCATGGTTCTGCGCTCTCTGGCTGGTTCCACTCGAAAATGATCCGCTAGAGGCGCTGGTGTTGACCCCGGTGCTTGGTGTTCGACTGCTTATGATGGAAGTAAATGGAGTTTTCGCTGCAACGTCTGATTCTTTTCCTTGTAACATTTCTTTGTATCAGAAAATTGTTATGATATTTGGTACAGTAGTCACGAAAATATTAAAGAATATTATGAACCGTCGATCATGTCCTGTCCTTGAGTTTTTTATTAACAATACGGAAGAAAACATAGGTATGGATTGTAACACGTAACATGACAATTGCTGCAAGAATTAGTATTGTGTATGCATTATCATGAAAGGTTCGTTAATATTGTCATTGTCACAAATATTATTTTTATGGAAATTCACACAGACAATACTCGTTTATTTTTCAAAGATTGTTATAATAATAAATAAATGAATAAATACAACGGTGGACTTATGTTAATTTGCGGTTTATTTTCATCAAGTACAAGGTAGACATTTTACAGCCAAGTCACGAGTAAAAATGCACAGTCCTTAACACCAATGTTCTACTTACCAATCCACACGAATGTAAAGCAATTTGTTGATAGAGATGACAAGGTACATCCTAATCGGCTATTTGAACTCCATGGAATATGAAATTAAATTCTTTCGAATATCTGCATTTCGGGAAAATGACTTCATAATATGTACGCCACGAAACATTTTTTCTCCTTCATGACACTATTTCAATTTTATTAGTATACAAAAATAAACTTGTGTGCACAATCCAACGTTTGACGTCCAGCCTCACATGCGATATGTTGATGCTCGTGTTGCGTTGCACATAAAACGTATTTATGTTACTTTTCTGTGTAAATTAATGCCATTTCGTGACTGCAAATCACTCCACAAATATAACTGTTTCCATCAATTCACTTACCGCCTTTCTAGAGAAACAAATCTACACAATATATTCCAAAAACTAACTAAGCCGCATTACTTTCATAACAAAATTAGCACCTGGGTCGATCGCACTGCCATCTACTTGTCATCGTCTCGGGGAACCAGTTTCTTGGGTCGTTTTCCACACTACGTTATTCAAGGCGCTGTACCCACACTATAGATGAACTGACAGACAATATAACAGATATTACAAGAATTACGGAAGAGGAACTTTTGCCTGTCAATCTAAATATCATCAAAACATGCCGGGATTGCAGTTGGCCACCACTTCGAACAACTCTCATATCACAGGTTAGGATTCGTTATTCAATAAAAATATAATTGTCTGCATGTGTGTAGCCTAAACATAAGCGGGACGTTATGGATCGAAAATGCCGGCATCTGCGCCATGCCTCGCCGTCTGCAGTCACGCGTTATCTCGGCCCCGAGCCAAAATGAACGCACTGTATAACAACATATTATTACCGTGTCACCGCACCAACTTTTACAGAGAAACAACTTTTCTTAATAACGTTTCTTTGTTTGGCGACTCCTTCCGGCGCTACGAGCCCTCAAACAGAACTGAATTTTGACCTCAATATACGTGTCGTATATGTGCAACCGCACAGCACAAGCTCAGAATTTCCCCTATTGAATTACCTTTGTAATTACTAATTACTAACACCAAAATATGCAAAATAAAATATGCTCTTATAACCTAAAATTTTACACAATATGCACTATAATTTGAAAAATATGCACTATAATTTGAAAAATATGCCCTTATAACTGGACTGTTTCTAACATCAATATCTAAATGATGAGATATTTCCACATACGTACTATTTTTAATTCACTTTATGGGTCCTGAGTTGCAATGCACAATGAATACTTTCTGTAAATTTTCACATGAAAATGAAAAAGATTTTGCTACAGTCCAAATAAGAAATCTCTGGAGTAAACATGGGAGTATGAACGAATCCACTTCGAAAATGACTGTATATTTCTTGAAAAAGCAAAAATTTGCTGACGAAAATCCATCAAAATATGCTACATCACGCAAAAATGGCCAATTTTGCCAAAATGTGCCCTTAAAAAGCGCCTTAACTTAATTACTTTCTTCATAATATGAATTTCTATATGTTTGGGGAACACATAACCCTTACCAAAAGAAATATGCTAAGTCACGAAAATTACTAATTACTATAAACAAAATGTACGCCTTGTGGGTTTAGTAATCAAGCGATATTCGCGAATGGTATGTCTGAAGAAGAGACAGTAAGGAAAATTTGGTTTGGGGAAGCTTCTCAAATACCAATCCAGCCTCCTCCTTGTTGCGAATTTTACAAGACTATCTCGAATTCCGATACAGTAGTCTTACACAAAATAAAAATAGTCAACTATTTGCCTTTAAAGAATGTTTCTGAAATAGTAACAAAAGCATTTTTTATATACACATATAAGTAAACTCTATCTGCATCTTCAAGTATCAAAATTACACTAATTTATTGTTGGCATTTTAGTAAAATACATATAGTAGAAAACGTGGAAAAATACGTTGAAGCTTTACAGTATTTCATTCAAGAGCGTATATTCTAGGCTCGCTAGGCTATCTGCGAAGCCTGAAGTCTAGAGAATAAAATACAGGAGAAAAATTGATCAGAAATTGTAAATAAAATTATTCATATCAGTGAGATAATGATGCTGATTCTGGAGTTGGCAACCTGATTTCTTGTGAGTTGGCAACCTGATTTATTGTGAGTTGGTAACCTGATTTATTATGAGTTGGCAACCTGATTTCCTATGAGTTGGCAACCTGATTTTCTATGAGTTGGCAACCTGATTTCTTAGAAGTTTCTAAACTTATTTATTTCTATTCATAGCCTAGGACCATGTGACATAGTGATATGCCACTGATTTCATTATTTATATACTACTGCACAATAGACAACAAAATTGACTTTTTAAGTCTTGTAAATATATAGCTTTTGAGAGATTAACAAAGTAAGAATAAAAATCCACGGATATATTAAATACATTAGCCTAGAGTTTGTGGGTCAGAGCCCCCCATGCCCCTATATATTGCAATTACGTTACCATGTCAAACAATGACACGAGACGCTAGTCTATGCACGTCATGTTATCCACATTAAAGTGTGAGATTTCTATGTAATTTATAACTCTGTAAACAAAGATACGTGATTAGTGCGCTCCACACGTGGGAGTTCTACGAACCAATTCAATGTCAAGGTATATGAGTCCTTGCACAATTTATATAGATTTACGAAGGGATAATTTAGTTAGAAGAAAGTGCACATGCTTTGTTGCTTTACATAACCGTTGCCTTGTCACGCTATGTGCAAGGGCGAAAACATGAAATCCTTCCAGGTGAAAAGTGAACAAAAATAGGAGCCTGATTCGTTGACAGTGATATAGATGCTCATGTTCAAAGCATGTCTCCTACGCTTGCGTACAGGTTCTACATCCTATTTTATATTTTTGAGGACGCTTGAAAACGCTACTTTCCTTGTTTCATCAATCTTCCTTGCATGCCAAAACAGGTTTACCGTCGACAATGATGCCAGGCCATTATGCAAACGGAAGATAACAATTTGTTTTAGGGAATGCACCACGAAGAAATGCAGACGAAGCGAGTCCGACATTTCTTAATAACTTCCACCAAGTTGCATGCAAATGCACCATGTTGTGCCCTGTCTGAAATTAAAGGGGAAAACGGACATGAAAAGGCAGTGTTGCCTACTGTTAGGTCACTGACATTTATTACAAACACCCTCTACGATTTTTAATTTTACTTCTACTTTAAAATTGTCTTCTTTGGTTATATTATGTTAATTTGTAGTTTAACATTTTATGATGTCGCTTTTATGCCATTTTTGGCTAATCACGACGATGAGAATGAAAGAAACTGATGGAGGGACTCGAACCTAGGACCGTCGGTGACGAGATTATGAGAAAGGCTCTGATTGTCCTGTGAGCTACGTACAGTCAGGGTGATATTTGAAGGGGGGATGATGGGGAATTGCTATTGTTGGCACTTTGACACCTCAGGATCAACAACCACCGCTCCTCCACCCAAAACCTGGACTTCATTGTTGCCGTCCATACTAACAATAACAATATCCCTTTCAGGGATTGATTCCGGGTAGCGATCATCCACCGCTTTGTCAGAACAAGACCATCAAACCTATCTCCACCCCAGCCCTCCCATACACACACATGTCACACCTTACCACTCGCAATTTTCGACAAGCCTGGCGAAAGTACCAAGTTTTTCTGTACCAAATAGCAAATACATCTTTGTTCTGGACCTGGCAACTCTGCAGGTCGAATACTAACTTCTGTTCGTGCCATCTGTTTTCTGATTGTGAAGATGCAGCTCTCGGCCGCTAAAATTTGAAATTCTTCCAGTATCTGGTGAGTTTTTCCTATGTCCTAGATATTTGATATATACCGTAATTTTGTAATGTCCCAATCAATGCTTCTGGTACAGTACATACAGAATGTACAAAAAGAGTGTCAATAGCAGCTTGTTGCGAATAAAGGAAGGTTAATTTCTTCGAAACTGAGAATCTTGAGAACCTGTAAGACCGATGTACGGAAGAATATATCAAACTAGATTTGTAACCAAATGTACAGTGGGATCCATGAGTAATACCGTGTAAATTGTCCATCATTATGTCCATGCACTTTATTTGACCCAATAAGAGCTTCAAGAATGAAAAGAAAACTCAAGACAAGCTGTTGACAACTTTTGCATTAGCGAAGATAAAGAGCCATCCCTTAAAAACACATGGGATGTGAGAGAAAAATTAATGAAAATAGTCATGGACAATTTGCACGGTAATAGTCATGGATCCCACTGTACAGTTTGCCACTATTTCGCATTTTCGTCTGAAATTGAATTCCCTCCATGGGACGGTGCAATATACACAGGAAACTTTACCTTTACTAACTTTTTTTTTAATTTGAAGGTTAAAGCGTTTTTATGGAGTCGCCCAAGGAAAGAAAGCTTGTCTTTGTTGCATGCTATTCCTTATTTCTAATTGCGCTTGAAGCAACTTATTTGGTAAATGTCTGTTATATCGGAGACACATTTCTTCATTTTTACAGAAGAAACTACTTTACGGAAATTAATGTCTGTAGTATTTTGAAAGTTCGTGGAGGTATTTTCTCACGGTACACCGTGCGCAACAAGAAATAAGCACTTTTGATATAATAAACTTGCATTTTGTGCAAAGCGACAACATTATGCCGTGGTTTCCATTATGTACCTGCAAATGGCGCGAGCGTCGAAAGTCACGCGGTCTCGTCAGTGTTTCCAAACGTGCCTTTTATTTACCAGAATTTTATTATTTTTATTTCTTTAACTATGCTTACCTAACCTAACCCAACCTAACCTTGCCGGAAATGGTTCGTGGGGCTATCGTGAATGGTTTTTGGGGCTATCGTGAATGGTTTTGGGGCTATCCGTCAATGGTTTGTGGTGTTATCCGTGAATGGTTTTTGGGGCTATCGGGAATGGTTTTTGGGGCTATCCGTCAATGGTTTGTGATGACATAATAAACACGAAAGTAGGTATTTTTCGGTTAAGAAGGTTGAAACACTGCATACCCACTCCAAATCGACAAAACACAAGCACGACGCGCGATGATCCACAGCTGTGCGCGCCATATTGAATGCTCCGCAACGGAAGAAAGGACCCAAAAGAATTACTCGTAATGTGAAAAATCGAAGTTATTTTCGTGTAAAAAGCATAATAGCACCTTCGACTATGTTCCGCAATACACAATTGGTAAGTACGAACCATTTAAAACTTAAAATATCCGATAGAAATGTGTCTCCGATATAACAGACATTTACTACTTATTTTTGTTGTAATCAGCAAATGAAATGGAAAATGTTAGCTTCTCGGAGGGATTGGGGGGGGGGGGGGTCGGGCCTTGGAGTTAGCTGGGCGGATGCTCCTATGGTTTAACATGATGACAATGAAATAGCAGGGGGTTGGGTGTTTTCGAGCACTGGTTGTAATGATTTTAATATTATGTTATGCTTCATAGATATAAGTAAAACACATGGAAATCTTCAACTATTTATTTTATTGCAATTAATGATCATTGATTGGGGGTAAGTTGTTTGCAAGAAAATTTCCATCTGAAAGTAACTGTACAAGTAACTTAGTTACTTTTCAAGAACCGGTAACTGTAACTGAGTTACTTTTTAAATGAGTAACTGTAACCTTTAAAAAGTAACTTTCCGAAGACTGGTACTTTATGCACAAAAAAAAACTTAATTACATCAACAAGTTTCTGCAGGAGCGGACCAGCATTTGCATGTTGAAAAAAGAACACGGATATATAGAGTATTTGTCTGTGAAGCATGCTTGTATCTATATCTACATAAGGACAACAGGTTCGGGGGGAAGCTATAAATCGTGGAAGATCAGATCTCACTAAGCAAAATTTGCCTCCCATCTGGAGATCACTCGAGAGTGACAGGCGATTTCATATCAGACGCCAGTTCCGTGTTCAAGCTTGTTTTATACGATCTTGACAGACGATTCTCTCTTCGCATGTTGTAATGTAATTCATGCTTGCCCTCTTCTACCCAAACACGCTAGTTTATTATTAATAATGCGTAGTATCCGAATTATCCATGTTGCTTTTGGGGGAAGTTAAGTGTAAGCATGAAATCGTATTTTGAAGAGAACCTTCCTATATTTATGGAAAATACGTTCATGTTGTTCTTGTTCTTTATTATTATTATTATTATTATTATTATTATTATTATTACTTAGAAGAAAGAAGAAAAATGAAAAGGATAAATTTTGTATAGAAGATATTAAATTTCCAAGTTGACAGTGAATACTTTTTGAATAATATAGCTTATAAAATTCCCAGATATTCCCATAGGTATATCTCAATTCTCACATGCCTAAACAAGGCAAGAGGTTTAGTAGCTGATGTTGTTGAAACCTACAATTTGAATTTATGTTGATGTATAAGATTGTAGGATCCACTGTTTTATTTTATAATTATGTATTCATTTTTTTTAATTTTGTATAACCAATTTTGACATAGTGATATACCTGGTTGTTTAATTGTTATCATCACTTCAATAAATATGATTATTATTATTATTATTAGAACAATACACAGTTAATTGCACAATATTATATAAGAATAAACAATTATTAGTATCAGAGATATAATAGATCTCGTTGAAAACTGTAACTTGAAGTGTAAATATGCAAACTTGTTATGTTATGTTATTCTACAGCTTACGTATTTTATTCGTGTAACTTTGTACTTTTGTGTTTGACTTAGTGCTGTATTAGGTTTCATACTGTGCTCAACACTTAAAATAAACGATTATTATTATTATTATTATTATTAGGGATGTGACGAAGCTGAAAATTTACCGATGCCGATGTACTCGCCGATAATTTTTGGAACCGATACCGATGCCGATATTTAACCGATTCCGATACATAAGATTATTAAACAGAAATGGGATGTTATTTTCAGCATGACAAATATAAATTTGCTATGTACATTTCTATTGCATATCATATGTATATACATACTGTATATATTCTCAAGAGATGCGAATGTATATTTGCATCTACAAAATGTTATGTGAACCTTTAAGAAGAACATTGATTCTCAAAATATTAAACGTTAGTACACAAGCAGTTCTTTGAAATGCAAAATGAATTCCTGTTATGCCAGATTCAACTTCAGAAACACGAGATTTGGAAGCACTTCAGGAAGTAACCTACTTCTTCTCTTATCACAAATCTGTTCAACAACACTGAACACTCCATCACTGAATACTGATGCAGCAGGTATGCCCAAGTATTTTCTCAGCACTTGCTTCAAGTTTGAATATTCATTTTTGAATTTCCAATACAACAGTAGATCCTGGTTCAGCAATGTACTGTTTTATTTCCGATTTATAGTTAGGTTGATCCTCTGAATGAGTTTGCAATAATTTTATTACAAAAACTCTACAATAATGACGAATCATAACCAAATTTTCAATAAATCTTACAAAACTAGAATATAAAACATATTAGAAGGTAAAAACTCTTGTATAATCTGTACCGGTTTAAATATCGGATTTTTGCCAATTCCGATACCGATGCCGATGTGTCAATTTCGGCCGATTTTCATGCATCTGTAATCGGCTTCGGCACATCCCTAATTTTTATTATTATTAATAGCAATAACTATGACAAAGTCATAATGGCGATAACCACATCGAATCACACAAATTTCGACAAATTGTAATTGCATTTTGAATTAGTCATTTTCTTGCTTTGCAACAAATTTGGCCCTTGTAACAAATATTCAGACTAACTTAAACATATGTAGCTGTGCCCTTCACTCAATGTAGAATTCAACGAATTCCATGACGACATTTAGAGGCACTTGATACTATGAAGAATAATACTATCATTACTTTCTAATTGTGTAATAATTTGTGTTGAATATCCGTGAGAAGATTTAGTAGAAAAACATTCCAGAATTGTTTCTGAACATAGATTTATGAGGGCCTCCAATGTACGTCACACGAAAATTCCTGACCACCGAGAAATCACTCATAGGTCGACCTGTATGTATACACCTTAGCTAGTGACATCACCATACAGCACGATCTGCTAAATCGAATTTCGCTTTCCAACAGTCCTATATCTGAAAGTGCACCATTTCTGGATAAGAAAAACCCATTTCTGTAAACGTAGAGGACAACATTAATTTACTTGTTTCCTTTTTTCTTCTTTTTTTCCGCACGGGAATAACAGATGATAACACTTAATTAGCACGTACACGAATCTAACTAATGCAGTCCTTCCATGCTACGCCATGGGCAGGAAACACGATATTAATTTGCCGGTGCTAGGCTCAGTTTTGTTAAACGAGTTAGCCGATCGGAAGTCCACCGGTATACGTAAGGGCCTACCACCAGTGATGTGCCGTAGACTATAAGTTTACGTCTACATGCGTTGTCTACACGTAATCTACGCGTAGATTACATTGGGTTGTAGTTTACATAGACTAGGTAGACAATCTAAAGTGCATTTAAATTAATTTTCAAGGGTTTCATGAAAGGAAAGTGACATTTTCAACTATATTGGTTCTTAACGAACTGAAAAGAATCCAATTTACAACATAATTTATCTTCTCTTCTATTATCCACTAAGAAGATAAATAGTATGCAAGAAAAACAACACTAGAATATTTCCTACGTTAAGTTTTTTCCCAAGGTGAGAAATTGTTCGAATTTGGAAGGGAGCGTATGAAAGTTCTCCTCACACATCAGCAACTGATACGCAGTATAATTTTCTTTTACTTCCACGGCGCCCTTTGCTAAGTTATCACCTTTATCCATGTTGTTTACATAGATTACGTCATCTACGTGTATAAAATTGTCTACGTGTAGAATGTAAACTATCGTTGTTTACGCGTAGACGCACATCACTGCCTACCACGCTCACGTGGCAGGTCTGGGAACTAATGACTTTTAACCAGTGCAACACGTAATGTTGCTTCCTACATATTCCTGTGTATCTCGAAAGGCCTTGGATAAGTCTAGAACAAACAGAGACTGATCGATATCTCTTGAGCTTGTTCATTTTAACGACTAAAAGTTTCCTAATAACTTACGCAACGTGCCATTGCACGTTCCTAGCTCACAATTTCTAGTTAAAAGGAAAACCCAACTAGACTTTGCACACAGAGATTACTGTTCTTCGTACAAGGTCACAGAATGTGTACTTTTCTCATGTTTCACAACATTGCTGTACATTGCTTTTAGGAAGGGGGAGGAGATTCCAGGGAATTGTCATCCTCAGCATTTGGGTTACCAAAAGAGGTTTATGAATGTGGCCCATGAGAGCAGGGGCGAGCGAGGTGAATTTTACCCTCCTTCAGTTTCTACCCTGACACCGCACCTAACTTTTCACCCCGTTGTCTCTCCTTTCCATCAGCCAATAAAAAAACCTGTCCATGCTATGGTTAATAGTTTTAACGAGGAAAAATAATAGCCTTATTTTACAAATACCTTAAATGTTACTGTTAAAGAATACATTTATTGTAGATATGTATTTATTCAAAATAACAATAATCTCAGATCAAATTGCTGCATGATTTTGCAATACACTTATATTATGCAGCAGTAACTTTAATTATTTTCTGTCTACGCAAATCGAATTATTTTTAAAACAATAGCCACGCTTATGTAATCAGTAATATTTGGCGCTTCTCAAGGGAGACGCCACCGGTTTGGCGCCACTGCATGAGAGAACAACAGCGTTTTCATTGCTTCCCTGCATCACGCCTTTCTAAAACCGCGGTGTGTGCCATTCCAATATAAAATGTACTTGTGGACCTATTTAGAACGTAAATTCATATCGTACCGGAATTATCATGGGCCAGAACCGTTTTACCGGACCCATTTAAAAACGGCCCAGAAGTGAAATAATACCGAACTTGCACCGTATTTAAATTGTGCGAGGAAAAAGTTCCGGTCCTGTTACCGAACTCAGCAAAATCCATTAGAATTTGTGTATTCCTGGACCTTGAACAACGCTGTCTGAAATTGACATCCTTGAAAAAAAAAATCATGCCGAGTTGAATATATTCATAGAGTTTCCTGCATGCATTCCAACTGGCAAGATGCAGAACAATCCTATGTGACTGTCTTTCACATTTTCCATGTTAGGGTTGCGTAACTTTTGAAACACACTGTACAAGTAATATAAGTACATAAGCCTCTGAATTTCGCAATGCAAAACAAGACGAAAGGAATAAAAAGTGCATTTTCCGCTGAGTTTTTTCTACAGGAAAATATTTGAGGTAACTTAATGTTCTAGAAAGGACAAGAGAAAAGATTAGACATGAAGCAGACATTGTGCAATGTTAGATGTAACACCATTTCAAGATTCTCCAACAGCGCTTCTAATTGAACCATTCTAGAAGCAAGCATGGCTTTTTATAGCCTGAGAAAACAAAGAACGGATATGGCACTAAAGAAAAGTAAACTGCTTCGAACCTATGATACTGCTCTCTCGAAGCGGAAACCACACGTTTTGTGTATATAAAATTCACAGGGCTGAACATCACGAAAGTAAAACATGTGTTGATAGCATCTGTCTGCAAGAGAGACTTGCATTTTCTTTGCTTGCTTGAGTTCTGTATATGACCTAACTCCCCAAGTCGTGTACATGCAGGTGAGTCAATAAACGGGTACATTGGGAAAGTTCCGTCAGATGGCAGGTCGATCGGAATAATCCTGTTTATATTTGAGGATATGTTTTAACGGGTACAACTCCTCCCATCCGTTTAGTACACATTTTGCATTTATTACACAATAAACAAAGGAAAACAAAGATTTTTTCTTTTAATCGAAAACATTAAGTGCAATACACTAGAACCAGTTTGTTTTCATATCCTAAAATTTAAACCAAAGAATAAATGGTTCCAAAGTTTTCAAAATTCCAAAAATTAGTTTTATCTGGGACAATATGACTAAAATTTCCCCCTAACTTTTGAAGCTTATTCTTGAATGAATTGTGTAAAAGTTAATAACAAAATAGAATACTATATATTACAGTACACTAACTAAATGAAATTTTAAAATATAAATAATAAAACAGTTGTGTTGGATATTCACTTATCTGGTGGATCGAGTAGAAAAGTATCCCAATGATGTAATATTAATATACATTTGAAATAAAATTGGTTAATTTTATAAGTTCATAATAATTATTTTATAATAATAATAATTGTTATTATTACTAATATTATTTCTACAATTAAGTAATATCAATTGCCTTCACCCTACAAAATTTTCTGGCGTTTCCCATACCCATTTCTTGGCATACGAAATGAAGCGATCACCCGTAGACCTCTACAGTTAAGGGTGACCAATCACGTAACCTAGTTGGCGAGAGGTAAAAAAAATACCGCCTCACACAAAACAAAAGAAAATCGTTAATCTGACACCGCATAATGCCAATTACTTCTTCAGTAGACAGAACTGCGGGTTTTCACATGCACGTTACACAGGAGATGACAAAAAAGTAAATGTCCTCTTTTGTGAAAGAAAAAATCCAGCAGACCACATTCTCCCAGGTAGAGTTAATGCGAACTTTTCCCTGTGGAAGAGAAGGCAATTTGTAATCTGTAAGCAGCTTCCATCTCCACATATAACCTGGTTTCTTTCTTTTTGTTTCCTTGTCTACACGTCCACTCCATTCAGAACCTCTTCGCCACGCCCCCAGCCACATTCAAAATGTCCATCCTTTGTTGTGGACTGAACGATGTAAATCGCCCGAGCCGCAAGCTACTTTGCATGTGCGGTGCACGATTGCTAAGCTCGTCTCGTCGAAATTTCTTTCAGCAAAGTCCCATTCCATTAGTTGCGCCATTAAGCTTTTACAATGAATGAAATTTAACTCGGGTTTCCTTTTTTTTGTAAAAAATAAAATATAGAAGATCACGTGGTCGAACTAGTTTGTCCTCTTGCGCATATGAACACACCACACACAAAAAAAGTAGATTATGAGACTCATTTACTTTGAAACACAAGCAAGAAAAGTAGATTATGAGACTCATTTACTTTGAAACGTAGAACATGAGCAACATTAGTTTTTATTGTTTTCATGTGCCGGGTGGGTGGTGTTTAAGTAGAAATCATAGGCGCCGACGTTTTAGGGGGAAGGGGAGAATACTTTTTGCCCCTCCCCCATATTTACTCAAATATGTAGAGGAAAATATCCAAAACATTCGTGCAAGTAACCATCTTGAAGTAACAACATTCAAAAATGATAACAATAGCATGTTCAGCTGAGAAAATACTGAAAAATGAGGACTGAGCGAAAAAGGTCCGAAAATGCAAAATATAAACTTTTTCTGGTTCCAAGATTTCGGAAACCTCTGAAAATATGCGAACTAGTCACATTAGCGCCAGGGATTCAAATGAAGTGGTGGATCTATAACTGAAGGGGAATGTCCAACATCATCTGCAGAAAGGACGCCCACCAGAGGGGGCCGCAAGGGGCACTCCACCCGAGATATCTGGAAAAAGTTCGTGTAGTTCGAATGATGAAAGTGTAGCGATATCTTATTCCAGATAATAATATTGTTGTCTATGATTTACGGGTTGTAAGTCACAGCCCCTAGCGTACGCAGGATTTTTTTTCAGGGGGACTGGAATTGTAAAGGTGGATAGGGCATAGCTGCTTTCTAGAGAAGCAACATACACAATAAGATATTTCGTATATTAAAAAAAATCCAATTTCAAAAATGACAACTGGGGAGCATTTTAAAGCGAGTTTGAATTTACCTCTCTGTTTTTTCCCGATTTCTCTCCACTGCTTTTACTTGAAAATGTTGATTTTCTCAAAATTTCGGAGAGTGCTGTAGCCCCTTCATTAGACATATTACAATCATGTTGAATGCCGTAAATAGGGGTGTGCGGGACGGGAAATTTTATAATTCCGACGTTACCGCCCGAAAAATTCGCCATTTCCCAAGATAAATTTTTGGAAATTTTCCGACGCGGCGAAAATCTGGAATTCTACACACCATCTTCCTTTCAAGTTTTTGTACTTCTAGGAATAAAAACTTAAAAAGAAAAAATCCTGTGGGCGACCTAGTATTTAGGACTCCCCCCCCCCCCCGCCGCCTCCCAAAAGATGACGTTTCGTCAACTTCGAAGCCCTAGTCATCATAATACTTGAAAATTTCTGAAAGTGGAAAAATAAATTTTGAAGAACACATTTAGTTCACTTCGAACAGTTCCATTAAGTAAGCACTAACTAAGCTTTTCACGTCTAGTGGCCACAACCTTCTTCAGTTTTGTCTTGAAGGTCACACTTACACCTTTACAGAAGTGGAGTACCGTTGCATGCCTAGCAAGGACAAGTTGATAAGGCTCAACTCGTGTTCTTCCTCGAAGCAGTTGTGTAAGTTATCACGAATGGACACCCGCTGGGTGTTTGGAAGTAACAAGGACGGTTGATAAACAGAACTTTTGAACTCTGATAAAACTGCACTTTGGCTTGAAACGGTCTCAACATTCTTTCACTAGAAAAGTAGTCAGTGGCGTCGCCACCAAAGGGGCCTAGCCTTTTCCTGCTCTTCCCTCTTCAGTTTTAGAAATAAAATAATGTTAAATTTTGAACTTGTGTCAAATGATTTCAACTAAACTTAGATATGAAAATTTCACGAGAGATATCCAACCTTTTTAATTTGTTTAGTCGGCCTGAACACATAGGGATTAATTTTTGCAACTATTGTCTTCTTACTCAAGCTTCGGGATAATATATAAAGTATATATGAATGGCTTATTGCAGAAAGGGACTTGAGTCACATTTTTGAGGTATCGGAGTTAATGGTATTTTTGATTTTCCTAGTTACAGACACATCTTTTAGTACAGAAAGGACGTCAGTCACACGAGGCTATAGCCAAGAAAATGCACAGTGAAAAGTGTACTTTAATGCAGAAAGGTACCTGAATCACAGACTCGGGGCTTTTCTGCAATAAACTTAGCCGTATTTATACGTTGTACGAACTGTGTACGCTAATCTGTAATGCAGCTCGGGGCGGTAAAAATACTGTCAAACTTATTGACACCAGTAACATTATTGATTTCGCAACGTGGTGGCCTCATGTCTACAAAAAAAAATGTGGAATCTGTGAAAACTACCATGTCTTCCTACAAAAATAGGCAGTATTTTCAGATTTCCAATTATCATTACTTTGAATACTGTGTTGAAAATAAGGGTACTGTCAAGGTTGCCGAAGTCATCAATGGTTTGACGTCTCACATCTTCTATCTGTCCAAAGGTGCAAGAATTGTAATTCCTACGCCACGTACGTTCCCAGTTGTACGTATGCCGATCAAGCTTACTAAATTAAAAGACATATGAACTGCCTTGTCGTATGTACCAGACGACGTCAAAAGATTTTATGAAGATATTCTTCAGTGGTCCACTACACACGGCAATGAAACAGACTCAGATGTAGAGTAACACATGCATGTATGACCTCGTACATTATTGTACTTCAAACACCGACAATAAAGTCCAGAAAGTGCAGTACAATGTCATTCATTTATGAATCTATAATTTTCTGTGACATATATAACATAACATAACCTAACCTAACCTAGCTTATGTGTCAACGACAAACGGGCGTCTGTAGGATATTTCTCGTTTTATTTCTCAAAGTTTCCACTTTTATTGCAGAAAGGTACCGGAGTCGCAACTTTTTCATCTCCACTGTCTCTAGCAGCATTCTGCAGGGGGGCGCATTGAGGGTTGCAAAATTAACTTTTATTTATACTGAATATTTGAACCAACAACGGCACATTTCTTTCTTACACTATCAATATTATACAATTTTTCTTGTTTTTCTCAGAATTGTGCAAAAGTGACTCAGGACCCTTTCTGCAATAAGCCATTCATATATATATATAGTTCACTCCTCGATGCCAAATATTAAAACCAGGGAGGGCCTGCTGCGGTAACCAGAGGGGAATTTCCCCATCATCTTTCCTTCATTATTGACTAACTAACTCTCTAGCCTTCTTAAACACGAAGGTTGATGGCTGCAGCAACACAAGCCTTCCATCTGTCCCTATCCTGTGCAAGATCAATCCAATCTTTTCCATCCTCACCGATTTTCTTTAGGTTCATCTCAACGTTATCTCTCCACTTCGTCTTGGCCTTCCTACTGGTCTCTTACCATCAGGTGCAAACTCTTCTTTCCTCTCCCATTCATGCCACATGGCTTGCCCACCTAAGTCTCCTTGGTTTAATTATATACAGATTATGCACTTCTAGTATATTATGTAACCTTCACTACTCACCTGTCTCCTCATCCCTTTTTGGTCCAAATATTTTTCTTAGGATTTTATTTTCATCATCAGCGGGGTATCATCCCCTCCCCCCGTGTCCTCCTCCAATTCGATCACTGTGGGTATGTATATATTTATTTATATTATTTAACGTTTGGGATTGTAGGGTATAACTTCTGTGCAGTGGAAAATCGCCAACTTCATTATTGATTACTTAAAATTATTATTTGCAAATTACTATCCATATCTTGTTATGAATATCTAAGGTAAGAATTGTTCAATTCAGTGGCTTGGGAAGCATGTACTTTTGTACATCCTGAAGGACAATAAACTTTACTCGAAAATACGTCACTGAATTAGTTCGAAATAATGAGAAAATTGTTGAAAAAATGTTTCTACTCGTGTGTTCAAAAATACATCTGCGATTCAACATCCAATGTTGAATTTAATGCACAGTGATGCAATGGTGTGGTCAGTTCATATGTGTATAGGAATGTTTGCATGAACCTTGAGGCTAGGAGAGGCTCCTATACTTTAACATGGGGACAATGGGACAGTTGTGGTGATCCTTTGCTCCTAACTGTAGGGTATCATCCCCCCGCGTCTCCCTCCACTTCACTGTGTGTATGTGAGTGTACAGTGGGATCCATGAGTATTACCGTGTAAATTGTCCATCACCATGTTCGTGCACTTTATTTGACGCAATAAGAGCTTCAAGAATTAATAGAAAACTCAAAACAAGCTGTTGACAACTTCTGCACCAGCATACTTAAAAATCCATCGCTTAAAAACACACAGGATGTAAGATAAAAATTAATGAAAGTAGTCATGGACAATTTGCACGGTAATACTCATGAATCCCACTGTACATGTACTTATTTATATATTTACTGAACGTTTAGGGTTGTAGGGTATAACTTCTGTGCAGTGAAAAAATCGCCAACTGTCCAAAGCGTTTAGGAATGTTCGGTGCAAAATTCTGTATGGTGGTACGAAGAGTTGAACGTCAAGCCACTTCGCCCACGTGAATCAAAAACCGGATTGTGCAGTTTCGGAGGCGGCGATTTTTTTTCTTTATTTCTTCTCAGCCATCCGCTTTCGCATTGCTCTTTTTCGTTGCGCGAATCTGTAATGTCCGAGATGTACAGATTCGATTTATTTACGCTTGATAAGTAGTTGAAGTATAATCGATGGAGTATCGATATCGACTTATCCGTATGTGCTTTGCCCTCTCCTCGTGCCGTGAATTGAAACAACATGCAATTCGAAAGTTTGTGTTTGCCTCTTTTCTTTATAAATACTAAGTTCCTAAATGACATTTTTATGAAAGGGAGTCGACAGTTTCGTCTTTGTAGGCTCCAGAATGTTTAGTGAGCTCTAATTCGGTTTCATAGCTCCTTACATTCTCTCCATCTTTACCTCTCTTTCGTTATATTTTAATTCTTTTCTGTCTCTCTGCGTGTACATTATCATGTGTTTCTCTAACTCTTCCTTTCTTGCTTGCTATCTCTCCTTTTTATCAATATTTTTATCTGTTCCCATCTCTTTTTCTCCCTCTCATTCTCTACCTACTTCCTCTCTCTCTCTCACTTGTTGAACCAATCCCCTCTAATTTATAATATACTAGAGTGCGCGTCAAATCTCCTGCATATGGCGATAGCCAATAGCAGCGCACTGTAGCGGTGCCATGTCGAAATCACACACGGAAAAGAGACAGCGTGGTTGAGCGAAACGCCTTGTCAAGGAGAGCACGGCAACGCCGCACGTCTGTGATTCGCTGGTGCTGTTCAGCCGTTCAAGGCCATATGCAGGAGATTTGACGCTCACTCTAGCTGATTAGCCGGCGTTGCCCGGGTATTTATTTATCCCAATATCCCAATCTTCTATTAGACAGGAAAATAATGAATTCTAACTATAGTGTAAAATGTAACTAATTTTATTTACAGGTATTTAAAAGTATAAGTACAGTATACAAATTAATATAAAGTAAAATCTTTTACAAATTCACTATAATATTAATTTAACTCCAAACTTGATTATAAACAACATTTTTAGTTTCACCTCCAGGAGCAAGAAAAAATAAATTGAACGGCATTGGGAGTGTAACTATTCATCTTAGCGACCCCGAAAGCTATGGATTCCACACTAACATCAATCGTTTTAGATTATTTACATGTTACCTCCTTCCCACCCCACCACTAGGAGTACCAGTGGTATCTTACCCCCACAGTATTTCTTTCCAGATTATAAGTCATATGTGTACCACGTTTGGTTGAAATTGCTCCAGGCGTTCGAGAGTTATACATACATATATACACACATACATCCACTTTTATATATACACAAATATAATACTTATAATTAGGGACCAGTACTTTATGTCCTATAAAACTGTAAAATATGTGTCATAAAAATTGAAAAAAATGTCACAAAAAATTAAAAATATGTCAGAAATATTCAATGTAAAGCCAAAAATATGTACGTACAACTAGTACTATTGAATTTCTCATTATACGGGAAGTCAGAATATTCCAGAGAAAATCGACTAGGGTTTGGTATTTAATGAAGTTAGACTTCCTTTAACCTTAAAATGTAGTGGGAACATACTGTATGTCAGATTTACACCTTCTGGAAACTAAGCCATAATTGGCAGCTCTTTACAGCTCTGGTAAATCTAGGCAACCAATACACAAGCACAACTTTTTTAGGCAGATTTTTACTATATAGAAATTGAAAAACGTTCTGACAAAAATTTTCTACGCTAAGTTCCACTAAATTTCTTCGTCCGCAATTTCCTTATCCTGCCATCGATAATATAAACTATCCGTGGTGCTAAAGGTACGAAGAATAAATTATAAAATAACCAATTATATATAAGAGAATTTCGAAATTATGCAGAAATATGTCTTATTACGAGAATATTAAAGAAATACGTTGTAAAAGCATGGTAGAATATGGCAAAATATGTCTTGTCAAGTTCGTCTATTTCGGTTGATTTTCATCAGATACGTAAAGATCTCACCCCAGTATTCGATCCGATGCCAAATAAAAAGTATCTTATATAGCTGTCTTAAGTTAGTGCACATCGTAACATGCACTCTCTCTTTTTGTTGTCATCTCTCATCCCCCTTCTGTGATTTATAATATAATATCTACTGCATACAGTATTAGTTATCTTTTTACAAAACGTAACCGAGTTACAGTTATTTATTTAAAAAGTAACTCGGTTACAGTTACTGGTGCTTGATAAGTAAATAGTAAGAAAGTAAATAGACGCCATAAGAAGATTATTATTATTATTTATTTGTTCAGCACAGGATACATTTACCAATTATGTTGAACATAATACACTGTGAATAAATTACAAGATAAAGAGAAAAATATATAAGTGAAAATATGAACGTCTATGTACAGCAATCCATCTATGTCTATGCGCGGAATTATGAATGATGAATTTCACGCTCGGGCTTGGTTCTTTGCGAATGTCCATTCATCAATTTCATCACTCATCCCCATCTTCACAAATTAGCCAAGAGGCACAAAACGCGAAGTAAAGTAAACTAAATCAAGTCAATGAATTTTGAATTGCAATAAAGCATGCAACGAAGCCTAGCTTCTTTCCCTTTGGCGAATCCTTTCACCTTAGCATCCAGAGTTAGTTAGTTGGAAACAGAGTTGCCAGACTTAGATCTTTCTCCACAGTGACGATGCTCTCTCTCCTGTTGATCAATCTTTACGCCCCTTGTGAAAAATTAAATTATAGTTGTAAATACATGTTTTAGAACCCCAATTACGCATTTTGTGTATGGTTTTAAGGTATATAAACTGACACACCAGAAAATTTACCCCATCCTATTCTGCCTACAATTTATTTTTCTCTGGAAAACGTGGCCCATTTTGATTCTAACGTTTCAATTACTACTCTATTTACTTCAAGAGTGCAGGAACATGGCACAATACAATTTTAACCGTTTACAACCTCAAGCTTCAATTAACAGAACTTGAATTTGTATAATATCCAACATTATTGCCTGCAACTACTTTTCCTGGTACACAGTTATAATGGATCTTATAGTTTCCGAATCAATGAAGCAAAAGAGTTTCCAGAATCTACCACTGTGACGCCACTTAACGACAATTTTTTTTATACACTACACTATTGAGTGTCGTTTCGATGACACATTCCTCTGAACAATACCCAGAATATAATATATATAGTCGTTTATTAAGTTGAAACCACAAGCTTTTCTCTGATTGCAGTTCCTAGAAACGTTTTTGTGCGAATCCCAAGTCCACATTAAAAGTTGTTTAACAGAGTAAACTGTTATTACACTTGGCCTATCTCAGGGATATTTTATCATAAAGGACGCTAACCACAAACGTATTCTCATTAGTAACCGAATTGTGTTGCTTGTTCCCATCTGATTCAAAAAACAGGAAAAAGTGAAGGCAATAAAACTGTCCCAAGACTTGAAAATTAACGGCTACTCGCAAGACAAGTTGCTTCCCAAAAAAGGACGGGTAAAAAAAGATTCGTTTATGAGCACTTAATAATCAGGTTAACCGTCGGCAACATTTTTTTCTTGCTTCGAAGTGGTTCTGCGTGTGCGAAAAACGTATACAGGTGCAAGTTTACCGTTCTTCTACATGAATGGTAGTTAGCGAACAGAGCACGAGACGAAGAACAAAGGCGAAACGTAGGATTAGCATTCCTGAATCTTATCTCAAGCCGCTCCACGTTTTCGACATCAAGCTCCGAGCATCATGTCGCTAAAAAGAGGTAAGGCAAAGCCGGGTGTAATGGGGCAACTTTAAGGTTGCCGCATTCTGCAAACGAGAAACACACGCACACTTTACATTGCAGAGATTTTCAACCGAATGCGGTGCCAAAGGAGGGACGGCGTGGGCATCGCCCCCTGTCAACTATGTATAATAATGTGTGTGTAGTATTGCTGACAGTTGCCTAGGACCGGAATACTGGAACTAGAACTCTTGAATTCAAGAACTTCCGCAAGCCTAGAATACTTCGAGCCGTTCTGGAGCCGTCATTTATACGAAAGCACGTACACGTGCATTTTACACTATCCCTGTAAATTTTATCTTCCATACGTTTGTATTCCACTTCTCTATTTTTTTGTGTCTCTCCCCAAAAATATAATATTCTATGCGGTACTATTTCACTGGATTCATGACCGTCTCTGAATTTCAGTATCAAACTCATATATCAATGCGCAACATTGTTATTAATTAATTATTAGTCCATTGTGCTTAACTTATTACATTTATTGATCACATTTAGCATAGTATACTATAATATGATGCACGGGAGAATTCACACCGAAGAAACACGCGACACGCAACATGTAACATGCGACATGCAACACGCGACACGAGTGTTTCACACCGAAGAGACAAGATTCACGTTGCAAGCGACACTGGTTTCTTTGCTCAGTTTGCATGATGGTACCGATATAATTGCATTAATCAGCTTGTTAGTCACCCGAAAATAACGTAACAAGAGACATTGTTACAACTGCGTTGTAAAATTTGTGCAAGTTATTGAAACTTGGGAGAGGCATGTTGTGCACGAGAAAACTGAGAAATAATATGCACTGAAATCAAACTGTATACGCTAGACTTTTCAGCCTGAATAAAGCGAATACCTAAACACTAGAGAAATGGTTCTCAACCTTCGTGAAACCATGTCACGGTATTATTTTTAAGTCAATGCCCTTAGCCGAAGAATTTTCCTCGTAAATCTTTACAGTATTGAAGATTTTATGCATGAATTAACATGTACCTATGAAATTAAATATTGATAAATAAATTCTAGCATAATCATAAGAGTAATAATAGTTTGATTACGTGTGTAGGATTGTTGACAAATAGAAAAATATGGAAGACAAAGTGGTAACGTCGTCTCCTTGTAATTAAGTGATCCCGGGTTCGATAACCGGGGAGGCACCGGGCAGATCCAGTTGTGATTAGTCTATTTGTGCATAAAATGGACTTAAAAAACGAAATCTCACAACTCAAATATGATATTGGGATTATGATAGTGGTCAACCAGTTTCAGCAGAACATTTCGGTGCTCAGTATAGTTGATACGAGGGCACGGTATCGGGTCGCGGCCCGGTGGTTGAAAAACAATGCACTAGAGTACTTTACCATGTTGACTAATATAGTTTGGACTAAAGTGTCTCCATAAGCTGACTTTTTCAAGTAAAAGCAGTCAGGTAAATGGCCAAAACACGGCCTCATTTCACGATGTTGAAGGCAAATTACAGCCGATAGATAACTGCATCAAAAAACTTGATAAAGCGAAATGAACGTTGTGTTTAAATCTTAAAACATTGTTAAAACATTGTACATATCGATACTTTATTATATCAACAAATTAGAGGATCAAACATAATGCAGGTTGGGCTCTCTTCTAGAGTCTAAATACAGATCGTTGGAATGAAGCATTCGCTGCGCATGCGCGAACAACAAACTGAAGCAACTGATGCACGGTATTGAGAAAACTGCACAGTCCGAGAGGCACGTAAGCGACACGCGACACGTGCATCTTGCGTGTCTCTTCGGTTCGAAAGGTTGCATTGATTATTGAGTGTTGGCTTCCAAACAACACGTGTTTCGTGTTGCGTGTCGCGTGTTTCTTCGGTGTGAATTCTCCCTAATACTTTCATTTTTAAAATAAATTCCGGCCCTATTTTCTCTCACACGCCTCACCTCGAGGTTGCTGCAGTCACCTAATTTTATTCCAATACCTAAGCTTCCTGCCCTATGACTTGTGATAAAGGTAAGATTATTCGACCCTTTCGTAGAGGCTATTACAACTTCACTGCCTGTCATTGAAGTGCAATAGACGTGTTGAGAAATATATAAATCCAGCTTAAACGTAATGCAATTACGAGTTATCAAGAGTTTATCCATTCTAAGGTAAATTGCAGCGTCGTTAAATTTCGTAATGTCATCCACGTGGGTAAAGACAATCGTAATAGAGGAGGAGCAAGTGAAGTTATAATAAACATGCCATTCATTTAATTCACAAACATATGCACGTGTAAATTCGCCAACAATTATCACATCCTTGAAAATGATTTTAAAAAACACACATTTATTTCGCTATGATTGAATCAGAAACATATCGTTCTCTTAAGAATCTCTTGACATGTTGATAGTGAGGAATTGGGACAGACACTGCAACACTGTTGGCTAGTACCATAATTAAGCCCCCCATGAATATGGAAACAAAAACTCATAATTACTCCAAGAATATCATCAACCGACACTTTTTATTTTCTTTCTCGGCGATAACATCTAATTTGCAACACTCGGCTCACTCTAGTGGCGAGAGCAACCAGGCATACCGCACACTTTCAAATAATGCGATTTAGATTTAAACATTTTTAATGCAATGTTGGCGGCAAGATAGAAAAAAGAAGGTCCCTGAGACTTGCCTAACTAGCAGACAATTTGCAACATCAATGAAGTCCCTTTAATGAAGCATAATAATAAAAAAGAAGGAATAGTCACGAAATCTTCACCTAGGTATTAATTTTATGACATGGAAATATCAAGAGCCGTTGTTGCCAGGTCATAATTCTTTTATTCACTATTCCGTGATCATCAGAACAAGATATTCGTTTCAGGGATTTTGTTCAAGTAATCTTTGATTGTGCCTCTGTTGGACTAGTTTGGTCAAATATATTTCATCTAGATATAGTGCTCATGAAACCAAAACTAATTAGGAATCAAGGGGAATTATTTAAAATTTTTAGCGTGATACAAGTCATTACCAGAGCGCAAGCGATTCTGGGAAATAAGAGTTACACGAGGCACGTTGCCAAATTTCACGTTGTCTTTTCGCTTGATCTGTCACCTGTAACAGAAGAAGATTTATGACATGATTCGTCTTATATTGCAGAGTAGAACTAGAGAAACTGGAAATGTAGTATACACTCGCTGGCGGATCAAACTTGCGTTGCAACACAACGAAATTTAATGACCTGGCAGTAGTGTTTGGCCAGCACGTAATCTCCAGCTCACGTAGCAAATGTATTAGGAACAGTCGAACGAAGAACGTTGTAGAAGAAAATATCATGCAACGAATGACTTTTTAGGTATAACATTTTTATCATAAACAGTGCTATTTGTCTATTAGAAGATGAACATAGATAGCAAGAAATCTTGGTTGTTTTCTTGTTTCAAACTTCAAATACACAATAATTTGGAAGAAATTATATTTGATACGAACTCTCCTTTAAAGCCACGTTATGCATACTAACAAAGCGGAACTATAACTGAGTGTGATGATAATCAATTCTCCGTTTTTATAAGGTGTTCACAGTTCGATCCAGGTGGAGATACATACTGGTTCTGATCCCACTTTCAATTGTGGGTTCTGACCCGATTAGCCTATATGTGCCTACAGTGGAGTTTAAATAAAATAAATAATAAATAAAACGGGCTATAAAATTTAATTTGTTGTTTGCTCATTTCAGGTTAAATAAACTTATATTTATGTAAAAATTATTAGTGACTATATAACAACACTACTAACTCTGTTACGCCAGGGGTCCCGGGTTACGCCTGGGCATGGATGTTTGTGAGTGTCCATTCATCCATTTCATCATGTCATCACTCATCCCCATCTTCGCAAATTAGCCAAAAGTGGCACAAAAGCAAAGTAAAATGATGCAAATCAATCAATCAATCAGAATTTACTCTGTCAAGCGTAACACCCTTCTTGCTTCTTAAAGGGATTTTAACTTTCGTCTACTATGGCTGCCTACGTGTTTCATAACAACTATTATTGTTACACATTTTGGTTGAATTGATTGAATGAAACTGAAATCTTTGGTGCGTCAGCACTTAGGCTATTTTGCACCCGTCACATGACACGGGATCCAGCTCCTTACCCTATAATAACACAATTGTAATGTCGGAGACTAAATTATTCTGACTTCAGTTGAAAGCTGAGGCTCAAAAGGGGCAATCAGCACAAACATGGACAAACACAGGACAACACACACACATAGGGTGACCAGACACATATATTCCAAAAAGAGGACAGAGCATAGTGAAAATGGAAGACAAAGTCGTGAAAAAGAGGACACCGCAATGAATGGGAACACATTTGCCATCTAACATTTTGCTCACAGACACTTTTTAGATGATCTCTTTCAATAACTTCGTCTTACCTTCAAGCTGTTAGAGCAGCCTACGGCTGAACCTCGCCCGCTAAGCAAAGGAATTGTTATTATATCACATCGCGCCACAACCCCAGCGGTCCCGGATTCGACTCCTGGCCGGGCATGGGTGTTCTTTATAAGTGTCCCTTCATCAAAATAATGATATCATCGCTCAACATACCCATCTTTGCGATTAGCCAAAAGTGGCAGAAAAGCGAAGTAAAATAAACCAAATCAATCAATTGAAAAGGACACACTACATGCGTTCCAGCAGTCTCGGAGGTCGAAGCAACGAGTTAGAATATAATGACTCGATCGGGAAAGTGATTGTGTTGAGATCCCAGATGCTAGGTGAGCATTGCTCGAATACTTAACGCACCCCAAGCCTTAAATGGTGATCGTTATGTGTGGAGGAAGCATTCTCTATGTAGCACATTTGCTATGGTTGATGCTATACTCTTTCAAAAAAGGAGTTGCCAGAGCCTCGTTAGTCTGCAAAATGCAGTCCAGGGTGTACTACGAAGAGAGGTTGACAATTGGGTGTACTAGGTGGAAATGTCACCCCTTACACACCATTACACATTTCGAGTCGTCTAGAGTTCGACCCCCTTGTTTGGTTCTTCAGCCCCTTCTATTATCCCTTATTCTTCCCTTTTTTTACAAATTCTCAAATTCTAATGCAGCTGCTTGCATAGCACTCGAATTTCACCCGCAACGAGAGTACTCTTTCAGCAATTTATTTTTAAAATGTCATTGTTAATACTTGTAGAGTGTTCGGGAAAATGCACATAATCACCAACTGCGAATAGCTGTTGCTTTTATGCAAGTTGGTTTGATTTAAATCAGGTTGATTTAAATCGCGATTTAAATGAATAATTTATAGAATTTTGTAGATATCAGAATCACATTTGGTGAAAGTACATTAATCTCGTAATCATTTAATAGTGTTTATTAGGCTCTAAGAAAGGAAACAAAATATATGTAGCCTACTGATGGGGTGAAGCTCATATGAAAGGAAATGTAATATGTAAACTCTAAACACACTTAAATTTCTCTTGATAATTTTTATAGGCAAAAATAGCAAACCTTTTGTGTAGAAAAATATAGGCCTACAAAATACTAATCATGTTATGCCGTAAATAGTGTCAATATCAGTAAACTATAAATATACGTGGCATCTCATATTTTGCGAAGTATAATTTAAAAAAAAAAAATCCAACCTCCGATGGCGCCGACAGGTGGCCCGTGAAGCGCTAGAAAGCGGGGTGTCACGCAGCGTGATTGGTGTCTCCCCTACCACTGCCACCAGCACCTCAGTTCTATATTCCTTGGCTTCAGTTGAAGCTGAGCGACGGGCGCTCCCGCCAAGGGCGAGGTGTGTTACTAGTTGACTTTATGGAGCCGGCGACCACAATCAATGCCTACTGTGAGACATTGCGCAGACTACGCAGAGCCATCCACAACAAACGGAGAGGAAAGCTGTCTTCAGGCATTGTCTTGCTTCATGACAATGCCCGACAACATGTTGCTGCGTCAACCCAAGACCTTCTTCAACGATTCCACTGGGAAGTAAGTGTTTGTTCACCCCCCCCCCCCTTCCCTACATCTGAGTCATTTCCACCTTTTCCCGGTGATGTGAGGACGGCGCTTCCACACCTATGAGGAGCTTCGGGACACCGTGCAGACCTGGATCAACAAACAGGCGGCACCTTTTCTTGCACAGGGTATTGGAAAGCTGATGCATCGGTACGATAAATGTCTGAATCTTCTTGGTGCTTACTTGAAAAGTAGATGATACGTGTACGTAACATTTTGCTATTCACTGTGATTTTGATTTCATGCCCTATCGGAGGTTGAACAAAAAATAGCCCCCGTAGTTTCGTTAATACACTCAACAAACATTTCCATAATAGGAGTTTTTTGAAAAAAAAAAGATCGATTTAAATCAAAACAATCTGATTTAAATAAAAAATTAACAAATATGATATTTAAAATAAAAATCATGATTTATATCCACCCTGCTTTTATCTAAGCTACACTTAATCAATTAAAGAAAATATTATATGTAAAGTTAAAAGTAAAGTGCTCCCCTGTGTTTAGCACCACGCCATGAAGACGTATAGGGGGTGAGAGGGTTAAGCCCCACACTTTCTTGATCCGGTCGTGAGTGGGGGTGATGTGATCAGCATCACGCCCCTGACCGCCTTTACCCCCCAGGGTTTCCCCCAGGTACCCATGTTATTCGACGCTGGGTGGGCGCCGGGGCCGTTTCCAACGTTAGAAAACTTCCCGGATCGAACCCGGGACCTTTAGCTTGGTAGTCAGACGCGTTACCGACTGAGCCACCGCGGACTAAAATTATTATATGTATAATTTTATATTGTGTATGTGTAAAGATTCTAAGCAGTAATAATCCAACGTATATCGTGCCTGTAATGTCTGCTATTAAAAGAATAAAGTCAACATATCTCTACTGTAAAATATTTTTTTTACTTAAGTGCCTTTTCACGAAGAGCCTACTGTCTGATTAAAAATTATGGATACACGAATTTGGGACTCCAATTAAAATTTAACCTACATAAAGACGAGTTACATCAAAATTGAGCTTATTCATTTCTGCGTTAATCTATGCTAACCATTTTTTTCCGAGTATGCATTTTATTTTTTATCGTCCTGAGAACAAAAGTGCAGTTTTTTAAGTTTTGCAAACGATCGCCCTTTTTGAAATTTTATAAATAAAAAACAGGTGGTGCACATGTCGATTTCCACTTTATTCACATTGTTTCTCATTATTCGGACGAACACAAACATCCAAGCCCGAGCGGGATTCGAACCCGGGACCCCTAGCGTTGCAGCGCGAACCACTCGACCAGAGTCCGGCTCCTAACAGCTGGAAGAAAATATAGGACTGATTTCTAAACATAATTCAGCCGACCTTCGTGGCGGAAGGGTTAGCGCAGTGGGCTACGACGCTAGGGTTTGTCCCTTCATTGATAATATCGCTCATCCTCACCTTTGCAATTAGCCAAAAGTGGCTGAGAAGTGAAGTAAAATAAATCAAATCTAAAAATCTATCTAAAAACAATTCCTAACCCTATCCCTTACGAAGCAAATTACAAAAGAAAAGAATAAAAAAAAAGTCACAAAAGAGTTGAACTGAAACGAAATTTTAAACAAAATACTCATGGGCTGTTGCGCAACGGATTATTATTATTACTTATACTTATACTAAACATGAGTACTCTCCATGAAATATTTTCGCCCCTATTTCCACCCACATTCTCTCTTCCCCTCTACGTCACTGCTCTTATCTGTAGAGAATTAAATTTGAAAGTAATTTTTTATTTCTTAAAGAAAACCGACACCTAAAAAAAAAAAAATCTTTCCACGTCTTTATTTTTCTTGTACATTTGTAAATCAAGGAAATTTTAATTAAGTAATAATGTCTAATCAGTTATAATCTGGAATTATACGAAGTTGTTCGCATGTTCCGCGAAAAGAATCTTAACGGGAATAATGCTATTTGACCTTGACGTTACTGTACCAGTTTTTCCAGTATACATTTCCCCCCCGACCCAACCTACCTAGCGTCGCCTTTACGTTCACCAAGTTTACAATAATGATACTAGATGGCAGATACATCTATGGCGCTCATACCGGTATCAAAAAAAAGCCGAAGAAAGTCATTCTTGATTCGCCACAGCTACTCACGAGTTGTGTGGTGTAGTATGGTTAGCGTGTTGTGTACGTGGTTGTGTACTCTACATACCGTATTGTCGTACCGTACGTAATCTGTTCTTCTCAAATGTGGAAAGGACAGAAATAGAAAAGACTTTCACTCTCGATAAACATTGTGCCACTGTTAAAAAACGGACACAATTTATGTCCCTACGATTATCGAGCCATTTCAGTGCACGAATAAAGGCTGCTAAACCGGTTCTTAGGCACGGATTATTACGATACCGTTATTTTGTGCAGCATCAGGAAAGTAGGCTCGCCAGTGTTGTGTGCGCTGATATACGTGTCAGTGTAACAGTGGAAGTTAGGGACCATAGCAACCTATCTCGGCGTGTTTTTTCCAAGTGGCACACCTGGTGGTGTTCAGTGAATAATTTATCGCATCGAAAGATAACTTTCAATTCTTGTGTGGTGTGTTACAGGCAAGAATCTAGAAGAGGCACTGATTGCTTGTGTAGGAGAATCCATACAGTGAATATGCCTGGTGCAAAACCCTTTGAGAGATTACCAAAAACTGTTGTTCCACGACACTATGACCTGGTGTTACAACCTAATCTTAAAACTTTCGCCTTTGACGGGGAAGAAACAATAAAGTTAGAGGTATGTAGCGAAATAACAATTTTAATAAGCACGTAGTTATACTTTTTCGTAAAGTGACCTTGAACTTGAGCAAATACGAATACAATATGGTAATTGAAGACGAGAGTTTTACCGAATGTTTTTATTCATCAAGTATTCTACCCATCATACTTTTTTAAGATAAAAGATTGTATAATGATATTGCAGACGGTATTTAAGCTTATTTAAGACATTTTGACAAGTAATGTCCACACCAGATTTTTTTACCTCACAAAATTTCTTCATCAGATGATTTTTTATCTTTGAATTTTGGTAAAATATTTATTGCAAAAACGTTATCCTTCACTTACCGCCACCGTTTTATTTATTTAACCAATTTTTGATTCACACATTATAATCTTGACATCTTTTGCAGTAATTTCACCATGATACTTCCCAGTTTCTACTTCCCACAACTCAATAGAGCAGAACAAATTTTGATTACCATCATATTTATAGCTACCAAACATGATTTTACGAAATTTGCAATGCAGTAGCAAGATCTAAGTGCTATTCAAAATTTTTTGCACAAGTTTCAGCTAAATTAGTTGCATGTTGATTTATGTTTTTTTCTTGTCTTTGCAATAAGCCCTACTGTGCAGACATGAAATGGCAAAGGTTTTGGTAGATTCCATTGTCATTTTACCTTGCAGTACATGATAATAGAATAATTTGTCTGCTGTCTTTTTTTATGCAGTTTGTTAATCACAATTTTTTTTTGTAGTGATCAGTGGTTATCTCAAACTTATCAATGTCCAGGGAAGGAGAGAAAATTAGTTCGCAATATAAGTAATATTTACCCCACACTTTATATTTGTGCAGAGTGACAGAGTGATCCCCCACCCCTTCCATCCATGTGAGTTGATTAGGTGGGCCAGGTTTCCTGCTCTTAGCAGTATAATTTCTTTGGTTCTAAATGTTGAGTAATTATCACAAGCTTTATAGAAGTATTAATTAGGAAGTGTTAAAGAATTCTGGAAACAATTATAGAAATTTAAGAAACTAATAAAAAATATTTTATTAACCTTTACACTCTTCATTCAAGAAGAAGCTTTAAAATCAGGCGGTTAATTCTAGCTGTAGTGTTTATGATGTGTCACCTTTGCATAATTTCTGGTAACATTTAGATATAGTGAAAACACATTTCTTCAAATTTGCAGGAGAAATGATGGGAAAATACTTAGGGAATTGAGTTCCTGTGGACTTTTGGAAGCTAGGAATAGTGTTTTTTCCATTTGTGCAACTTATTCAGCCGGTAAATAATGTCGTTTTCGACATTAATGTATCTCCGTTGCACGATAGCTTGTGCCACCATTACCGTCGACTACGTGAATCAAATGTTCTGTGCATTCGAATATGTAACCCCCTGTCAATGTAGCAACTACGCGGTAGTTTTACAAGCTGACATGTGAGCATTTTTTTTTTCCAATTTAATTTTCTGTTTGCCTAACCTAACCTTCCGTGAATGGTTTGTGGATCAATTTTCGCTTAAAAACTTTTTGTGAATAGTTTGTGCGGCATTTTTCGGTTCATAAGTTTGGAAACACTGCATATCAGCTGACGATAGACAACGTGAGTCAAGATTTGCCTGCCATATTGTGTGTAACGAATGTGAAATACCAACGACCAATAAATACTTGTAATGTGAAAAATTGCGCTTTTTTCAGTGAAAAAAAACATAATCCCAAGTCGAAAAATGTTCCGCTATGCATATAAGTTAAGTACAAATGTAAATAATTCGGAAATAAACAAGTTAAATGTGTTTTCACTATATCTAACTGGTACCCACAAAACTTATCACCACTCACTCTGTCATCTTCATAATTCAGTGAACTATATATTCCATAATACTGGTTTCTGTCGGCCTGTATGATGATGTGAAGACAAATTTTGCAAAATGTCATCACTTTTATCAAGAAATGTGCCAGGGGCAGAGAAGTGTAGTGTTGTGGAATATCGTGTTGGGTGCTATATTCACTTGCGTGAAGCCTTTGGGTTGTTCTGTGTCATGCTAAGGTACTTTATTTCACAATAACACAGCTCTGCAAGCTATGAACAGTGGAAATTATTCATAAGGAACATAATCTTGACAAACATTGAAAAAAAATATATAATTTGAGGGTTACTGAGGGTCGAGGATACCAAAAAACTGTAAAATAATTTAGGAGTCTTTTTTTTTTGGGGGGGGGGAACAAATACGGTTGAAGACTTTGCCGGTAACAGCATGAATAACACTGCAATACATTCAAATATATGGCTGACTACTGTATCGCAGATTTTAAAATTATTATGACACGTTTATTATTCTGATTTAATGATACACGTGATACAGAAAATACACACTGCACTCGTAATTGAAAAAAAAGAAAAGGGCAGTGGAAATTTCGACCCAAGTTCCTTTTGTTTCATTGCAATTTCATCAATCTACGAATGCAATTTTAACATGGTTCCACTTCAGTTAACACATACTGCGGAGTTTTAGTGATTACTTATGATTTTGTTCAATATATGCTTTCGTAGTTAGGTTAGGCCAGCCAGGTTTGGTTCTCTTAGCATTAAAATACTAAGGGTCCAATTAACTTCTACATTAATTCCCACCAGTCTACGATACATGCAGTCGCTTGTCAACGGAAAATACATTGTCCACGGAAAGTTCGCATGCTTACGTAAGGTAATTTTTAAGTTGTTTATTTCAACATAAATAACTTTTTTTTTTTAAATCCGAACAGTGCTCATTACTTTATGTATGGTTCAAATTTCATGTGGCAATGGTTGCCAAATTTCTACAATAAGTAGTCTTCATTCTAGGAAAATTTGAAATAAATCATAAAACAGTTGGAGCCATACTGTCACCGAAATTTCCATAAGCGAACTCAAAATATTAACAATATAAATATATTTTTTAGAACTGAATTTAAAAATTTAGGCGACCGTGTTCCCTGTATTTTTCTTCCCCTGAAATGTGCTATTTACAATATTATATGTTGCATACAGTGGTGCAAGAAGGATCTTTTGGCTAATTGCTATGACTGGGAAGGATGGTTGGATGAAATTGATGAAGACACACTCAAAATGTAAGAGATGGCCTTCTACAGCATATTATGGACACAGCGAAAGTAGGGCCTCCCCGATACATTTGTGGTAACGCTATAGCCTTGTATTCAAGAAATCGTGGATTCGGTACCTGATGGAGTACATAGTGGCCAGTCTCTGTTGCAGAGTGGTTAGCACATGCTACGACACTAGAGCTTCCACATTCGGATGGTAATAAATGGTGTTCTTTGCGAGTGTCCCTTCATCAATTTCATCGTATCATCCTCATCTTCACGATTAGTCCAAAGTGGCAGAAAAGTGAAGTAAAATATACCAAATCAACTGACTGCTTGTTTTCTCAGTTAAGTTGCTATTTTACAACAATAGGCCTATAACATTGACATATTAATTTGTATTTTCAATAAATTAAAAATACAAATCTGTGTTACTTACGTGAGATGGGTATCTATTTTGTGCAACGACGTTTCGGAAACAACTGTTTCCTTCTTCAGGTTCTTTTCTCGGCTATCCGAAATATACCTTAGCCTCGTCAAATCATGTCATTCGTCAGGAAAAAGGAAACTGTACAAATTTGGAAAACACTTCTAAAACCGTTGTTACCCCCATGTTCTCTATCATAGTTAAAACTATCACTATAAAACCTTGGCACTAAAAGTCCTATGTACAACTAAAACTTTAAAAAAGAAAGGATGCCTTCTTCTTACACTATTTCCATGCAGCCTGCCAGTTTCTTTTTCCTGACGAATGACACGATTTGACGAGGCTATGGTATATTTCGGATAGCCGAGAAAGGAACCTGAAGAAGAAAACAGTTTTTTCCGAAACATCGTTGCACAAAATAAGATACTCATTTCACGTAAATAACAAAGTTTTGTATTTTTAATTTATTGAAAATACAAATTTATATATAAAGTGAGTGAGTCGCACATATCATGAATTATGATAACATTGACAACATCCATTGAATAACTGATTATTTTTTGACGAAATTTTTTTAACCATTGTTATAACTGTAACTTTAGTCAAACTATAAATAAAGGTATGACTTAAGATGACTGGACCCCTCTCAGATTTTCTTCATATTTGACATACTTACTAATTGAGACCTGCTAATGACGAATCTGAAGTTAAAGTTTGTCGGAAAAGTCTAGATATTGCAAAATAATTGCGATCCATTGAGGCTAGCCCCACGAACCATTGACGTTCGGTTCGGTTAGGCAAACATAGTTAAAATTTGGTGTCGTGGTTGTATCAGGAATATATATATTTCCTTGTGAAACAAAAAATTTCGGGATCGACGGTTTCCATTCCGAAAACTAACGTGTTTTTTTTGTGCTTATTTTGCAATTTCTAGAAGTTTCCGACAACTTTTAACTTCAGATTCGTGATTAGGAGGCCTCAATTAGTGAGTATGCCAAATATGAAGAAAATCGGAGAGGGGTTCGGTCATCTACAGTCGTTCCTAAATAAATATCTGATGAAGGGAGCGTGTGTTCTCCTGAAACATCACAACGAGAAACTGTGTTTTTATGCTTGTAATTATCATAGACTATAAGAGAAATAATAGATACAGTTGTTGTAGCTTTAATGTTTTCCTACGACAGGTGCAGAAACCAGTTGACAAGATTGTATTGAATTCATTGGATTTGCAAATTAAGGAAGTGGAATATGAATCTTCAGTAGCTGGAAAATTGAAGCCTGCCAATGTAGCAGTGTCTGTAGAAGATGAGACTGCTACGTTCTCCTTCGCGCAACCACTGGAGAAGGGGAGCGGCACTTTGTGCATTAAATTCACTGGCGAATTAAATGATAAGATGAAAGGTTTCTACAGGAGTAAGTACACAAGGTAGGATCTGTATTTTATTTATTTGTTTTTTCTGTAGAGGCAACATTGATATTTTGTTCTGGATTTTGTATCAGTAAATTTATTATCACTAGGAGTAGGATTTTTATGTACTAAGAGTACTTCTTTCTCGTAGTCTTTTCGCTTGCCTGAGACACAAATATGGCGTGTACACCTTCCTACATAATCGCACTTCGTGCTTGTGTTTTGTCGATTTTCAGTCGTTATGCAGTGTTTCAACCTTCGGAACCCAAGAAATACCCGTGAACAAAGCTCATCTGATCCAATTTTTTTTAAAAAAATACTTTTTTGCATTGTTTTACGAAGAAAATTGTAATGTTTCGTGGTGCTATCCGTGAATGGTTTTTGGGGGCTATCTGTCCCAGAATCGGTGGGAAATTTAAACTAAAAACTTATTTTAGTTTGAAATTTTTTAGTCTAAATTTCCCAACGATTCTGGGCTCCGCCCCTGGTGTAATTGACCTACCACTGCCGCGGCCCTGCCTCTGCTCCACTCCAGCTACCCGGCTTTCTATATAGTCTCCCTGTTAAAGGCATGTTAGAAATTAGCCAGAGTCACCTGCCCCCAAATGAGCCCCAAACTTTTAAATTTGAAGAAATCAGTTTCCAGGTTACGGAAAACTTACCGGAATTTCACCACACATCCACGACATGTCATGTGTCTAACTTTCGTTGCAAACACAGACAGTTTGAAACACTGGATACCCAATGAACATGAACAAAACACAATCACGACACATGATGATGTACGAAGGTGTACGCGCCAGAGGCTATTCTCCGTCGGAGAATTAATTTCCAACAGAGAACATGAATTTCCGCTATGAAACATTCCCACATCACACAAAACACCTTCCAGATGTTAGACAATACTACAGGAACTTATTACCGTAAGTAGTTTCTTCTGTAAAAATGAAGAAATCTGTCGGGGAAATTTCAGATTAGTACCATTATTTTTAGTTCACTTTATGAGCCCTGAGATGCACTGTACAATGAGTACTTTCTGTAAATTTTCAAATAAAAATGATTACCTATTGTCAGTCAACAAATCCTTGTACTGAAAAAACTTATTTCTACTTCAGCTGACACAAGAGGATCATATTTATAGTATGAGGCATGTCCGGAAAGAAAGGTTACATCGGCTACTATTCATTCAAAAAAAAAAAAATGTATTTGACACCACATCCACTACAGATTATTTAGTGTTACATGAGTTATTTCTCCAAATAATTTCCGGCATTGTCCAAACACTTGTTAAGTCTAGGTACTAGCTTCTGTACTCCGCAGTCATAGAATTCTGCCACCTGCTGCTGAAACCACATTTTACTACTTTCATCTCTTCATCGTCCTGGAAGTGTTGACCATCAAGATGTTTCTTAAGGTTAAGAAACAAGTGGAAGTCGCTGGGTGCAACGTCCAGGCTGTATGGCAGATGGTCCTAAACTTCCCACTTGAATCCTTTGAGAAGTAAGTACCTTGTGGAGCCTGAGTATTGTTATGAACCAGGCAGACACCTCTTGTCAACATTACCTTGCATTTGTACTGAATGGTCCGTCGAAGGCATTGCAAGGTTTGACAATATGCAGCAGCATTAATTGAGGTGCCGGGATGCATGAAGTCAATCAGAAGAATGCCTTTTCTGTCCCAGAAGCCATGAATTTCTTTGCTGAAATTGCAATTTTGAATTTCTTGGCTTTTGGGGACTGTGTGTGGTGCCATTGCAGTGATTGTTGCTTGGATTCAGACGTATGGTGGTAAATCCACGTTTCATCACAATGTGGTCAAGGAACTTGTGTCCTGCTTGTGCGTAGCGTGTGAGGAAGTCGAGTGCGAAGCCAAATTTGTTTCGTTTTGTGTTTGTCCAGTAGCACTTTGGGTAACCAGCATGCACAGAATTTGCTGTACCCTATTGTTCGAGTCACAGCTTCATGAAGCGTTGTCTTCCACAGTTCCGGAATGATTTTGTGCAATTGTCTTACTGTGAGATGCAGATTTACACGAATTGATTCCTCAATGTGATGCAGAAGTTCATCGGTGATCACAGACAGCCTACTGCTTTTGTGTTTGTCATGAACGTTGGTCCTGCCTGCAGCGAATTCACGGCACCACTTCGTTACATGTTGGCGACTCATAATGTTTCGATGCCCGTGATCAATTGCTTTGTGGATATGCACTGGGCACACACCTTTTGCATGGAGAAAATGTATGATGGAGTGCACTTGCTAGTGTCGTAGAGGCTTGAGCATTTTACTTTATGGTCAGAAAATCACTATTCTGCGTCACAGCAAATTATGAAATAACAGTAATGTATATAGTTCAAAATCACAGCACCGTTCTCTGGTGAATATACTTATTATTTGCACTAAATACATTAGTTTATGCTCGATTTGAAGTGATTCAAACTACACACAAATGTTATTGTTACATCTCTGGTTGCTAAGCAGCAAAACAGCATACTATTACATTTCTTTCTTCTCTGTTACACATAAGAAGCGATTATACGTTTTACACAATTTGAAATCAGTCACGCACTTCACATTTGGCGGGATTGTAAACCGGCGCAGCCATTGTCAGTACCTGTTACTCGAACTAGACTCCAAGTAACAATGATGAATGGCTGTGAAACTAAAGCGGAAGGATGAAGGTCAAAGCCAGTGATGCCAACGTACGCACTAAAACATCACCTTACTGCCTATACGGGCTGTAACCTTTGTTTCTGGATATGCCTCGTGAATGATGTCATTCGGGTTCTCTTGATTGGAGAGAAACTTTTTCTCCTGGTAAAATTTTTGCAAAAGAGCACAATATATGATACCCTTCTTTTTTTCCGAAACTTTCCTCATTTTCATTGACACTTGTCCCACTTCACCACAAGCAGCATGTCAGTTATTCACAGTTTTATTCACAACTTCTATCTAGTTCACTAGTGGCACTCCTAGTTGTTCCAGAGCAGCTACCTAGGTATAGCAGTAGGAAGAAATCCCAAAATTGTTTCACCATTTTTCAGGAAATATACTGGGACACATAATTGTAAGAAAAAATCAACAACTTGAGTGAACATGGGAGTAAGGACGAATCCACTTCGAAAATGGCTGTATACAGTGAAATCTCGTTTTAACGTTTTTCAGGGAACGAAGTTGATAGAACATAAAATTGCTTCGTTGGGAAAATGTAAAACAGGGGAACGAATCAGGGTTCCACTGTATACCTTGAAAAAGCGAAAATATGCTGAATATGACCGAAAGACTATGAACATATGCTCTATCATGTGGAGATGGCCAAATATGACACGCACCTTCTGCCTTTGGGGCTTTATGTTAGTCTTGTTATAACCCTTTTATCGGACTTCTCAAAGGCTTCTAAGGGTTAGTAGGACCAAGCCCTTGCGAGGTCTGTGGTGTAGGATTTATTTTTAATTATCACCTATGTAGGTTTGAAATTAAAGATCATTAAGACCTTTCACTCGAAGATTTATTTAAACTGCTGATGTTATACAAGCACTTTTTCAAACAGACAATTCACCCGGTATAACTTGTAGGCCTAAACCTATTAGTTATACCGAAGTTTATAACCCTGGTCTTTTGATGATGCAGGAGAACACCTTATTCAGAGTTGGTTTGTAGAATATCCGCCAAAAAATGGAGTACAAGTACACCAGCCAATCCGAAGATTGAAGCAAGATATTCCCCAACGTCCCCTGAACCATCAACCTTTCGGCAACCAGGAGAATGTCCCGTAGACTTACAAAAGTCTAGCTCTTTTATATCATAATTTTGTTTACAATTTACCAAGGTTACTACATAGTTGTTTAGTATTTCTATAGTTTCAACATTTTTTCCTGATTTAAGTTAAACAATTCATTTCCTATTGTAACATTAACAATAACACATTTTTAAAGAAAAGATTCCAACATAGATTAATATAATACAGATTGAATAGTTCTGTGCTTTGAAAAAGTATGTGTTGACAGGGGCGACACAAATATGTCCTTAAAAGTCATCTTAATTTAATTTGTTTCTTCATAATATGAATTTCAATATATTTAGGGAACACATCACCCTTAGCAAGAGAAAGAAAATACATATGCTAAGTTATGAAGCCCTAATTATAACCAATAGGGATGTGCCTTACTTTACTGTATCTTGAGTATCGTGCTTGTTTTTTTGTTTTGTTTTGTATTTTTATTGGTATTGCTTGTCAGCCACTTTTGGCTAATAGTGATGATGATTAGATGGAATTTATGAAGAAACTGTCACAAAGAGCATGCAGAAATTTCTGTGATGAGAAAAATTGAGTTGTGTGAGCACCAACAGGCTATTGTGTTTGTTGATGGGAGTTACATTTATTGTAGGAATTAATCTTGCAGCAGTTATCAAGCTTTGATATTTAAGGGCTGATGCTCAAATGAACACCCTTGAAAATTTCAATTATTTAAAAAATGAAATTGACAGTTTTCATTGTTTAATGTGACAAAATTTATTTCAACATGTGGAAACCACGGAAAACCATGATGTTTAGCTCTAATGTGTGACCAGGGTTTGTCTATTTCACAGTTCTAAAATAATGTTGTGGGCACATCATCCTTCGCATAGAAGTCGAGTCTCTCCATTTTTTCTGGTCTTCCACCACCCCTTTCTTTCCAATCCTTCTCCTAACACTCTCCGCTATCTGCTCTTTCCACCAACATCTTGATCTTCCCCTTGGTCTTATTCTTACTCCTTGTGCATTGTAAGCTCTTACTGGTAGTCTTTCTGCATCCATCCTCTTCATGTGTCAACCATCTCATCTGTGCCTGATCTATCCTGTCCTGAAGCTTCACCACCCCCACTGTCTGTCGGATCTCATCATTCACACTTAACTCCAAAATTACGAAAGGAGACTCACAGTATATAGACTGTCTCAACCTTAAAAGTCAGTATGAGTTAAATGGGGTGCGGCATTGCCAGATCAACAAACAGAGTCGAATTGAGTCGCTGTTAATCTCTAATGATTGCGACAAATTTACCTCCTTAATATCGTACAGGAAATCTTCAAAATCTATGTATTTTGGGAAAAACGATAGTTACCTCAAGATTTGCATGTAAACGTTTATATTTTGATGTAACTATTTACTATTTTATATTTGCATTATATGTGCAATTATTGTGTGTTCTTTACCTCGAAGTTTACCAATTCTGTATCTTTTTAAGCTTCTCTATAGAAATGTGTAACTTACATGCAATCCACAATTATCACACAGCACGCTGCACTTCCTATGAACCGGGGCATCTCCCTGCAACTTAATTGTAACCTCGGCGGCATGCGATAAATTTTATATGCAAGACAGCCCATGTAAACAAACTACGATTGCGCAGTAAATAACAGTGCTGTGGAGTAACAATGCATTCCAAAAATAACTTCAAACAATGGTCAACACTTTTCTCGCTTGACCTGCAAGTGTATCGCGACAAACCGAAAAGTTTCTCGCTAACCAACTTTTTCGTGTTACGGTTTAATGATTTATACAAAATATCCAATATGTGTATATATATATAAATAATTCTCTTCGTAAGCAGATTAATTCACTCAGGTGAAGAATATCATATCTACAAATACCATAGATCCCATAGAAAAAAACCTGGTGAAATTGTTCAAGCGGTTTGATATTTATGGTTTTTGAATTATTTACTAGAAAATATAAGAGATTAAATACCTAAAAAGTATCAAAAATTCACAACTTACGTGAGTGAGTATGATTTTATCCAAACTACGTTTTGGAGGTCAATACTTCCTCCTTCTTCAGGTCCACATGAATTCTAGACACCAGTCATGGTGTCACGTAAAAAGTGTTATTTACGTGTTTGTAACCACTAATACATTGTTGGCACACTTCTTTTCTTGCTCTATATAATCAATCGGCCCTTTCTTTTGAAATGCATATCCACCTAAGCATATAGCGCAAGAGATGCATTAGGTAAGAAGAATTCAATCCATTTAAGAAATGTCTATTTCTAATAACATGAGAATATGGAAATCTGTGCTGTACCCAAATTATGTCAAGCACAGAAATCTTGAAAATATCCTTAGATTCACTAAAACTGAATTAAGTTCTGTTGCACACCAGTCATCTGAGAGTCAAAGAGTACAGTGAACTAAATGAGGCTTCTGTGTGCTGAGCTTCAGCTTTCAATCTAGGTAAGGAGATTATAGTCCTCAGTTTTTGTTCCTTTTAAGTAATGAGTGAATTAGATTTAAATTTGGAGCTAGGAAATTTTTAACAGACATATTTTCTTCTCTTGTTATTCTGAATTTTGTTCTAGTTGATGCATGATGGACAAAAGCAGCGTAGCGTAACAGTATGTGCAGATTTGTCTATGCTACAAAAAAAAAAAAAAATTAGTCAAATCAACCCAAGACCATTAACTGTTTTGGATCCTGTAGAACCATTTATAAAAATAAATTGCAGAATGTTGCACTAAATTAGAGGCTGTTTTCAAAAATCTCAGTTTGATAAGGTTATTGACAAATTTACCGATTAATCTGTCCCATTCATACAGAGTGCCTTCGATGGACCATGTTAATGTGACGTCATGTTGGAAGATTGAGTCCAAACAAAGTGGTCACTAGTTTTTCTCCTATTCAATGCCATTGAATTTTCCATCAGAAGGGGTAGCTGTAAGAATTATGACAGTAGTTATGAAACAAAATTGTGATGCATATCATACATCAACGTAAAGATGAGATTTTGGAAAATTTGTCGATATATTACACATACCCTGCAGAGGAGAATGTAAAGTTTAAATGGAGTAGGATATTTAGTAAAGCAAATGCTCCTAATGGCGTCTGATTCAGAATGGCGCCACTGCAGTCACGTAAGGTTGCTGGTTTCCCATCATCTATAGCAGCAAGGTACTTGTAATATATAGACGTATTCTCTGAAATCTCATCCTTGCATTGCTGTACGGTACACACCACAATTTTATTTCATAACTGCTGTCACACTCATTGAAGCTACCCCTTCTGATGGAAAATTCAATGGCTTTGAATAGGAGAAAAACACATGGCCACTTTCTTTGGACTGAAATCGTGCTCTGTTGTCTGCTGTGACGTCACCACTAATGTGGTCCATTTGTAAATAAAAGTTGCGTGAATGTTTTTTTATGTGAGAATTTCACTGTTGATGTAAGAGAT